>NC_134899.1:48773959-48821459 GCF_041734735.1 Babylonia areolata | reverse complement strand
GCCTTTCTCTCTCTGTGTCTGCCTTTCTCTCTCTGTCTGCCTCTCTCCGTGTCTGCCTCTCTCCCTCTCTCTGTCTGCCTCTCTCTCTATGTCTGCCTCTCTCTGTGTCTGCCTCTCTCTCTCTGTATGCCTTTCTCTCCCTGTCTGCCTCTCTCTCTGTGTCTGCCTCTCTCTCTGTCTGCCTTTCTCCCTGTCTGCCTCTCTCTCTCTGTCTGCCTTTCTATCTCTGTCTGCCTCTCTCTCTCTATCTGCCTTTCTCTCTCTGTGTCTGCCTTTCTCTCTCTGTCTGCCTCTCTCTCTGTCTGCCTCTCTCTCTCTGTCTGCCTTTCTCTCCCTGTCTGCCTCTCTCTCTGTGTCTGCCTCTCTCTCTGTCTGCCTCTCCCTCTCTGTGTCTGCCTCTCTCTCTCTCTGTCTGCCTTTCTCTCTCTCTGTCTGCCTCTCTCCTCTCTCCCTGTCTGCCCATCTCCCTGTCTGCCTCTCTCTGTGTCTGCCTCTCTCTCTCTCTGTCTGCCTTTCTCTCTCTGTCTGCCTCTGTCTCTGTCTCTCTCTCTCTCTCTCTCTCTCTGCCTCTATCTCTGTCTGCCTCTCTCTCTGTCTGCCTCTGTCTCTCTCTCTCTGTCTGCCTCTCTCTGTCTGCCTCTCTCTCTGTCTCTCTCTCTGTCTGCCTCTCTCTCTGTCTGCCTCTGTCTCTCTCTCTCCCTGTCTGCCTTTCTCTCTGTCTGCCTCTCTCTCTGTCTGCCTCTCTCTCTCTGTCTGCCTTTCTCTCCCTGTCTGCCTCTCTCTCTCCCTGTCTGCCTCTCTCTCTGTCTGCCTCTCTCTCTCTCTGCCTCTCTCTCTCTGTCTGCCTCTCTCCCTGTCTGCCTCTCTCTCTGTCTGTCTGCCTCTCTCTCTGTCTGCCTTTCTCTCCCTGTCTGCCTCTCTCCCTGTCTGCCTCTCTCTGTGTCTGCCTCTCTCTCTCTCTGTCTGCCTTTCTCTCTCTGTCTGCCTCTGTCTCTGTCTCTCTCTCTCTCTCTCTGCCTCTATCTCTGTCTGCCTCTCTCTCTGTCTGCCTCTGTCTCTCTCTCTCTGTCTGCCTCTCTCTGTCTGCCTCTCTCTCTGTCTGCCTCTCTCTCTGTCTGCCTCTCTCTCTGTCTGCCTCTCTCTCTGTGTGCCTCTCTCTCTGTCTGCCTCTCTCTCTGTCTGCCTCTCTCTCTGTCTGCCTCTCTCTCTGTCTGCCTCTCTCTCTCTGTCTGCCTTTCTCTCTCTGTCTGCCTCTCTCTCTCTCTGTCTGCCTCTCTCTCTGTCTGCCTCTCTCTCTCTCTCTGCCTCTCTCTCTCTGTCTGCCTCTCTCCCTGTCTGCCTCTCTCTCTCTCTGTCTGCCTCTCTCTCTGTCTGCCTTTCTCTCCCTGTCTGCCTCTCTCTCTGTCTGCCTTTCTCTCCCTGTCTGCCTCTCTCTCTCTCTGTCTGCCTCTCTCTCTGTCTGCCTCTCTCTCTCTCTGTCTGCCTCTCTCTCTGTCTGCCTCTCTCTCTCTCTGTCTGCCTCTCTCTCTGTCTGCCTCTCTCTCTCTCTGTCTGCCTCTCTCTCTCTGTCTGCCTCTCTCTCTCTCTCTCTCTCTCTGTATGCCTTTCTCTCCCTGTCTGCCTCTCTCTCTCTCTGTGTCTGCCTCTCTCTGTGTCTGCCTTTCTCTCTCTGTGTCTGCCTTTCTCTCTCTGTCTGCCTCTCTCCGTGTCTGCCTCTCTCCCTCTCTCTGTCTGCCTCTCTCTCTATGTCTGCCTCTCTCTGTGTCTGCCTCTCTCTCTCTGTATGCCTTTCTCTCCCTGTCTGCCTCTCTCTCTGTGTCTGCCTCTCTCTGTGTCTGCCTTTCTCCCTGTCTGCCTCTCTCTCTCTGTCTGCCTTTCTATCTCTGTCTGCCTCTCTCTCTCTGTCTGCCTTTCTCTCCCTGTCTGCCTCTCTCTCTCTGTCTGCCTCTCCCTCTCTCCTTGTCTGCCTCTCTCTCTCTGTCTGCCTTTCTCTCCCTGTCTGCCTCTCTCTCTCTGTCTGCCTCTCTCTCTGTCTGCCTCTCCCTCTCTTTGTCTGCCTCTCTCTCTCTCTGTCTGCCTTTCTCTCTCTCTGTCTGCCTTTCTCTCTCTGTCTACCTTTCTCTCTCTGCCTGCCTCTCTCTCTCTCTCTGTCTGCCTATCTCCCTGTCTGCCTCTCTCTCTCTCTGTCTGCCTCTCTCTCTCTGTCTGCCTCTCTCTCTGTCTGCCTTTCTCTCTCTCTGTCTGCCTCTCTCTCTCTGTCTGCCTCTGTCTCTGTCTGCCTTTCTCTCTCTGTGTCTGCCTCTCTCTCTGTGTCTGCCTTTCTCTCCCTGTCTGCCTCTCTCTCTCTGTCTGCCTCTCTCTCTGTCTGCCTCATTCTCTCCCTGTCTACCTCTCTCTCCCTATATCATCCTCTCTCTCTGTGTCTGCCTTTCTCTCTCTCTCTGTCTGCCTCTCTCTCCCTGTGCCTCTCTCTCCCTCTGCCTGCCTTTCTCTGCCTCTCGGCTCTGCACCCTTAATCCCGTGCCGTGACATGACAAACGAGCTTGGGGATTCAAGGCATGTCCAAGCACCATCAAAGGGCCATATATAAGTAGTGACACTATGCAGGGAGACAGCGCCAGAGAGACAGAGACAGAGACACAGAGAGAGAGAGAGAGAGGGAGAGAGAGAGAGACAGAGACAGAGACAGACACACAGACACACAGACACAGACACGGGGAAACAGAGACAGAGAAACAAACGAATAGCGTGGAGCCAGGTGCTTATGTCAGGCCGTCCACCCCCACAACAGACAGGACATCATAACATTGACATTATTCACAACGGGAAATTGCATTCACCTTGTCCGGTTTTATTTGAAAGGAAAAACAGCAAAAACAACAACATCAAACAACAACAACAAACACAAAAAAACCCAACAACAAACAAACAAAACGAAACAAAAAAGAACAGCAACAAACTTTCTAATATTTCTTTGTCTACATCGGCACACTATGTAAATTTTAACATGAAAACATGGATCGTTGTTTGTTTGCTTTTTTGTTGTTTGCATTAGCGCTTCCAAATATTTTCGGAGTAATACAAACAGAAATGAAGAAAACGTGCGTTTCTGGTACACTGACAAAACAAGAAGATTTTTTTTTTTTCTAGGATTAAATTTTAAAGAGTAAACGTCGATATTCCAGTCTTGAACTTTGAGAAGAAAGGTACATACTATGTGTTCGTGACTCGGTACAAAGTACACATGAGTGAAGAAAAGTGTCCTTGAGAGAGAGTGCATAGTCACTATAGCATACGCTTGGCGTCATGCTCCTGTCTTGCAAAGATCAGAAAACATGTCTCTGTTTAAAAGGAACCAAAGAAGAAGTATTACATATGGGGATAATCAGGTTTCACGGTTTCGAAATTCAATCACACACTGAAATTGTATTGTTAACATGACAGCGGAGGAAAACGGGTGCTGGCAAACAAATCTCCCGATATTATAAAAAAGGGATCTCCAAAACAACAATAACATGATGTTGTTGATAATAATAATAATAATAATGATGATAATAATAATAATAATAATAATAATAATAATAATAACAACAGTAACAGCAACAACAACAACAACAAATAATAATAATAATAATCATCATCATCATCATCATATGATAATGATAATAATCATAATCATTATGGTGTGCATTTGTATTGCACCCTGTCTCTGTAAGAGCTCGGGGCGCTTTACATGAAAGAAAAAGTTACAAACTACATAAACCACTTATGACCAGTCTCTCTCCTCCACTTCCTCCCATCCCCCCTCTGCCATTCTCCAAACATGCACAGTGAGTCGGGAGGCATGGGGCGGTGTTTGAAAAGTGGGAAACCAAAAGTGCTTACAGAGTGGTTCTGAAGAGCGACAGGCAGAGATGGAGCCCGATGGAGGGATAATGGTATTGCAGATAATAAGGAGCACCAGAGAGGAAAGAGCGTTCACCATAGGTTCTTGTATTGACACGAGGAATTTTCAGAAGGTAACAGAGGAAGAGTGGGGGAGTTCTCGAGGGAGTGTAAGCACTGATGAGTTCAGAAAGGTGGGCAGGTCCAGTAGAATCGGAAGTAGGAAAGCAGAGACACGCAACTTTGTGTTTAATTCTTGCCTGTATGGGAACTAGTGCACAGCACGGAGGTGATGTGAAATGTGATCAGTACGAGTGACTCTGAGAGTCAGATGGGCAGCATTGTTTTGAAGTTTCTGAATTCGCTGATATGCTGTAAATGGAAAATCACTTTATTGTTTATGTTTTAACTCACTCAGTACGGCCAGTCCTCTCTTCTCCTCTACACAGACCCCTCGGATGTCCAGTGGGTGTCTGAATGACCCAACCTTCAGCTTCCGTCGTCAGAATTGTGGTATTCTTTGTCAACATTCACGTCTTCAGTATAAGAGCTTTCCGCTTGCAATATTTTGATGATGGTAATACGGGTGAAACGCTGTTTACGTCGTCTCTTTCGCCGTTCGTATGGAAAGAGTTAAAAATGTTGAAATGATCACATACACGATACTGACTCGACGATGGCACAGCGAAGTGTCGACAGTTTTACAATATTCTCTGGTCCTTCATGTCTGCCTCGGATCTTTTTCATGCCATGTTTTAAGCTTGTAATGACTGTGCTTGATTTGTAATGCAGGTGCATGTACAAACATTTAAAAAATCGAAAATATTCATATTGATTGAGGCCGTATGACCCATATGAACAAAGTAGTAGACTATAGCAACTACAGGGCTTACAGGTGAATTGATAGAAAAGCAGGTCATAGACTCTCCAGATTTGCTGAAGGTAGCAATGCAGTTGTAGAGTTCTCTGTTCTCTAAGCAACCGGTTTTGGTAAACTCCTAATCAGCGATCATTCCGTCAGAAAACACTGTTCAGAACAGCTGGACCTTAAAACGTGCTGTATAAATCTGCAAAGGGGAATATCTATTGATGTGGAAGGATTCATATAAAGGGCACCGAAGGATGAGAAAAGTGACATGTTCTCTCTTTTGTATTTTCACACTGGACGCAGCATAGGTTCATTATTAGTTGTTAAATAGCCTTCTGTTGCATCGTAAAAAACAAAGCACATGCATGAAGAGTGAAACTGTAAATCATTGTGCTGTGACCTTTACAGAAGCCATCTTGTGCCTCTGCGATCATTTTCCTCACAAACTGAAGAAGTCCTCCATTTGCTGAAAGAATTTCAAGCGCATGCGTTTTCCTTATGTAGCCATGAACATGAACCGAGTGGTATATAAAAGGGGACGGTACAAAAGAATAACTGATTTACTGAATTAAAGAGTATGAATGTGAAAGGATAGAAAAGATCCACTCGCAGGCCAGAGACATATAGCAGGCCAGTCACAAAAAGGGGTTTTCTATTGTTTATTACAATATTAAGAGAAGATAAGAATGACAGAAAACGATGCAGCAATGATGTGCGACGCTGGCCTTTTGGGAGAGAGAGAGAGAGAGAGAGAGAGAGAGAGAGAGAGAGAGAGACAATGTTACTGTACAGGCCATATGACCATTTCCAACAGATCGTGCGGCCAATGTCAGAGTGAACTGTTGTTATATTATACTATGAACATAAAAAAGTCAAGAAAGGGAAAAAGCATTAACGACGTCGGTTTGCATAATAAATGTATCTTCCAATGTCATGGAGGCAATGCTCGTCTTGCATCAAATGCTGAAACCTAGTCATCGACGGATAAAGCGTGTATTTTTTAGGAATATACTTCTGTCGTAAGTCATTCAATTCTCTGCAGTGGAAAAGAAAATGCAGTTCCGTTTCTATAGTACTGTGGCAGAATAAACATATGAGGTCTTGCTCTGATACAGCAGTGTAACGTTTTTTGTGTGTCTGTAGTTCGGATATACCTAATCTAAATCTTATCAGGATGTCACGGATATGTTTGTTCGTAACTTGTGAAGTAAGCTTCCAAGGATACTGATGTTTTGAATGTGTGGTAAACACTAAATCTAGTGCTGCTGCTGGTATGTTCAGTCCACTTTTGGTAGTAACAATCTATCAGCCTCTGTTTGAAAGATCCCAGGAATATACTTTGATTTGCCACCCTCTGATTTTCCCATACAAAGCCAAAACCCGCCCCGTATAAAGTTTTACAAACCTGAGTTACCCAACAATTCTTACCATCATTATGAAGTGATAGGAGCATGTTGTATGCTTTACGTGGAAGTCTGGAATCATCTAGCGTTGTTAAACGTAACCAGCATTTGATGCAAGCGACAAGAGAGAGAGAGAGAGAGAGAGAGAGAGCAGGCTATAGCCACAAGGAGGTTCAGGTGTGAAAGTGACAACTGGTCACACGCTTTGCCTATTTATGCGAGTCATGTGAACTGCAATGATCGCACTCAATGCCTGCGAGCAAATCGCGTATGTTGGACTGGATATTTGAATAGTCTGTGTTTGTTGTCAAGTGTGTAGTGCTAGATTTCTAAATGATTCCTGCACTGATTTACGTCGGATTGGTCGCAAAACAAAGAGCTCAACATCACCTTTCTAATGAGTATAAAATGAAGTGTTGATTATTTGAGATGAATTCATAATCTTAATTTAAATCACATGAAATTGGTAAGTTTTTACAAGTTCGTCGCTGAAAATAACAAACTGCGTTAAATCAGTTTGATGTAGACAAACACAAATGGAATAGATTTAAAGATGGAATTGCAACAATTCTGCCAGTGTATAATACTTGTAGTTTACTGATCCGACAAAAGATACTTAATTAAATACGGTGTGTGAAAACAATTTTCAACTGAGCCCAAGCCGTCGAGCGACGCTGGTTGTGGAGTGATTGTCGGTAAGTGTCGACAATGAAAATCGGCCTGATCTATTCTCATCCAAACACTAAAATAGTGTGGTTTTAGCTTCCAACAGCAGTCACATAGAGAATTGTAAACTGTAGCATTATGTGTGACTGAAAGACAAAATGACGTAAGCTTAGCGTCAGTTGAATTATTTACACTGACGAACCATTAAACTAAAATCAAATATGCTTCAAACTGATTTAAGTGTGTCTGTGTAAGCACAGCAGATATAATATGGCAGTGAATGATACAGAGACTTGATTTAATAAATGTTTTGAGTAAAAGGGGCTTTGCATTCAAATTTGGAATGGCGCCACATATATTGCGTGAGTTATTGAAGGGCAGCAGGTGCGCTGTGAAAAATCGTCTGCTATAGTTCAGCTTTATGCTTGCATGTATAGCAGTAATGGTAGCCAGCTGTGCACTTGGCTACACTTGTTTGTTCCTGCATTTTCCTTGTTTGAGCTGTTCACATTCTCTGTGGAGATTGTGCACGTACTTCACATCTTTTTTACACTGATCTCATTTTCACTGCGGTGTTGTGAATGACAGTGGTGTAACTTTAAGACGCTTCATCATTACTTTTATCTGGAGTGGATGTATCCTTTTCGTTTTCTACCTCAAGATTCCTCGTGACAGAAATCGTTGGATGATTCAGGGTAACACCTTATCCATGCATACCAGTTTTCATCTTTTAAATCTGACATCTATGTGTTAATAGGATAAAGAGACGTAGCAACAGGAAAAGGGCTCATTCCGTTCTGTCAGCAAAAAACATGTCAGTTAACACTTGATACAGAGACATTTAACAAATACAGTTTTCATCAGTACACTTGCCTCTCTTAGCTACATGTGCAAGGTATGTCATTAACAACCTACACACCAAATATTGAAATATTTATGCTCTGATATCTTTTGATTTTCAGATGAACTGTGGGTCCACCTCTGTCAGTTCCTCTAAATATAAGAATAACAGGACTTTTCAGAATGAAATCAACTCAGTGAGACTAGAGGTCCTGGCATTAAAATTACCACATAGAATCTATGGTTGATGGGCATGCAAGTGCATGATTTTTACATATCATTATTTATTGTTTGAAAACCAACATTACTGTCATCGCCATAATCATTAGCATGTTCAGAATCAACATAAACAAAGCCAGCCAGAATTCAAAGGATGAATTCCAAACAGATTCTCAATTTTTTTTTAAACCAAAGTGTCCTCAGCTACATTAAGTAGATGTGTTACATTTGATGCATAAACGTGTGGAATCAGATCGCTCCTCCAGATTTACAGAGTCCGAGAGGGGTGAGAGACTGGCATACATATACACGTGCAAACACTGAAGCAAACAATACAGGCTTGTTAATTCTTTTGCTGGTTTAACAAAGTCCAGCTGGTCAATATGATATGGATAAATTTTATACAGCGCCTATTCTCGGTCGGAGACCAAGGTCCAAGCGCTTACAAGCACGGGGTCAATTGTAAAACAGGCTGCCTACCTGGGTAGAGCCTATGTAGATTCGTCATTCGTTTCCTCTGTCACTCAGTCAGATTTCAGTTATACATGCTGATAATGACATGTACTATTTTGCGGGTCTGGCGGTGCTGAGATCACGGCATGAAAGGTCACATAATTTGGGACTAAAAAAAACTGATGATGAAAAAATGAGGATGACGATGATGATGAAGATGACGATGCTGCTATGGAGGTCCATTTAAGTTTGGAACTACATGACAAGGCTGTAACCTACGCTTCCTGTCATAATGATATCCCCGTGTCAACCAGGCCCGAGAGATGCAAACACTTGCAGTCTTGGTCAGGAAATTAGAGCAACACAGCCAAAGACGCATCCGTAAAGGGAATGATATTCGACTGTGGTCCCAGTCTTCCCGTTTAAGCCCACAGCACACTCAACTAAAGGTAAGAGCCGGCCACGGGCCGAAAGTTTCACATCCGCTGGGATTCGAACCCGTGTCTTCCCAGTTGTCAGTCCGCGACGCTAACCGCTTCGCCACGGCGACTGGTGTGTGTTCGTATACATTATTAAACCGTGTGTCAGTTAGAATCCGGAGTAATGAATTACTGGAGTATGTATGTATGTATATATGTATATATATATATATATATATATATATATATAGAGAGAGAGAGAGAGAGAGAGAGAGAGAGAGAGAGAGAGAGAGAGGAAAGAGGAGGAAAGTTTTGTTTAATGTCCCGTCACACATATCGATGATTGAAGACATTTTGTTAAAGTATTTATGAATACATCTGAGTATTATCGGTTAGAAGGGGTGGGAGATGTGGATGAATGGAGGGTTGGGGGAAACTGGGCAAATGAGAGAGAGAGAGAGAGAGAGAGAGAGAGAGAGAGAGAGAGAGAGAGAGAGAGATTGCAATTCATGATTGTCTCTTTCTGTAAATTCCAAGAAGACATTTTGATAAATCAGTTGTCATGCCCCAAACTGTGACAGCCTCCCCCCCCCCCCCCCCCCCCCCCCCCCCCCCCCACACACACACATACAC
The DNA here is from genome assembly GCF_041734735.1 of Babylonia areolata. NCBI lineage: Eukaryota > Metazoa > Mollusca > Gastropoda > Neogastropoda > Buccinidae > Babylonia > Babylonia areolata. Next base: position 48,812,073 of record NC_134899.1, on the reverse strand, counting down.
GACACCTTTGTGATTAGTGTCTGTATGCCCCTGGTGTGCGAAAGGATCCCTTCATCCTTCAGACTTTGTTCACCCCTTTTATCAATTTTGTTTTACTTTTAATCTAATCTTTCATCACATAAAACTCCCTACGATACCGCCCCCTGTGTCACACGTAAGTTTATCCGAACTCTCTCTCTGTGTGTGTGTGTGTGTGTGTGTGTGTGTGTGTGTGTGTGTGTTTAATCTAATCTTTCATCACATAAAACTCCCTACGATACCACCTGCTGTGTCACATGTAAGTTTATCCGAACTCCGTGTGTGTGTGTGTGTGTGTGTGTGTGTGTGTGTGTGTGTGCCAGTACTATCTGAATGTACACAGCAGTCATATTTTATTAAACAGACCAAACATATGGGAAGGGCGATAATCGGCATTTTGATAAATAGTGCCTGTCGCAGCCACCCATTCGGCGTGTAACAAATGCCGCGGTGAATTGTCAGTATAAGTCATGAACAAACAGCAACAAAATATCTCACCTCTTGGATAAATGTGTGTGTGTGTGTGTGTGTGTGTGTGTGTGTGTGTCTGTGTGTCTGTGTGTGTCTCTGTGTGTGTCTGTCTGTCTCTACTTAAAATTATGCTGTTTGCAGGCTTGCAAGGTATGATCGGAAAATCGGAGTGTAGTGGGCAATGATATCTTCTGTGTGTGATGAATTTTCGAAGATACGAGATACGGTAGGCGAAGGAAAATAAAATGGGAAAGAAGAAGATGAAGATGAAGAAGAAACGGATTGGAAGAATTACTGGAATATTCCTCTGACAATCTGAAGATAATGAAAACAACAATTATTGCATTCTAACATACGTAGAATAGGCTTCCATCCACAATTTGAATGGCGTCACGTCTCTGTATCACTACGCGAGTTACATCAGCCGCGAGAGTCTGAGAAAGCGAATGTCGTCTGCTGTGGTTAGTGGCTGAGCCAAGTCACTTTGTCAGCCTTTGAAAGTGGCGCAAGGCGCACGGTTACATAACATACACACACTGTACGCACACACACACACACACACACACACACACTGTAGTCACACATATATTTTGTACCCGTCTAATGTCATTAAACAGTGAAGAGACGTTAAACTAAACCAAACCAAACCAAACTAAACTAAACAAACACACTCTCGCTCGTTCGATAACATAGTCATTCAACTTCTCATTAATCATGGCAAGGCCATTGGTCTGAACATAACTAAGCGTACGCAAAGAAGAAGAAGAAGAGATGAATGATTCTGTTTTGGCGGGGTTCCTGTTTTCCTCTTGTGCCTCTGATCACTTTTTGTCCCGGGGGATGTCTGCAGGCAGACTGAGTTTCTTGAAAGTATCAGAGTTCCAACAGTTCCAGTCTGCTGCTTGAATTAAGGTCGATAGAGTTGTGGAAATAACTGTGGGGTTGGGGGTGGATACAGTTGTGGAAATAACTGTGGGGTTGGGGGTGGATACAGTTGTGGAAATAACCGTGGGGTTGGGGGTGGATACAGTTGTGGAAATAACTGTGGGGTTGGGGGTTGGACAAGGGGTGTAGAGGTTGGAGGGGCCGGGTAGGGGTGGGGGTGGAATCTGTACGACGTTTTGAAGAGTCCGACGTATTTCAGGACATCATATGACATCGGTGAGGTTGTAATGGTCTCCTCCACGTGGGGTCTTTGAACAGTGTATGTGACCAATGTAGTCTCTTTAAACAAACATTCGGATGAGAACATAAATCGAGTCCCGTGTGCAGCATGCACTTAGCGCGCGTAAAAGAACCCACGGCAACAAAAGGGTTGTCCCTGGCAAATTTCTTTAGAAAAATCCACTTCGATAGGAAAAACAAATAAAACTGCACGCAGGAAAAAAAAAAGAAAAAAAAAAAGGTGGCGCTCTCAGTGTGGCAACGCGCTCTCCTTGGGGAGAACAGCCCGAATTTCACACAGAGAAATCTGTTGTGACAAAAAGAAAAATACAATACAATACAATACAATACAATACAATGCATCGTGGAGGTCATGATACATGTCATACCCATTTGTGTTTTTTTACTCTTGCCAAGTTGGCCAAGTGCTTCCTAACTGAATCTATCCAATGCTTTGGATACATTCGTGAAAGCTGTCACCTCACCCCAGAAACATGTAGATTTGCGCACATCGCACTTTTCAGTTGGGGAGCATCATACTATTATAAACTTCCATTAATTTAAAATTGGTTCAATACAAGCAAACAAGCTAACTGAAATCGCATTACTGTATCGAACCCTCACGCCAAAAGTGCTGGCGTTGTTGTTTGTTTGCTTGTTTCCCTTGAACTTCTCCGTCCTCTGACGAATCTGTCGACGAAGGATTATTATGTCCAAGTTTTGAAAACTATTAAATGTTCATCCAGTATATAAAACATTCGGTTCATGCACATCCTGCATGGAAAGAAATAGACATTGAAGATCGCGCTATCAATTCCCCCCATCCTTACCCACCAACGGAATTCTGCTTCTCACAACCTGAAAAGCCAGAATGTAACTTGATACCGCCAATGGACGAACTAATACTTCTAAAACATACTTTCAGTGCAGAGTCTCGTTGCAATCAGCTAACATACGGCAAACTACAATTACAATAGAAGGAAATATTACTATTTCCAATGTCATGATAATTCTTTCTCATGTTTATCTATTGGTAGGATGAAGACATACTTTGACTCATTCGTCTTGTGAGTGCTCAGACAATGCGAAATCGAAAAGCTTCACTCTGAAGTCGAAGTACATGAAACGTTGAAATAAAGATATTGACACGAGGATTGGACTCGTTTCCAATGAAAATGGACATTCTTTTTCGTGATCCCGTTCATTGTATGGAAACACGTTGTTTGTTGTTAAGTTGTAGGACACTGAATATGATTTGGAAACTAGTCCTTTTTTTAATGAATAACTTTTAGATAAAAGTAACACTCATAGCATAACTGAATGTCCCAGACCATTACTGAATAAAGAAAATCACAAATATATGTTTTAAAAGGAGAGCTGAGGTTTTTCATCTCCAACTCCTTGTTTGAGCCATGTATCACTAAACCCTGACATAATGTGTATCCGATCTTTGAAGCCCCGTATTTCTCCCCGTGAATATTGGTACATGTGTTAACTTAGTGGGAACTCTTCCGAAATCAGCATATACCATCTTGTTTGACACAGGTATTGACACACGACCGACAGAGCTGAGTAATCGAACATGATAATAATGATAATAATGATAGTATTTATATAGCGCTGAATCTTGTGCAGAGACAAATCTAAGCGCTTTCACACCAGTCATTCACACGCAAAATAACATAAAACTTTGATAATCTGGTGAGCAGGTCTTCATTGTGGCACCACAAAGACTCTTCACAGAGTTTGTTTAAAAAAAAAAGGAAAATAACTGTACCCTCAAGAATAGTTTGCACACTATGAGATGAAGCTTCTCTGTTTCTCCAGTCTACTCAGACTCTATATTTAAAAACAAATGCAACAAAACAGGCTGAACGTATTTCAGTTCATTTCTTTACAGTTTTGGATAGTTCTCTTTAAACTCAGCAACACCGTTATCACCAGATGTTCTGTGCCTAACTTGCCAGTGACCTGTGTTGTTAAACTGAAACCCAGATAACAGTATGTGTTTACCGCATCTAATCTAAGACCATTGTGAAACCACAATTGACGTCTTCCAAGCAATGCTTTTTTAACACAGTCACCTGAAGTACGATATTTTAAAACCTGTCTTTAGCAAACAGCGTCATACATCAGTTTTACAATGTACAAGTTGACTAAGCATATTCTTTACATCAGCACTCTTGTTATTTTTTCTTGACAAACTAAATAACAGATCATAGCAGATACATGTTTTGGTTTTATAGAATATCCTCCAGTCATGCCTTTCACATATGTGTAATATTTTATTTAGAATGATTATAATAATATATTTTTTGCTTGTAAAATGCCAAGTTATTTTCACTCATGTCATTATCTGCATTAATTATCTGTATTTCTCTATGTATTAGTATGATGAGATTCCTTCATTTCAGGTCATATACCAGTTGTAAGCACAGAGCTGCATGACTTCACAAAAAGGAGGGAAATCAACAGTCATTCCTCCAGAGAAATAACAATACCATCGTTACTTCACGATACGGTTCTATCAACACGATTGTTTTTTTGAAGCCCTCTGCTACATCTTCCATAATTAATGTATACCAATGATAAGTATCTTTTTATATATTGTTTGATAGAATTGCAATTAGGAATCAAAATAAGAGAATGTAATTACTTCAAGTTCATTAATTTTAAGCTGGGATTTGGTATGTGTGATATTGCATTTTGATCATTTGAAAAATGACTTTGAACATGAACACCAACATGAGGCAGTATGAAATGTTGTTTGGGTATTGAGGGTATTATGTCACTGTGTCTGTCCCACATAACCTTATCCTGAAACTGATTTAGTCTAAAACGATTCTCCAATTTTCAGCAAAATCATCAGTTGTATATTATTCAGATAAGAACTGCTGCTGCTGATGTGATTCTAGTCAGGTCAGCTCAGGTCACAGGTCAGGGAACATCGGGAATACGTATTGATATTCTCTCTCTCTCTCTCTCTCTCTCTGTCTGTCTGTCTCTCTACTTGTATAAAGCACTTGAAATACGCAATGCATTATGTAGTTCATTATTATTTGTTGTGTATTCTCAGCTCGTAGTTGAACACTATTTTACTGACATGCTTTGTTGGGAGCATGCCTTTATTGCTATAGATTATTGTTCGTTGTACCCCCTTCATGAGGGGCCAGGTCCTTATTGAATAATCATCCGTATTCGTATCTTTCTCTCTCGTCAAATGACTGGAAAAAGGGCTGTGTACCCCTTGCCACATGGGTTGTAAGCCCACGATTTCACGCAATCCCACGATTTGAGAGAAATCGGGATTGCGAGAAATCGTGGTCCGCAATCCCACGATTTCTCTCGAAGGGAGAGAAATCGTGGGATTGCGAGAAATCGTGGTCCGGAATCCACCGATTTCTCTCAAAGGGAGAGAAATCGTGGGAAGTCCCCTTTATATATATATATATATATATATATATATATATATATATATATATATATATATATATATACACACATATATATAATTCCTTTGTCATCGGGGTTGGTTTCTTGTCTTTTCCCAATGTAAATCAAAGAAAAAAAAATGAGAGAGAAAAAGAAACGAGAAATGGGGGAAACGACAACGACGATCATGATAATGACAGTGGCGTTAGTGAAGACAGACAGACGGTGAGTGTGGTGGCGCAGTACAGGTAGGGTTTTTTTTTTTTTTTTTTTTTTTTTTTTAAGTGTAAATGTAAATGTCAGTGAGTGAGTGAGTGAGTAAGTGAGAGAGAGAGTTGTGGTCTTTTGTTGTGTGGTTGAACATTAAACAGAGTTCAGTGTCCTCCCCCCCCCCACGCCATTGCTCTCTCTCTCTCTCTCTCTCTCTCTCTCTCTTCAGGTTACTTGATAACACAGAATCTCCACAGCGAAATGGGTATTCCGAGCTCCTAGAGCGGCAAAATGCTATTTCAAAATGTCACGAGGACTGCGACCACGACTACAATTCCATTAGAGATTTGTAGCTACTTATCACACTGCTTGCAGCTATCACTCTGTTTGTAGATACCTATCATTTGTAGCTACCTTGTAGCAACCTATCACACTGTTTGTAGCTACCTATCACACTGTTTGTAGCTATCACACTGTTTATAGCTACCTATCACACTGTTTGTAGCTACTTATCACACTGCTTGCAGCTATCACTCTGTTTGTAGATACCTATCATTTGTAGCTACCTTGTAGCAACCTATCACACTGTTTGTAGCTACCTATCACACTGTTTGTAGCTATCACACTGTTTATAGCTACCTATCACACTGCTTGTAGCTACCTTGTAGCTGCCAATCACACTGTTTGTAGCTATCACACTGTTTGTAGCTACATATCACACTGTTTTTAGATACCTATCACACTGTAGCTACCTATCACACTGTTTTTAGATACCTATCACACTGTAGCTACCTATCACACTGTTTTTAGATACCTATCACACTGTAGCTACCTATCACACTGTTTTTTGATACCTATCACACTGTTTGTAGCTACCTATCATATTGTTTGTTGCTAGGTAGCTACCTATCATACTGTTTGTAGCTACCTATCATACTGTTTGTAGCTACCTTGTAGCTACCTATCACACTGTAGCTACCTATCACACTGTTTTTTGTTCTTTTGTGCTGCGCCATCATCTGCACAGTTTCAGTGGCATTACTCCCACGCCGCTCATTTTAGATTCCCCCATACACGGCCACACCCGGGTTCGTCCGTCGCAGTTCCAGCGTCGGCAGTCCACAGGGAACCATCGATGTTAGGTCGCCAGGAGGCCACACACCAGAGGAGACCCTGCACTGCTGCTGAGTCACTTCGGTGGTGTTCAGTGGTGCCTGTTCTGTTTTAACGTACTTAGGACACCACCTACTAACGACAATAATGGCTTAGTCGCGGAGCCAGACTGAGTGAGCGTCCCTCCCAGAGTGGAGACCGCCACCACGTCCCTCAAACAACAGCCCCTCATGAATCTGACGACACTGACGACATTGACAGGACTCACCCCAAGCACGGAAGTGGAGGGGTATCGAAACTGAGGTCACCATGAGAGCAGGGCATGAAAGGCCACAGACTTTGAGACTATTTTGTTTATATTGATGACGATGAAGGAGGAGGAGGATGACGATGATGATGACGATGTTGCTATGGAGGTCCATTTTGGTTTGGGACTGCGTGACAAGGCTGTACTCTACGCCTTCTGTCATAATGATATCCCGGCGTTAACCAGGCCCGAGAGATACAGACACTTGCAGTGTTGGTCAGGTAATTAGAGCAACACACCCAAAGACGCATCCTTGAAGTGGATGACACTCGACTGTGTGGTCCCAGTCTCCCCATTTAAGCCCACAGCACACTCAACTCTGGGTAGGAGCCGGCCACGGGCCGAAAAATCCACCTCCGCTGGGATTCGAACCCGCGTCCTCCCATCCGTCAGTCCGCAACGCTAACCACTTCGCCACGGCGGCTGGTACCTATCAACACTCTTTGTATCTACCTTGTAGCTACCTATTACACTGTTTGTAGCTACCTATTACACTTTGTAGCTATCACACAGTTTGTAGCTACCACACTTTTTGTAGCTACCTATCACACTGTAGCTACCTTGTAGCTACATATCACACTTTGTAGCTACCTATCACACTGTTTGTAGCTACCTATCACACTTTGTAGCTACCTATCACACTGTTTGTAGCTACCTATCACACTTTGTAGCTACCTATCACACTGTTTGTAGCTACATATTACTCTTTTTAGCTGTCACACTTTTTTTAGCTGCCTATCACACCGTTTGTAGCTACATGCCACACTGTTTGTAGCTACCTATTATTCTGTAGCCACCAATTACACTGTTTGTAGCTATCACACTTTTGTAGCTACCTATCACACTGTTTGTAGCTACCTATCACACTGTAGCTACCTACCACACTGCAGCTACCTATCTCACTATCTATAGCTACCCATCTCACTGTTTATAGCTACTTATCACACTCATACTGTTTATAGCTACCTGTGACACTGTTTGTTGCTAACAATCAAATTTCACTGCTAAAAATAACACAGACGGGTCCCGTCAGCAGTGTGTCCAGTCTGGTTTGGTTGAGACAATTTGCCGATCTCAGTATGTGCTCCTATTCCTTATCTTTGTTACTGCTGTTAGTGGTGTTGGTGTTGTTGTTGTTGGTGGTGGTGTTGTTGTTGTCCTCCTCCTCCTCCTTCTTCTTCTTCTTCTTCTTCTTCTTCTTCTTCTTCTCCTCCTCCTCATCATCATCAATTTTGCCTCGTCGCTTGTTTGCTGTCTTCCAGGAATATCCCACAATTAAGAAAGAAAAAAAAATCAAATCGAAAGTTTTGAAATGAGCACAGACAAGCAAACGGCATCTCTGCCCCCTTCTCCCCCCCCCCCTAGTCCCTCCCCCTACACCCCCCCCCCCTCCCCCCGCAGGTCTTTCCTTACCTCCCTCTGACTCTTGACCGAGTCAACGTTGTGCTTCCCATTGCTGCTCTGTCTGTCCTCCAGCAGCAGCCTGGATGTCGGGATTCGGTTGGCGGGCTTTCCGCCACATTATAGGCCCATAGCAGCAAATCAGCATGGCAAATGAATCGATCTTGCCACCTCCCTAGCCGAGGCGGCGAGATCTTTATTCAATCAGCGGCGGGCTTGCTCACCGCGATAGCGTGTGCCGCTGTAGAGAAGGGCAGGTAATGGAGGGGGTGCCTGTCCCTTGGGGCACGAGCAGGGGAGGGGCCACTTTGGGGGACAAAAAGCCAACCCCCCTTTTTTCCCCTCGTGATGTCTGGTTGTCGAAAGAAAAATATAACTTTAAAAATCTTTACTAACTTATTCTCTCTCTCTCTCTCTCTCTCTCTCTCTCTCTCTCTCCCTCTCTGTGTGTGTGTGTGTGTGTGTGTGTGTGTGTGTGTATGTGAATAAGGGAATACACTATTGAATAAAGGAACATTATATAATATAATGGTATATATCAATGTAAATCAATTGATAAAAAAGACAAAAAAGATATAAAACGTAAATAAACAAATAAATAAATAAATAATGATTACATAACAAGGGAACATTATAGTGAACATGTTATTTCAGCCCAGCCTCTCCGTGTTGAACATTCTGATTCTTTCTGTCCCCAGGTCGCTAGTTAGAGATCAAGACACGTCTCTGTACACTGCACGTGAAAGCAGACTTCAGCCATTTCTCCTTGGGTTGATGCTTTTCGTTCCTTTTCTACCTATCAATTAGACATTCTATCTATCTATATATCTGTTTGTCTATCTATCTGTCTATTTATCTGTCTGTCTAATATCTGTCTGGTGATCTATCTGCATATGACTGTCTGTCTGTCTGTCTGTCTGTCTGTCTGTCTATGTAAAACATTTCCTTGTGTTGGTTTCCTGCAGCAGCAGTGCAGTGAGTCAGGAAGCTGAGTTCTCTTGGGGCTGTCAGCTGTCCAGAAGCAGGAATGAACCTTTTTTCTGCCACACAAAATGGATTGTGGCTGACCGTACTGCTATATACATGCATGCATTTTTTTTTTTTTTGGGGGGGGGGGGCATCTGTCGGGGCTATCGTAATTATTTTGTTTTAAAAAATAACACCCACCTGCCTTCTGTCGTTGGCTAAGTAGAAATTTGCCAGCATTTCCAAAGATCTCGTTTTGAAGCATTAACGGCGCCCCTCTTCGTGGCAGTGTCGTATTCCTTCTGTCCCGTCACGTTCACAGACATCTGATTATGTGCTCAGGTTGCAAATGAGCCTCAGCCAAATCTCGATCGACATGGACTGGTCCATTGGGAACTTGTCCGTCATGGCCAGCGAGGCAGAACGTTTTTCATTCAATGTGTGTTCGGGGTTGTGTGCATGTGTGTTTTGTTTCTGTCCAGAAGGATGGCTGTAAAGATCGTATCCAATCCTTTGGTTTCGAAGCAATCTTCGAATGTGATTAAAAGCGTCTCAGCAGAAGAGGTCGGTAAGAAGTATCTATCTTACGAAGAATCAGAACAGGAGTTACTGAATAGTGAACAGTGCGTGATCTCCTTCAGTGGGGTGGCCATGTGGCGACAGAAATGGACAGCATCGTGTCGAATGCTGCTGCTTGGTGGAATTGTGAGTGGGGAAGATAATGAGTGACGTGAGAGTAAAGTCACTAACAGTGTGGAAACTGGGGTCAGGGAAACATAAGAAAGAGAGAGAGAGAGACAGACAAACAGACAGACAGACAGACAGACAGACAGACAGGGACAGAGAAAGACTCAAAGTGACTGACTGACTGACTGACTGACTGACTGAATGAATGAATGAATGATCTTTTCCGAGAGTAAATAGAAGACATTTTTTAATCCAGGCTTCGGAAAACGGAAAGAAAACAAAGTATAGAAACAGCCTGGTTAACGCCGGGATATCATTATGACAGGAAGCGTAGAGTACAGCCTTGTCACGCAGTCCCAAACCAAAATGGACGGCCATAGAAACATCGTCATCATCATCGTCATCCTCCTCCTCCTTCATCGTCATCAATATAAACAAAATAGTCTCAAAGTCTGTGGCCTTTCATGCCCTGCTCTCATGGTGACTTCAGTTTCGGCGCCCCTCCACTTCCGTGCTTGGGGTGAGTCCTGTCACTTTCGTCAGTGTCGGCAGATTCATGGGGGGGCTGTTGTTTGAGGGACGTGGTGGCGGTCTCCACTCTGGGAGGGACGCTCACTCAGTCTGGCTCCGCGACTAAGCCATCATTGTCGTTAGTAGGGGGCTTAGTAGGTGGTGTCTTAAGTACGTTAAAACAAAACAGGCACCACTGAACACCACCGAAGTGACTCAGCAGCAGTGCAGGGTCTCCTCTGGTGTGTGGCCTCCTGGCGACCTAACATCGATGGTTCCCTGTGGATTGCCGATGCTGGAACTGCGACGGACGAACCCGTGTGTGGCCGTGTATGGGGGAATCTAAAGTGAGCGGCGTGGGAGTAATGCCACTGAAATGGGGCAGCAAAAAAAACAACAACAACAAACAAAAACAACAACAACAAAAACAAAACAAAACAAAAACAAAAACGATTGTATTGTACAATGCTGTGTCTCTTGTGCGTTACTTTTTTTTCTTTTCTTCCTCAGAATGTGTGTCTTTCCTGAAACAAACACGTATTGTCTTGTCTTGTCTTGGAAAAGCGACCAGGCAACAAGAGAGCTTTGTCATGTCTGATTTATTCCCCTTGGATACCGTCACCCTCCTCCCTCCCCAAGTCTTGCTGCCTGTTTGTTTTGTTACTGACTTCACGTCGTGCTGTATTCCTCTCTCTCTCTCTGTGTCTCATTCTGTTTATTCCACTCTCTCTTTCTGTTTATTCCACTCTCTCTTTCTGTGCGTGCATACATGCATGTGTGTGTGTGTGTGTTGTGTGTGTGTGTGTGTGTGTGTGTGTGTGTGTGTGTGTGTGTGTGTGTGTGTAACCCATGTTATTTTCCCCAGACTATTGATTTTGATGATAAAATCGCCGACTGGCGGAAGACACGGCAGCCGGTAAAAGACTATCAAAGCGAAACATCTCCAGACTGAAAGATTAGTCCGTCCATCAAAGCGGAAAGCTAAAGAACGTGTGAATAATAGATGAAGGCACATGGATGTGGGTGATAGGTATACCGTTGATGGAAGGCTCCTGGATGTGGGTGATAGGTATACTGTCTGATGGAAGGGTCCTGGATGTGGGTGATAGGTATAGCGTCTGATGGAAGGTTCCTGGATGTGGGTGATAGGTATACCGCTGATGGAAGGCTCCTGGATGTGGATAATGGGTATAGCGTCTGATGGAAGGCTCCTGGATGTGGGTAATGGGTATAGCGTCTGATGGAAGGCTCCTGGATGTGGGTAATGGGTATAGCGTCTGATGGAAGGCTCCTGGATGTGGGTGATGGGTATAGCGTCTGATGGAAGGCTCCTGGATGTGGGTGATGGGTATAGCGTCTGATGGAAGGTTCCTGGATGTGGATAATGGGTATAGCGTCTGATGGAAGGTTCCTGGATGTGGATAATGGGTACAGCGTCTGATGGAAGGCTCCTGGATGTGGGTGATGGGTATAGCGTCTGATGGAAGGTTCCTGGATGTGGATAATGGGTATAGCGTCTGATGGAAGGTTCCTGGATGTGGATACTGGGTACAGCGTCTGATGGAAGGCTCCTGGATGTGGGTGATGGGTATAGCGTCTGATGGAAGGCTCCTGGATGTGGATAATGGGTATAGCGTCTGATGGAAGGCTCCTGGATGTGGATAATGGGTACAGCGTCTGATGGAAGGTTCCTGGATGTGGGTGATGGGTATAGCGTCTGATGGAAGGTTCCTGGATGTGGATAATGGGTATAGCGTCTGATGGAAGGCTCCTGGCTGTGGATAAGTGGTATACCGTCTGATGGAAGTTTTCTGGACGTGGATAATGGGTATACCGTGTGATGGAAGGCTCCTGGATGTGGGTGATGGGTATACCGTCTGATGGAAGGCTTCATCTCTTGTCTTGGTTCTTCTTACCTTCAGGCAGCTTCCTACGTGACCATATTCTTGGTGGTTTGTCCACTCACGCATACACTCATACATTTTTACATTATGAGAAACATAAAGAATGCCAGTGAGAAATGTAATTATCCCTTAGAAACTGCAGTACCAGGTCACATGTTGTTCCTATGATCGATTCCTAATGAACCGAACACTCTCTGTCCGTATTTGTTCCTTTCGTAGCGAACCTGCATGATTGTGCTGTCAATTAAATGATGCTTTTAAGCAAAGCCGTGTGTGGGTGATGAAAACGCATCGATAGTTTTCAATGTGCAGCATCTTTTACAAAGGATGAAATGCAATCAGTTGTTCACGTGGTAACTGTATATGAACGTCTTGCCCAAGGTGGACAATGTACAAAAACAAGCAAACTACCGGTGCATTCTTTCCAGTGTAAGAAGGAAAGCATACAACCCCTTCTCTCGCCCACAGTTACAGTTTTGCTGTAATTCCGGCCTGTCAGAATCGCGCGGAAGTTGCGCGACACCTTGCAAAGCAAATTGATAGAAAGATGGGCCCACAAAGATCGGAATGGGTGAGGATAGTACTATACTGCACTGTATATCTTTCTGTAGAATTCAATCTGGTTCAAACTTTCTTTGTTGCAGAGAAAAGCTGTCTCTCGGTGAAGAGCACTGAAGGCAACTGGAAGGAGATAATCGATCGTCCAATCCGTTCAATAGAAACATGGGAAAGAGAGACCTGACTATCCAGGGTGGGGTAGTGGCGATAAAGACGTTTTAGTTAGCCAGTTTGTTTCTGTCATGTAGTAAACTGATCTCCCAGACATCATTTTACAATATAATTTATGAAAGGTTTCTGCTGACAAAGTGGGAAGGGTTAAGAAACAATAGCAAAAAAAAAAAGAAAAGAAAAAAAAAAAGGAATAATATGTATACGAGAAAACGGTAAGAATACGATGAAAATAAATAGGATACAAAAAACAAGAGGGAAAAAATTATGAACCCACTTGGGAGAAGAGAAGATGTGCACTTCGACTCGTAGAGTCTTCGAAGCAACTGAAGATGGCAGCAGTCACAAGTGCAGTTTTCTGGCTGTAGAATAAATTTCACTTGTCTTGAGAACAGTTCGCTGCTGGTTGGAAAAGGTGGATGGGTGAAGGAAGTGAGAGAGAATCTAGACAGTGAGAGGAAAGGGGGGCGGAGGAAGAGGAAAAAGAGGGGGAGGGGAGGGAAGCGGGAAATGGGCAGGGTGGGGACGAGGGAAGCTGTGATTTGGTTTAGTCCTTGATGTTGAGGCCATATGGTGCTGTAGTACTGAGATGGCGGATAATCCGTCTCTCCATGTTCTTTCTCTTGAAGGAGTGACCACTGCTGTTGTGCCAGACCACTGATATGGAGAATATCCCATATTCTGTGGGGACCAGTGTTGAACTGTATAGCCACAGGGGTTTGTTTTTTTCTGGAGGATGCTGTCCCTGTGCTCTTTGCTGCGTTCTTCCAATGTGTGGAATGTCTCGCCTACGTAGATACGACCGCACAGGCTGCAGTGGACCACAAATACCAAATCACTGGTTTGGCAGGTGAAACAGCTGATGAAAAGAAATGTTTCAGAAATGTTCTCATTTGCAGTGAATACGATGTGGTACTTTGGAAACCGAACAACATTACCAAAATTAATATTAACTGCAAAACAAAAGATTGGAGGGTAGAAAGATGATTTTTAGAAAGATATGTACACATGCACAAGTACGCGCATAGACAGACGCAGCGCATAAACGGACGCAGCGCATGCACACACTCACACACACACACACACACACACAAGACACTGACGCACATAGAGACCCACCCCCTTCTCCCGCCCGATTCGTTACGAATGCAATCGCACAGGACCTAGAGGAACGTTTTGTATTCTGCTCATGATTATGTTGGTGGCGGTGTGACCGTGAGACTGCACACGTCCACCGTCCCCCTGACCGCCACCTCGGGCCTGTCGCACCAGGGGGGTCAAGCTGCGGCTCTGAAGCCCTGTGAAGCTGCAGCCAGACGCGATTTTTCAGTGACATGCGGGGGTAGGGGAGGTCTGACAAACGAACGACCTCCCCCCCCCCACCACTCGCCCCCCCCCCCCTTCCTCCCCCCTTTGTACTTGACACATCGTTGCAGAACTCACAATCATGCGAGATGATTACAAGATTTCGGCCCGTTCCCCTGCACAAGTGTTGTCGGTGTGTTAAACCCATGCTGCTTGCCAAAAGGCGTTCGATTCGTCCGAGGTCAGACCAAGGTCCTTTACTCAGACTCACAACCCAATCCCGCATGCAAACCGGTTTTTCCATCTCCCTCCATTACCACTTACCCGGACCAAAACATCCCCCAAACACAATCCCCATCGCTTCCCTTGATACCTCTCAACTTGTACCACATCCTCTGACATTTCGCGGGAAAGCTTTGATTATCGCGAGCAGATCAGCCTACAGTGAGCATCTTAACGGAAAATTCAAAATGAAAATCGATCTAAGATTGCTCCTGGAGAGGGGCTGGGGACACTGTGGCCACACTGTGTGTTGGGATGAACTGAGAGAGGAATAAAAACTGAGGACGGCAAAGAGGCTGCAAGCTGTGAAGAAGTTCCACTGCTTTTTTGTAGACGAGTGTATGGGTCGTCAAGAGAGAGAGAGAGAGAGAGAGAGAGAGAGAGAGAGAGAGAGAGAGAGAGAACATCAACACCCAACACAGGAAAAACCAGAGGAAAACAGAGCGACTGACAGAAAAGCAAACACTACAAAGATGGGTCCACACACAGACCACACACACGGAGACAGTCGAAGGGGAAATAGAGCTCCTTCCTTGTTCCCTCTATGAACTGTCTGCCTGTACAAGTCCCGATGTGGCGCCTGAAAATGACCCACCCCAAACACGGCGGTGATTCCCCTAGAAACCCCCCCCCCCCTCCCCCCAGGGGTCATTTCAGAACAGGCTATATTTCCACTCCACCCCATCTTCCACTGAAAATCTTCACTTTGCAAAATGTACGTTTTGAAAATCGCATATCATGGCACCTGCAGGGCAAGATCCCCCAAATACTGAGTCTTTCTGGGCTGATCCCTGTTAACTCGCTTCCACACCATAGAGCTTTCCATTCAACGACTGAGTATAAACACGCTTTTTTTGGGGGGGTGGGGGGGGGGGGGGAGGGGGGGCAGGGGGGGAGGGGGGCCGAGGGGGGGGGCGGAGGGGGGGCGGAGGGGGACATACTTTCGAAAGGGGGTCAATCTGGGATAGAACTAGAATGACTCCTTCGCATGTCCCTAAGACTTCACGGTAGTTATTTCAGGATCAGCATTAATGCCCCACACTGACTGCCCCTGGCGTTATATGGCTAGCCCTGGATCCATCCCATTCACATTTATGTTAGATCAACGTGGTAGTGCCCCAGCATGAGTGTAAAAGATACCAACCCTTGACTATCTCACAATGGAGTGTGTTTTGTTTGGGTAGCCCCAAATGAACCCTGCGCTGTTGTTTTTCTCTTTGTTTGTTTTTTAACAATAGACTACATCATTCTTTCTGACTGATTTTTTCGGTTTTTAATCAAAGGAGGGGGAATCATTTCGGGACAAGGTTTGAGGTCGTCCCAGGCTACCTCAACGCTGGAGTTACTTCAGGCCTATTTCAGAACGAAGACCTCACAGAGGCTGGAGTCATTCTGGGGCGTCACGCCGGCAGTATCTGACTAAAAGACATTATCTCACTTGCCCCCCTCCCCTTCTCTCTCTCTCTTTCTCAGCCCCCCACCCTCTCTTTCTGTGTGTGTCTGTCTGTCTGTCTCTCTCTTTCTCTCTTATTTCGGACAGTGTGTCATCGAATCTTCTACCCTGCCTATTGTGGCCATTTTAGCGAGTCTCCAGTAAAATAGCAGTACACTGTAATGGAGAAAGTTAAGGAACCACCTGTCATCGTATCAGTCACTAGACATAGGTTTTGTCTGCATGGATAAAATCTGAGTGAGTATCGATATGAGATTACTTTGGGGGGAACACACTCCTTCTACAGGAATACATTCTGACAAAAAATATAAACTGTACTGACATATTGATATCGACATTATAGGGGAATGACAGCAGAATTACACTGATGACCTGACAGTGTGTGATATAGGGTGTAGCGGGACAGAGATAGCATATAACTGACATATGAATAAGAAATAGTACAGTACAAACAGGAAAAAAAGGCTGCACAAGTGGAAGTTTTTTTTCTGCCTGTGATTCGTTTCACTTGTTCGCGAATAATTATTATGTGTGTGTGCGTGTGTGTGTGTGTGTGTGTGTGTGTGTGTGTGTGTGTGTGTGTGTGTGTGTGCGTGTGTGTGTGTGTGAGTGTGTGCGTGCGTGCGTGTGTGTGTGTGTGTGTGTGTGTGTGTGTGTGTGCTTTCTTGTCTCTATCTATTTCTGTCTGGCTAAACACACACACACACACACACACACACACACACACACACACACACGTTGACCTTTCCCTTGAACCCCATCTGTCTGCTCCCTCCCCAAACACAGCCCCAACTCACTTTGTGTATGTCTCTGGTTCTTTTTCCCTTCCTTCAGATCAAACTTTGTATCGATTTTTGTGTGGGGGGAAATAGGTCATCGGCCTACTACACTGCGGCTAAACCCAGACTGTCAAGGAGAATCATAACCCAGAGGAAGATCCCGCCTTGCCCCCCGAGCAGAGAGAGCTGGTGAATGTGAAATGACAGATGACTCCACACATCCGCTGTTTTATGGAGGACTGGAGTCTGAACACCGTGCCTGCCTATGATGTCAATGTTGTCGCCATAATGAAGGTGTTTTTGCTTGATGGTACATGTTGGGCCATACAGTCTGAGGTCATCTGACTGTGTCTCATGATACGAAATGGAAATCTCCCCAGTATATCGTATAGGCTTGCCTTGTTTTGTTTCATTCATAATTATATTCTTCTATAACTGATGACATACACGAGGCAGAATGTCATAGGTATCGATTTTTGACGCTTTTTGTTTGCAGATAAAGCTAATGATATATTGCGACAGAAAATGGTCTTGTTGACAGGAAAACAAAACGTGTAAAAATTTTTACATAAGAGGAAACTGTTTGGAATACTTAATTTTGGGAGTGCAATATAATCACATTTATATTAATTTTGTGCCATGGAATATGGTAGTAGCTACAGGGCAGTAGTATTAATGCTTTACACGCGTGTGTACATGTGATAGTGTCTCTTCTGACATACGCATGCTTGGTCATTTATGTATCCCTGTCTGCTAGATACACAAACAAACTCACAGACAGACACAGACAGAAAAGTACACACACATACATACACACACACACACACACACACACACACACACACACACACACACACACACATACACGCACACACACACATACACACAATGATACAGTATCTTACATCACTAGACAGTGGAAAAACGTGGCGCTTTGTCAGGCTTTGAGTGCATGGATATATATTAATTTGTGTACATATCCGAGTGGATTTATTGTACAGAATTTTGCCAGACGACAACACTCTCGTTGCCAAGGGTTCGTTTTCAGTGCGCCAAGTGCGTGCTGCACACGGTACCCCGGTTTTTAGTCTCATCCGAATTTCTAGACGCTCAGTTGGATTTTCCGTTCAAACTTGGGAGAAAGGGCGAGAGCAGGATTCGATCCCAGACCCTGAGGGTTCTGTATTGGCAGAGGAATGTCTTCACCATTCTGCGTCCTTCCTCCGTACACAGGTATTGACAAACATACCTATAACCAAGCACGTATGTTTTCTGTTCATCGTTTATAATTGAAATTCTGTCGGGTAGTTATAGGGCCTGTCGGTACAGGGGGATGAGACGCCAACTGGGAAACACAGAGACCCACCCTCCTCCCCCCAAATAAAGTAAAATGATGAAACGAAAAAATGACGAATATATAAATGAATGAATGTATCAGTTTCAGTTTCAGTTTCAGTAGCTCAAGGAGGCGTCACTGCGTTCGGACAAAACCATATACGCTACACCACATCTGCCAAGCAGATGCCTGACCAGCAGCGTAACCCAACGCGCTTAGTCAGGCCTTGAGAAAAAAAAAGAAAAGAAAAAAAAGAAAGAAAAAAAAAAGAAAAAAGGGGGAATAAATAATAGATAAGCTTACATAAATAAATACATAAATAAATAAATAATAATTATAATATAGAAAAAGGTAGTAGTAATAATAATAATAATAATACTAATAAAATAATAATAATAAAAAATAAATAAATAAATAAGACAACAATGATGATAAATAAGCAAATAAATGTAAAACATGAAGACACACATTCACACATACACCCACACATGCATAACAGATATGCACCAAACATACAGTTTCACAGATATGAAAGCACAGTCAAATACATATAAACGTACATGAGCTCCAACACACACACACACACACACACACACACACACCTGGGCATCGACATCAACACGTGGGAGACGCTTGCTGTGGACCGTCCAGCTTGGCGCAGCAACATCACCACAGAAGCCCGTGCAGCTGATTGAAACCAGGTGTATCATCAATCAATAACAGAATGAATGTACAATCCGGGCCCTGAAGGCTCGCCCACATGTGGGACACAAGTGAGTGGGTGCTGTCGTGGCAGTGGATACTGCTCAGGCCTTGCGCCCAGCACGCTTTTGTTTCGCCTCGGTGATACACTTGGTTTCAATCAGCTGCACGGGCTTCTGTGGTGATGTTGCTGCGCCAAGCTGGACGGTCCACAGCAAGCGTCTCCCACGTGTTGATGTCGATGCCCAGGTCTTTGAGGCAGTCTTTGTAGCGTTCCAATCGAACGCTTGCCCTGATACAGTTCTCCTTACAGCAGCTGCTAAGGCAGTCGACTGTCTGGCATTCTGACCATATGTCCAGCCCACTTGGCTTGGGCTTTCTGCAGGAGGGTGTAGACACTGCAGAGGCCAGCTCCTTCCAGGACTTCTGTGTGGCGGACTTTGTCCTGCCACCTGATGTGAAGGAGTCTGCGGAAAGAACTCAGGTAGAAGCGATTGAGCTGTTAGGCGTGTCTGCTGTAGACATTCCAGGTTCGCTGGCTTAAAGGAGAGTGGTAAGGACCGCTGCACAGTAGACCTTCAGCTTGGTGATAGACACAGCATAGAAAACGGGTGTGGGAAATAGGGGTCGACACACAGATACGCAAAAAATGAAAGAAAAACAAACAAACGTAAAACATATGTATGTAGATAACTACCACATTGAAACAGATGCCCAGAGGCGATATTGAATGATATTGGGAGCCAATAAAAAGAGACACGAATTAATGTTCATGAGAATACAAAACAAACTGCACAATACGTCGATTAAAATAACAATAGACGCATACAGCAGATACAGACATATGGAAACAACTGGATATATACTACAGGCAAAGGAAATAGAAAAGGAAAAGAAGATGATGAAAATATACTAAAAGAGGCGTCTGGACAAATTTCATAGACAGTGTGACCCACAACATAACCTAAATGTTCAAACCACAAATATTTAGCATATCGCGACAGGCCTATTATTGGACAAAGAACGTTTTAACTTATGAAAATATCGTGTTAATCTTAACGAGCACAAATAATTTAAAGTTCGAAGGAAAGAAACTTTCATGTGTATACAAGCAGGCATATGAACAGGAACGGACACACACACACACACACACACACACACACACACACACACACACACACACACACACACACACACACACACACACACACAAACAAAACACACACACACACACACACACACAGAAATGGGAGCACATCGATGATTCCAGCATTTCCAGCCTATGGCCACCCCTCCTTCTCTCAGATCAAACATTCAATCTTACAGCACGCGACCTCAAGCCATCTTTTTGACACGACAGCGGTGATGGAATCAAGAGATTAAACACGCTCACTCACGTTCATCAAACGCGCACTTTGCATCCACAAATGACCTCCCCATCCCTCCAACCCCCCAGCCCCCATCGCCCCTTCTGCAGCACTAGCCCCCACCCCCTAAATTCATTTATTTCCCTGCACGCTGTTTATATAAACGCGGCATTTCCTGTCAAACCGTTGTTCGATTTGTCTCGGGAACGTGAAGGGCTGTACGTAAACAAGAGCTGGAACCCTAAGGTGTTCATGACACGCCTCCACCCTCCTCTGGGTGTCTTTCATACTGGACAGTCATAGTCACAACTGACGACAACCGAAAAAGGTCGTTTCTGGTTTAGCTCACTGTGTTTGTTGATGTCTAATGGAGTAAAGGTATTCGCCTCTTCAAATGAAAACAAACCATAGACCGGTTTATGAATGTCCCTCTTTTCTTTCGAAAATGATGGTACACTGTCACTCTGAAAGGTATCCCCAATAATGTCAAACGTTTGTGAAGTGAGTTGTGTTCAAAGCTGACTCAACTCCTTACAAGCAGATTTTTGACAATCAAATGCAGTGTGATCCAGTCATTTAAATTTGGAAACCATTACAGCGCTCGTGATGTAAAACAATTTCTGACAACCAACGACTTTGCATGATACGGTTTTATTATGTCTGTCTACTGTCCTGTTATAAACGAAACTGGCATTCTAACTCAGTTACGACGAAACTGCTTTACTCACTGGAAACAACAACAACAACAACAACAAAACAAAAAAACAAAAACATAAAACACCGTTGATATTTAATGGTACAGCTAGCTAAACTAAGAAACATAACCTAGTAGATGATGAAGACCATTTTATATGCCACTATAAGACATCAACATAAAACACCGTTGATATTTAATGGTACAGCTAGCTAAACTAAGAAACATAACCTAATAGATGATGAAGACGATTTTATATTCCACTATAAGACATACAAAGAGGTTTATGCTGAATCTCAACCCCAGTGCCATTGCTACATGAAGGCAAGATATGTAGTTGTCGTTAGCTTCAAACGATGACACAGTTATAATATATAGTGGCCAGGTATGTTGGACAAGCCAGCTAAGAGACCAACAAGACCGAATAATCAGTCGGAAGCAGGTGATGGAGATGGCGGAGTGGAGTTGATAGTGAAACTGTATGCTTGAGTCGGAGATGTTGCACAACTGTACAGTTGACTGGCTTTTGATTCTATTTATCTGTCTATCTGTCTATCTATCTATATATCTAGACAGACAAACAGACAGCCACAGACTGACAGACGGATAGACAGATAGATAGGTAGATAACATTGACAAACAAAGGTCCGACAAACAAGTTCGGCTTATATATATATATATATATGTGTGTGTGTGTGTGTGTGTGTATGTATACATGTGTGTGTGTGTGATATGCATAAATTATGAAACGTAAATCATAACAAACAGCAACAAAAAAACGAAACAAAAACAGACAAATAAACAAACCAAAGTCCGCCATATCAACCGTCAAATGATCGTACGTCGGTGAGTAAACTTCCATCGCTTGGAATGAAAAACAAAACACAGACATACTGAACAAATTCCTTGTCTGCCCATGAACCACCAGTCCAAGCCCGAACAGAACTCACATCCTCACCCTCAACCTGAAATCCCCGTTCCACTTCCCAGATCCTCCTTCACACATCCTTCTTCCTGTCCACCTCTCCTGTTCTCATTGCCGGTGTTCCATCTCAGTCCTTGACACTCTTAGCCAGTGGTGGGGCTGAAAATTACAAATGGAAATCCTTCTGGGATTTTCTTGGAGGTGCCATGCGCAAATGGTTTGGAGTGAAGTGACAGACGATTGACAAAGCAAACAAAAAAAGAGGGGCATTAAGGGAGTAGACGATCAACTGTGGGATTGAACAAACTTTTCAAAACAAGATTTGAGAAAAAAAGAGAGCGAGAAAGAGACAGAGGGAGACAAAGAAAGAGAGAAATACAGACAGACAGAAAGGTGATTAAAAGTAAACGTTCCTGACAACTAAGTGGAGAGAGACAGACAGACAAAGAGAGAGCAGAGACAGGGCATCAGGCCATTATACAAACATGGGAGGAGGGTGGGTGGGGTTGGGGTAGGGTCTGTGTGCTGTAGGGGTCTGAGAGAGAGAGAGAGAGAGAGAGAGAGAGAGAGAGAGAGAGAGAGAGATTCAGATGATTTATTCATTCATAGGCCTAGGCCCCTCATGAAGGGGTAAATGAACAGCATGCATGACATCAAACATACATTTTATCAACCACATCTTCCTAAGTACACAAATACAGAAACGTTGTATTGAAATACAGTATATCAATTAAGAGATTACAATTTCTCTAAATTTAAACGTTTTGTGCAGAAATAATGGCAGTTTCCATACATCATCAAGTCACGTGGATGACAATAATAAACAATTTAAAAAGGCATTGTTGTCGATGGTACTTAGGTGGTATATACTTTTCTTTAATTCTCCGGAGAGCTGGACAACGGAACACAAAATGCACTTAATCTTATCTGCCTTCTTTGCATAATGGACAAATCAAATTATTATCAGTGAATCTCTGTATCTGTAATAATGTGTAGCCAAATGGAATACTCCTAACCTAACTCTTGTTATCACATGCTTCAAGTATCTATCCATGTTACACATCAAGCACGGTTTCACCTCATGCGTACTTCCAAATGTTCTACACAAGCTGAACCTTTCACTATTTTGAATATGACCATTCCAGTCCTGCCATCTAGAATCAATCAGACGTTCCCGGAAAAGTCTTATAAATCGATTTACACTACCAACACTTTGATTAAAGCACACATCACCAAAACCATATCTAAATAAACAACACGTCCTTCTGTAACTCAGTTTCTCTTCCCCTGACATCTAACTCATACAATATTTGATAAAATGTGTAAGGTATTCTATAATCACCCATATGTAACAACTTAACCCAATACGTATGCATTGCACAGCTGAGTCAATATATATCGGGTATCTATTGGTTTCACCATATAAGATTGTTAGATGCACGCATATCGACGCCTAGAAATTTTTTCAGCACAAACAAGTGCACAGATTCACATTCTAATGCAGCCTTATTCAATCCCCATAACTCTGAACCATACTGCACGACAGGTTGCACTTGAGCATAACAAAAATTCAGATGCAAACGCAGAGAGGTATTATTTAAGGAAGACAACTTTTTTTTTTTTTATAACGCACAATGAAACATTTTTTTGTCCTACTAACAAGATCTTTACAAACGGAAACAAAGCTCAAACGTGTACTAAAATGTATCCCCAAATACATATAAACATTGACAACAAGCATTGTAATACTAATGTATGTAAAAACCATCTTTCCCTACAACTTAAATATCCGCCCTTCCGAAATACTATGATATTACTCCTACCCATGTTGATTTTCAGTTGAAGGGAAGTGGCTGCACGGTGCAAATTATTCAGCTGTCTGTAAACCAACAACAGTTTCGGACAATAACAGCACATCATCCGCCAATAACAAAATAGTTAGTTCCAATCCATCAAAGGAAAAAGAAGCGCCATATCTTCCATTACTTATAACATCCATAGCTAATTCGTTAATAAAAAGGGAGAACAATACAGGACTACACACATCGCCTTGTTTTACTGAAGTTGTCAACTGAGCACCACATCTAACTATACATAAATACTTCGAATACACTTATACATTTTACCTCTTATACCATTTTTTTTTTTACAATATTGGTCATAGCAAATGTCTGTTTATTGAATCGAAAGCTTTCTCGAAATTAATGAAAGCCACATACAGTTTACGATTATTGGAAAAATGCTTTTGCACTAATAATAATAATAATGGATACTTATATAGCACACTATCCAGAAATCTGCTCTAGGTGCTTTACAAATACGCTTTGTTAACATAAAACATTACATCTATGTTACATACACACACCAAAATGTGACTACACACACACACACACACACACACACACACACACACGCACGCACGCACGCACACTGCATACATACATTTTAAGATAGATGTGTATCTAACAGCTACCATAACACATACGCACACACAGGCAGGCACATACTTACATAAACGCACGCACACACAATACACATTCATATACATGCATGTAGTTATGTACACATACATATGTATACACACATAGCCAAGCACAGCTAACGTAAAGGAAGTGGATCTGCCACAATTGAACTTACTGCTGAGGAAAAGGTGAGTTTTGAGATGAGATTTAAAAGATGCGAGGGAATCAGAATGACGGAGGTTATCAGGGAGCTTGTTCCACGTCTTTGGCGATTGAAAAGAAAACGATCTGTGTCCATAGGTCTTACTTCTGACGTGAGGTATCCTGAGAAGTCGAGTATCAGAGGAAGAACGGAGCTGGCGAGACGGGGTATAGATATGGAGGAGTTCAGAAAGATACTTGGGGCCAGATCCATTGACTGCAGAAAAGGTCAGAGTGGATAGCTTATAGTCTATTCGATCAGAAACAGGCAACCAGTGGAGAGACTGAAGGAGAGGAGAAACATGATCAAATTTAGAAGCTCTGCAAATGAGTCTGGCAGCGTTATTCTGAATTCGTTGGAGTCTGTCTAACAGATATTTGGGAAGGCCGGCCAAAAGAGAGTTGCAGTAATCCAATCTTGAGAGAACCAGAGAGCATACAAGTGTCTTGGTTGCATCGGTTGAGAGATAGTGGCAGATAGAGCTGATTCTACGCAGTTCCAAATAGGCAACTTTACAGATATTCGAAATGTGCTGTTGGAAGGAAAGAGACTGGTCTAGGATTACACCAAGACTGCGAACAGAAGGAGAAAGTGAAACAGGTGTGCTATTGATCAGAACAGAGTCAATAAAGGAAGGATGTTGACGAAACTTCTTTGGACAGGTTATCATAAATTCAGTCTTATCATCATGTAGTTGCAGCTTGTTGAGAGTCATCCAGTCCTTTAGGCCAGCAATGCACTCCTGTGTTCGAGTCACCAGTGCATCAAATTCAGCTATGGAAGCCGACTGATAAAGTTGTGTGTCATCAGCAAAGTTCTCATGCGACATCGCATGATGACTGATGACATCCGACACAGGAGCCGCATACAGCACGAAAAGAACAGGACCTAGGACGGACCCCTGTGGGACACCATATTTTAAGGCAGATACTCTGGAGTATCTACCATTTACACACACTTTCTGTGTACGATCTGACAGGTAAGATGTGATCCATGCTAGCGCAGTGTCACGAATACCAAAGGAAGTTTTAAATCTGTTCAAGAGGATAGAGTGGTCGATAGTGTCAAAAGCTGATGACAAATCTAAGAGAGCGAAAACAGATATCTTATCCTCATCAAACAAATCATTCACTATTTTAAGAAGGGCCGTTTCGCAACTATGACCACGTCTATAAGCTGACTGGTGGGAATTAAGTAAACCATTTTGTTCCAGATGGGCTAAGAGCTGAGACAATATGATCTTTTCTAGCAGTTTTGATAAAAATGACAGAGACAGGTCGATAATTTTTTTCAAACAATTATGATCTTATTGCCATAAGAGTAAACATTTGATCTGTTGTTGAACAGCCTTTCTTAAAGCCTGCTTGGTGGTCGCCAGTAATATCATTTTCTTGTACCCATCCTTGTATTCTACTACTTATTATTATACTAAATATTTTGCTACTTACATGACTGAGAGATATGCCGCTATAATTGTTGGGATTGTTAACATCTCGGGGGTCTGAGAGAGAGAGAGAGAGAGAGAGAGAGAGAGAGAGAGAGAGAACATTTTAAGTATGGTGGCATCACGAAGTGGAAATACAATACAACACAATGCAATGCAGTACAATACGATGCAATGCAATACAATACGATGTAATGCAATACGATGCAATGCAATGCGATGCGAAGCAATACTATGCAATGCAATGCAATGCGATGCGATGCAATGCAATACAGTATTTCATTCCTGCAGAAAGACAACAAACGCTTTTTCGTCATGAAGCAGGGGACCAGTAAAAGCCACCACTCCATTTTCAGCAGGTACCCCCACCACCACTCCCCCACCCGTCCACCAGGTTCAACACTTCTGTTTGGCAAGCATCCTTTCCCTGTTCCATCTGTCCACACGCTTTCAGCCGTCCTCACTCCACCACGTTTCGGAAGAGACAGTCTGCTGGAAGCCTTTGATTACAGCGATCATGTCCGCGGCGCGCGGGTGTCTTGACACAAACTTCAAAGGCAAATCCCTGGAGTGTGCTTGTGAAGTTTGTGTTCGCACAAATGCTTGGAGGTGAAGTGACAGAAAATTAGAAAGCAAGCAGCAAGGAGAGGCAGTTAAGATGGCGGTGAATCGACTGTTGAGTTTTAGCTTCGATCGGTGTGTGTGTGGGGGAAGGGGGGAGCTGTATAATCTAAGTGTGTGTGTGTGTGTGTGTGTGTGTGTGTGTGTGTGTGTGTGTGTGTTTCTGTGTGTATTTCTGTGTCTGTAGGACTCAGTGTGTGTGTGTGTGTGTGTGTGTGTGTGTGTGTGTGTGTGTGTGTTTGAACACTGAACTGTTTAAGGTTATTAGTTGTAAAGCTCTAGTGCCAGGTTGAGTGCAAATTAGAGCAATAATGGTGCAACATATACACAATATAACAGAAAGGAATAAACGAAATTGGGGTCAGATAAACTCAGACAGATGAGAGGCACTTGACACTGTACTGTCATTTGCTTAAAAGTCCATGTGACATGTAAATGAGGTGACAGGTCAGGGCAGAGAGAGGAGGGCAGGGAGGAAGGGCAGTATGTAAATGAGGTGACAGGTCAGGGCAGAGAGAGGAGGGCAGGGAGGAAGGGCAGTATGTAAATGAGGTGACAGGTCAGGGCAGAGAGAGGAGGGGAGGAAGGGAGGGCAGTATGTAAATGAGGTGACAGGTCAGGGCAGAGAGAGGGGGGCAGGAAGGAAGGGCAGTATGTAAATGAGGTGACAGGTCAGGGCAGAGAGAGGAGGGGAGGAAGGAAGGGCAGTATGTAAATGAGGTGACAGGTCAGGGCAGAGAGAGGGGGGGAGGAAGGAAGGGCAGTATGTAAATGAGGTGACAGGTCAGGGCAGAGAGAGGGGGGGAGGAAGGAAGGGCAGTATGTAAATGAGGTGACAGATGAGGGCAGAGATGGAGGAGGACAGGGAGGGCACCATGTGAATGAGGTGACAGGAACAGAAGAAAAGGAAATAAATCTCAAATGCATGATTTCTTTCTTCTCTTTTCGAATCTCTCATTGTCTCTCTATGTCTCCTTCCCTCTGTCTGTCTCTCTTTCCCTTTCTTTATCTTTCTATCTCTGTCTCTGTCTCTTTAGCTGTCTCTCTCTCAGTGTCTGTCTGTCTCTCTCTGGCTTTCAATAGAACGGAGGGGTCAGGCGAGAAAGTGAAGCTCCAAGGTAGTAAGTAGAGGCAACCCCAACCGCCTGTCCCCGTTCCACTTTACATTCCCCTCTTGCCAACTCATAGTCCCCGGCCTTCTCTCCTGCCTTCGCCTCATTCAGAGACACTCTCAGCCAGAGTCCTAGTGGAAAACTAGTTACACATGGAAATTCATCTAAAAGTACGCCTGGAGGTGCCATGCGCAAATGCACTGGAGCAAAGTGATTGACGATTGAAAAAAGAAACGGTAAAGAGAGGCATTAAGGTGACCAGACGATCCACTGTAGGGTTCAACAAGCTTTCTAAAGAAGGTTTAAGAGAGAGGGAGGGAGGGAGGAGGAGGAGAGAGAGAGCGAGAGAGAGAGAGACAGGGAGAGACAGGGAGAGAGAGGGAGTCTTAAGCATATGTGATGGTGCATGCGAAAATCATGGATAATGGTCAAAATTCACAAAATGATATTACTTTTATCTGAAAGTAGAGAGAATTTTGAATAACACACAGAAAACATAATTCAAGTATCTTTATTAGTTTCTGAGATACATGCATTTGAGTCTCGTGATGATCACAAACGTACTTCTGAGAAAATTGGGGCAAACGATTTCGCTGTTTCCCACTCTTGATCACCAATTCACAATGGGAAAACATCAAAATAAAGCACTAATACCTTATATTTCTTTATAATACTTGGAAATTTAATAGAAAAAGAATCATAGAATCTGAATAACCAGAAAACTCAAATTTGACATTTTCACCCCTTGTCACTCTCACAGCGTGCTACGTGAAATTTACTCCAGCGACTTATCCATGATTTTCGCGTGCGGCGTCACATATTGTCTCTCCACACCCATTTCATTAAAAAGTGAATTGATAGTTTGATGCATATTTCATCACGGCATGCATCAAACGTAATGACAGAAAGATTCAAAGATGTGTACACGATGAAACTGGCTATCGTGAAGAGGACCGAACAATACAACACAACGCAATGGGGCATGGTTACACTGCAAACTTATGAAATCATGTCTACAAGTTACAGTCACATGAACACATCAAAGTAAACATTATGAAAGCAATAACTTCCAGACACCAACATCACCGACTTCATACGCATGTTATGACAAAGCAAATATCTCACCCACCCAGCCAGAAGCATCCACGTGCATAAAATGACATGAAAACGTACATTATCATGTTTTTTGTTTGTTTTGTTTTTTCACACGACGTCACTTTTATTAATACGTTCACCCCCGAAAACGGAGTATGGCTGCATACATGGCGGGGTTAAAACGGCCATGCACGTAAAAGCCCTCTCGTGTACATACGAGTGAATGCGGGAGTTACAACCCACGAACAAAGGAGAAGAATTAATACGTCAGACGTCAGTGGCAAATCATGATAATGTTTATCCTGCAAAATGCACATGAACAGAATGAGAATATTAGTAACGCATGCACCATAAAATATGTAATAAGATAACTCATTGATCACAACTTTCTACAAAATTAAGTAGTGCATTCAAAGGGACCCACACACATCCCAGCTACAGTGAAAACAACGTTAGATTCTCCAAGAACGGACAGAAACAAACAAAAAGACACAAACACGAAAACTGGTTCCACTTAATGTTCTTTCTCTCCCCAAAAAATGATCCATCCAAGCAAACATGCCTTCGCCTTTTTCAATGCACACTGAACATCCACTTTTGACACCCGTGATTTAAACAAGTCTTTCATTGAAAACATGCCACAATACAAACACAAGCATACAATTCAACAAGACAGCATGCATGTTCCTTCACATTGTCTGGTTGCCGTATTTCATGCTTGCTCATCAAAATTTCTATTTGTCTTGAGCACCGGACCAGCAAGTAGCCCAACCACATTCAGAACGTCTCCACGTCCCAATTGTCTGCAGCACGTACCATTACTCCTTGAGCCATCTCTGTGCACTCTCCACTACTCCTTGAGCCATCTCTGTGCACTCTCCACTACTCCTTGTGCCATCTCTGTGCACTCTCCACTACTCCTTGAGCCATCTCTGTGCACTCTCCACTACTCCTTGTGCCATCTCTGTGCACTCTCCACTACTCCTTGTGCCATCTCTCTACACTCCCATCTCACCACAGCCCAGTACGGGCGGACATAGACAGTCCCGAAGCTTTTGATTACAGCGATTAGATCGGCTGCACGCGGTGTTTTGGCAGAATCTTGAAATCCATCCAACAGTTTTGCCCCTTAGGGGCTCTTCAAAATTTCGTTATTGCGAGAATGCATGGAACCGAAGTGACAGAAAATTAGAATGGAACCGAAGTGAAAATTATAAAGCAAATATAAAAGTGAGGCTTTAGGGGGAATTAACTGTGAAACTATTTCGTTCAGGCATGGGAAATATTTCAAAACAATGTTTGAGAGACAGACATACAGACAGGCACATTTGATATAAGGAAAGTATCTGAGTAATGAGGAGATGTTCACAAACGTAAACAAGGAAAACGGAAAATAATAATCAGAACTGAAAAAAGGAGAGGTGGGAGGGGGTTTGCAGCAGGTAAATTATAACGAAGAATGACAACTGGGAACAAGAAGAAAAGGAATGTAGCCTGTTTATTCTTCTTTGTTTTGAAATCGTCCTTCCTTTCCCTTATTGACTCTTTCTGTCTCTGTCTATCTGTCTCTCTCCATCTGTCTGTCTGTCTCTGTCTATCTGTCTCTCTCCATCTGTCTGTCTGTCTGTCTCTGTCTCTATCTATATATCCTGCCTCCCTCTCTTTCCCTCTGTCTCATCCATCTCCTTTGGGTCTGTGTATTTGCGAGGACGGTGAAGTGTGTGTTTTGTGTGGAGCGGCATGGAGGGGATTGAAGGCGGGGGTGTGGTGTCATGACCACCACGTTGACGCATGTTGGGACTTGGCTTCCAACAAAAGCTGGTTTCCAAGAAGTGTGATTAGTGAGGAAATGGGCACACAGGTTGATATTATGTAAAAACATTTGCAGTGTCGTGTAATTTTGCAAGTGGCTTCACCGCACTGTGTACGCAGTGGCTTATTATTGCAAAGCAATGTGTACGAACATCACATTTGTTTACCACAGGCGATTGTTTTCCATCCGTAAGAACACAAACATTTATAATTATAGCAGTACATTTTTAATGAAAAAACAAAACAAAAAAAACTGCTGCGCAAAATGTTACCAGTTTATGAAACAAGTATACAAACAGAGAATGGGTGGCACAAGAGGTGGACACAGAGATTGTCCACTCCATTCAGCTGTCCTTCCCACTGCGTGGTGTGGTCAAGATATTAAACACGCACACCCATGTCTATCAACAGTGCATCTTGAATCAACGAGGGATTGAATCTCCTTTCACTTCAGTACACCCTATACCCCTCACCCTCCGCCCTCCAAAAGAATCGATTCCTTTGTGCACTGTTTGAAAGACCCTCATTTCCTGTCTGCCAAACCACCGTTGGAGTTGTCTCGGGGCAGGAAAATAATCGTGGATTCAGAACTGACCCTCTCCCTTCCATGCCCAGATATATCTCTCGTTGCATCAATCCGTACTTCGTCACCCATCTCACTGCACTGTCCAATCGGCCTGCCCTTCACCAGGTCCCGGGAACGTCCATAGAAATTGTTTCATTATAACCACTTACAAGTGGGTGTCAGAGTGGAAATCAAAATAAAAGTGATTGCCACTGGCAGGTATTGCAAAGACTTGTATACGCTGTGCCTGTGCATTGTGAATAGAGCTGAGAAATTACATGTATGCTGTAAGAAATTCCGAGGAACATTTTGCTAGAGAGAGAGAGAGAGAGAGAGAGAGAGAGAGAGAGAGAGAGAGAGAGGTATGAATTAATTTTCTTTAATTAGGAAAGTGGAATAAACAAGGACAGTCTTTTTTTCATCCGGCCCTCAGGGGAAAAAATTCAACAACCAAACAAACATATACCCCCCCCCCCAAAGAAAGCCCCAACAGAGAAAAGAAGAGAAGCCATTACTACCATTACAACTAGCACTACTACAATTACCGCTACTACTGCTAAATAAATCAATACAATAAATAAGAAAGAAGAGAGAAAGAACAAAACAATGTCACAGCCAGAAAAAACAAAACAAATACAAATGATAAAACGGACACTTCACACACACAAATACACTTGCATATGCACCGTCCCTAATAAGAGAGAGAGAGAGAGAGAGAGAGAGAGAGAGAACACTGAACTGAACACAGAAAAGCTAAATGTCATTAGCTGTAGAGCTCTGGTGACACGAGGGGCACAAATCCGAACCAAAATGGTGCAAAAGAAACAAAATGATACAGGTACCATACTTGGAGTGAAATAAACTAACAATAGATAAGATAAGTTTAGGCACTTTCTGTCATCAGCTTAAAAGTCCTTTAACAGAGGGGTACGGTGCTTTTTTTTCCGGTCGTTCGTCTCCAATGTAGGACAATACACAAAAATCAAAATACATATTATCATATAATAAATATTCTTAACATGTAACACAGTGACACGTCATATCAATACGAACACATCATATAAATACATCGACGAAACTGACTATCCTTCCTTTTTATCTATACTTTTTTCTCTTTCATAGAACCCGCAAGAATTCTTGATTGATTAATGAGTATTTTAAATTATCGTACTGAAAATCCTTTTGGCCAAATATCTTTGAAAAGACTTTGGGGGGGACTCAAAGGAGACATTCTCCAGAAGACTTGAGAGAACGGGATGGAGTGTAACTTTTAAGGACAGAAGATATAAGATGGGAGAGAACCTTCGAAGTGATAATAAGCCAATATGCCATTTTTGTACTGAATTCTGTACTGGATGGGCAACCGATGAAGTAGACGCAAGAGACGGGTAACATGATCTTTTTTGACTTTTTGAGAATGACTCTGGCAGCGCTGTTCAAGATCATCTGAAGGCGTGATATCAGATCAGAGGGCAAGTCAGAAAGTAGTGAATTACATAAGTCAATGCGACTGAGAATCAAGGTACAAGCTGAGAGGTTGCTTCAACAGTCAGATAAGGTCGAATTGTGTGGATTTTTCTCAGTTGGAAGTTTGCACTTTTACATAGATTACTGTCATGGTCATGCGTAGACAGAACTGAATCAAAATATGCACCCAGGTTTCTGAATTTTTTAAGTTGACAACATTATTGCAGACAGTCAAGGTATGGTCCGAAACATTACTGAGCATGAGCCTACCTAGAGCCTACAAGTTGGCTTCTGTCTTGATGTCATTGAGTCTGAGCGTGTTTGTCAGCATCCACTCCTTCACTGCAAAATGCACGTCCCTCTTTTTTGGTTTGTTTGTTTTTTGTTGTTGTTTTATTTTGCGAAGGATAATAAAAGAACTTGGCGAAGAAGCTTTTGCGAGTTGGGTGTCATCTGCGAACATGTGAAAATCAAATCGATGTTCGCCGATGATGTCGCACAGTGGCTGAGTGTACAGACTAAATGGTACTGATCAAGAACTGAACCTTGTTGAACACCATGTCGACCAGGGAGAGGTCTGGATTCAGAATGAGAACTGGAGATGAACACTGTGAGTGCGATTGGAAAGATATGATTTGAACCAAGTGGGGGCTGTGCCAGAAAACCCCAAGTACGATGAAGACGTTTGAGAAAAAATATCGTGATACATTGTGTCGAAAGCTGCTGAGAGATCGAACAGACACATAATTGAGACTTCTTTCTTGTCTGCACAAGACAACAATGTGTTAGGAATGTGTAAGAGGGCTGTCTCGGTACTGTGAATCTGTCTGTATAGAGACTGGAACGCCTCAAGGAAGCCACTGGGTGACAAATGACTAAGGAGCTGACGTAACAGTACTCTTTCGAGTCATTTTGATAGAAAGGTAAATCTGAAATAGGTCTGTAGTTTTTCAGATTGTCTTTGTCAAGGCCAGGTTTCTTGAGAAACAGAGTACCAAGCGCGTGTTTATGATCCTCGGGAAAGAAGCCTGTAGACAGAGACAGGTAACAATCTTTGTGATAACAGGAAGAAGCCCATTTGAGCACAGTTTAAACAGATCGGCAGGCATAGGATCCAGACCACAACATTCATTGGGGTACTAATTAAGCAAATCACGGATTGTGTTCTCAGAGACACATTGAAATGCTGTCAAGGGGACGCCTTCCAAAGTATCTGAAGGACATGAAGAGCTGAGTTCAGTTCACTGCGAATGACACAAACATTCACAGAATTTATCAGGAAGATCACCATTCTTTAAGAGAGAACAGGATATTTAGAATTACAAAAAAGTTCATTAGTGATCTGAAAAAAAAGAAGTCTTTTTTGATTTACATTCAGACAAGCGAGCACAAAAATGCTCACTTTTGGCAGTGTTTTGAGGTGATTCGCAGCCCAATTCTAAGTTTAATTTTCAGACTATTATCAAATTCATTACAGACTTGTATATAGTCAAATGCATATGCTTCAGTAATGTAACAGTTAAGCATATATTCTTTTACTGTGATTTGATGACGCCTTACCTGCATAAAAGTGTTTCATCACACGTGACTGTGAACGCTGATGTTTTTGATTTTTTGCATTCGTTACCAGTTGTTTCGCTTGTTCATTTAGCGACTTCTCTCTTACGAAGGCCATTGAAGGCCAGAAGTTCGGTCCTCGTGTACTGGCGTTGAGAGCGAAGTGTACCTTTAATCGGTGTGTCAAACGTACTCAGATCTGCTTGGCTGGTTGGCGCGGAAGGGTGAAGCTGAGAGGGTGAGTGGTCAACTCCACAACGCACGACGTCAGTGGTATGGGCGTTACGCACCTGTGACAGGAAAACACTGGAGAGACTGGTGAACTGTGTCAGGTGGTGAAGAAATGGAACACCTTCCACAATGACGACCACACCATGACGAAGAAAACCGGATCGAACACAGTGGATGAGACAGGCATTCAACGAAAACCAGCAGGAAGTAGTAGAGCGGCCACCTCAGTCCTGTAAGCCCATAGTGAACTAAGCTCACTCACTTACTAAAGAAAAACATGTTATGGTTTTTTTCCAAATCACTGATACATGTTTCCAATCATAATTGTATAGTTAATGAATCGGTCGTTTTCATTGGGATGCTGAGATTTGTTCAGTCCAAACAGAATGTCAGTAACTCATAATTTTAGAGTAATATTTGTTTTCTGTTTAGTTTTCTTTTCAGTAAAGTTCCATACGTTTCGGACCATAGGATGCTCACAGAAAAAAGTATCCATTGAAATCAGTTTGGGCAGCATGAACATCTGATTGTTCTCTTTTCTTGTTGATCTGCGTTTTATTTAAGAGAACATTTGTGGGATATATGGTGTGTAGTATTTCCCATTGAAGTGTGTAGTATTTTCCATTGAAGTGCTCTTATTTGGTTTCTGTTGTAGTTTCTACAGCTCTCAACCAGGCAAATTTATCTAGACTGTAATTGCATTTTCTGATCCAGAAGTTACAAGCTGTTGGATCTATCGTTTGTTTGTTTGTTTGTTCGTTTGTTTGTTAATTAAAATTTCGTTTATGATCTCCGGCTTTGCATTGTATGAAAGTGCGCAGCAGTTTTGCGTTTATTGTTCTCCTGTCTGTATCCACAGAATCCAATGTTTGAAAATGGAGTGAACTAAATAGTTGTATTCAAAAATAGTGCCAGCCATGTAACTGATAATTTTAGAGTAATATGAGGTTCTGTATTTTAATGAATAACATTTTTTTTACATCATGATTCACGATGTCTCTAAATTGTTGAGTACCTGTTTCTGCCAGTTGTCAAAGTATTTAGCTTTGTCAAGTAATCAGAGCATTGTTAAACAATTTATAATCACAACATACGTGTGAAACATCTGTGGATAGAAATCAAACACGCGTGGAAATAATAAAAACAACAACAACAACAACCCAAACAAACAAAAACAAAAAAACAACGTTGGTTGTACGTCAAAACAGACGGAAAGTACCACCATCACAACCACAAACAGAAAAAAAAAATGAATGGTGCACACTCTCTCTCTTTCTCTCTCTCTCTCTCTCTCGCTCTCTCTCTCTCTCTATCCAGCGCTTTTTTCTTAAGAAATTAGACACGATCGTTTCCCCTTGTTTATGGAAGCTGGATTAAAAAGGATGAAAAAAAGTCTGTTCCCTGTAATTTCAACGTACTTATAAAGTAGCAACAGAGTTCAGTGTGCTGAGACTACAGGGTCCGCGAGAGCTGGGGCAGCAGCTTGCAGGAGGTCTGTAGTAAAGAAACCCGGAATGGCCGGC
Organism: Babylonia areolata; assembly: GCF_041734735.1. Taxonomy (NCBI): domain Eukaryota; kingdom Metazoa; phylum Mollusca; class Gastropoda; order Neogastropoda; family Buccinidae; genus Babylonia; species Babylonia areolata. The sequence continues at coordinate 48,776,227 of NC_134899.1, read as the reverse complement.
AAGAAGGAAGATTACAGGCCACGTGATGGATTTCCGTGAAACGACATTGACCTGTCTGTCCCTGTTGCTGTTTCGGTCTCTGTCAGTCTGTGTCTGTCCTACATGTCTTTCCCTCTCTCTTAGCCTCCCCCCGAAGCCCTTTACCCCGCCCCACCATTCTCACCACCACACACACCACCACACACACCACCATACTCACCACCACACTCACCACCACACACACCACCACACTCACCACCACACACACCACCATACTCACCACCACACACACCACCACACTCACCACCACACACACCACCACACACACCACCACACTCACCACCACACACACCACCACACTCACCACCACACACACCACCACACTCACCACCACACACACCACCATACTCACCACTACACACACCACCACACTCACCACCACACACACCACCATACTCACCACCATACTCACCACCACACTCACCACCACACTCACCACCACACACACCACCACACTCACCACCATACTCACCACCATACTCACCACCACACACACCACCACACTCACCACCACACTCACCACCACACACACAAACTGCACTGTCTCTCTCTCTGTCTCCCCTTTCTGTTTCATTGTCACTCTGTCTGTCTTTGCATGTGCGTGCATGTGTGTGTGTGTGTGTGTGTGTGTGTGTGTGTGTGAACATTTTCACTACCAAATGAAGAGAACCTCCAGTTTGTATACAATTATCAAAATCTGTAGGAAGTCTGAGTTTCTTTTGTTTATTCACAGAAAAAGGAAAAACAAGTATATTTATCAAATGTTAATGGTACTTCGAACACTTCACTTATTCTCTCTCCTTCCAGTTAGTGAGAATATCATATCTTTCTTACATGTTTCTTGGCAAATATAACCTTCTCTGCAAGGGAGAAAAAAAAGCATATCTTTCCAAAAGGTGTTCGCGTGTTTCTGGCCAGCAAGCTGAACATCAGTTATCCATTCTTTGATATCGTAAGGAAAGAAAATGACTCTTTGTAGTCGCTGATAATAAACACTCTAACTAACAGCTTGCTTCCCCTCTAAACGTTCTGCTGCAATTTTGTTTCCTCTAAATGAACAGCGATTTGTTGTTTCTTCTCCTTTTCTGTCTCTTTTTTCCTTTCCCTTTCCCCTTTTCCTTCTGCCATTATTGTTTGCTGCTCACGTGTTCGTTGCATTTGCTTTTAACATATTGTGCTCTTATAAAAAAAATTTAAAAAATACGAAGGCGCTTTTTTCCTTTCCCGTTTATTTCCTTTTCACTTTTCCAGACTCAGTTTTACTTATGCCTGTCAAGATTTAGTAAACAGGGCAAAGAGAGCTGTTATGGTTATACTTCATGTTATATATAGATTAGATTGTAGCTCATACACAGTATTTGCTAAGTTGTTTGATTCTCAGGTACAGCCTATTTTACAGTACGGTGCAGAAATCTGGGCTTTTGAGAATGATGTTGAAATAGAAAGATTGCACATGTTTGCCATGAAACGCTTCTTAAATGTTGATAGGCGAACACCCAACGATTTAATTTATGGTGAACTTGGTAGATATCCAATATATATAAACTCATATGTAAAGTGTATTAGATACTGGCTAAAGATAACTAGAATGAATAATTATAGATTACCATACAAGGCTTACATGATGCTGTATAACTTAGACAATAACGGAAAAAAGACTTGGGTTACAGGTATTCGAAAGTGTTTGTGCTCTTATGGATTTTCTTATGTCTGGGATAACCAGGGTGTTGAAAATGTTTCATGGTTCATAAAATATTTCAAACAAAGAATTGTTGATTGTAGATGGCAGGACTGGCATAACCACATTCAGAGTAGTGACAGATTTGCTGAATATAAGATGTTTAAGTTGACAAATAATGTGGAGCCATACATTGAAATGAAAATGAATAGATATGTGAAATGTGCTTTGACCAAAGTTAGGCTTGGTGTATCAGATATTGCCTGTCATCGTTTAAGATACAGTGAAAAAAGAGCTGAGAAAGTGTTGTGTCGTTTATGCCATCAGTCAGAAGAAGATGAAATTCATTTTATGTTTTGTTGTCCTTGTTTACTTGACTTAAGGTTGAAACATATCCAGCCTAAGTTTTATAATAACCCATGCCGCTTTAGATTCAATTTGCTAATGTCATCCAGAAATGAAACTGTATTGTGCAATGTGGCGTTATACATTTACAATGCCTTAAAGCGTTTGCGTATTGCTATAACTTAGATCATAATATCAACATAGAT
>NC_134899.1:48761459-48763959 GCF_041734735.1 Babylonia areolata | reverse complement strand
TCATGTGTTTCTCTGTGTGTTGCAGGATGGATATTTGACAACAACACAGTCCTTGATCATGTGTTTCTCTGTGTGTTGCAGGAGGGATATTTGACAACAACACAGTCCTTGATCATGTGTTTCTCTGTGTGTTGCAGGAGGGATATTTGACAACAACACAGTCCTTGATCATGTGTTTCTCTGTGTGTTGCAGGATGGATATTTGACAACAACACAGTCCTTGATCATGTGTGTTGCAGGAGGGTCATGTGTTACGTGCTTATCTGTGTATTTCAGGAGAGATTTGTGACAACACAGTCCTTGATCATGTGTTTCAGTGTGTGTTGCAGGAGGGATATTTGACAAAAACACAGTCCTTGATCATGTGTTTCTCTGTGTGTTGCAGGAGGGATATTTGACAACAACACAGTCCTTGATCATGTGTTTCTCTGTGTGTTGCAGGAGGGATATTTGACAACAACGCAGTCCTTGATCATGTGTTTCTCTGTGTGTTGCAGGAGGGATATTTGACAACAACACAGTCCTTGATCATGTGTTTCTCTGTGTGTTGCAGGAGGGATATTTGACAACAACACAGTCCAGGTGCTGACAGCCTTTCTGCATGAAGTACAGTTGTATAACGCGGACTTCTCGCTCAACCACAGGTTCAGACTGAGCAATGAAACCTCCATTCTTGACGTCACGGATAGTTTTGCCGTCAGCAATGCACGTGAGTGACTGGTAGTTTCTCTAGCTTCTGTCATGAGACTCCTCTTTTGTTCATTTGTTTGCTTGGTTTTGATGTTTTCGTTATTCTTGTGTTTACAACAGTGATAGTTATCATGTTCCGTGTTTCTGTTAACATGATTGACATTACCTGCCCTCCTCTCTCTCTCTCTCTCTGATGCCATGCACGTGTCTGCTTCTTCCTCCCTCCTCTCCCCTGTCTCCTCCCATCACCCCTTCCTCATTTGTTCTTGCTCCTTTGCAGAAGTTTTAAACCGTGTTGTATCTCTCTCTATCTGTCTCTGTCTCTCTCTCTCCGAAGGGGGGAGGGGGTCAAAGGTGAGCCGTCTCGGTGAGGACGCACTTTTGTGAGCTCCTGCGACTTTGCTATATTTACTTACCAAGGTGTTTTCCAGTTGTAGTTCTTTGTGTATGAGGTTAGTACTGTATCATGCCCGAGTCACCGTTGCAACTGAGAGGTGTGTGTGTGGTAGTTTTCTGCCAGTCGACATGACTCCCATGTTCAACTGAGCAAACGTTAAGGCCGCCATGTATCAGCGAATGTTGACCTTACGAAACAGAACGGACTGCGTCACGGCAGGTATGCTCCTCTTTCTGTTGTACATTGGAAGTTTGATCCATCAGTGTGGTGACATTGAACTGATCACCGGACCTCCAATACAAGACTCTTTGAGACAGACACGAGTGATGAGTGGTGGACAAAGAGAGACCAAACGATAAGTGAAAAACTGACTGATGACCTCACTGTTCATTAAAGATGTTATGTCAATTTTGTTAAATTATAGTGCAAAGTTCGATTACGGGGGTTACCTGAAAATCACATGATAGATTTGAAGGAGTCGTAATCTGACTTTAAACTTTAAAGTAGAAAGTACGAAGAAAAAAAAAAAAAGATTTGGAAGGTCGATCAAAGCGCAGTAACTTGATTTCCTATGGGATACCGAGAGACAAAGACGAAACATGACCAGACTGTGATGAACTGGTCTATGAGATGCTTGTACATAATTTAGGTGTGTCAGAAACTGTACAGTCTGACAGAGTACACAGTGTGAAAGCCAATCCCAAGTCCCGCATCGTTGCAAGCTGTACTTTCTTCAAAGATACGGAGAAAATTCTGAAAGAAAGAAGTAAGCTAAAAGGAAGTGGATTATTCATCGTTGAAGGTTTTATCTGTTAAAATCAGAGAAATCAGGAGGAAACTGACCCCTCATCTTCAGGCAGCCAGAGACCAGAGACAGAAAGTCACCATGGTGTACCATCACTTGGTGATCGAGGGGGGAAATGTACTACTTAGACACGTCGCATACTGAAAGAAGTCACACAGGATTTCGGCCGGCCCACTGAACTATTTCATATTTTGCACATCAGTGATGTACACCTTTTTTGTGAACATGCCAGTTTTGATGCGAGACATATACAAAACAGGGACAAATTTAAGCTTATCACGGGTGGAGATTATGTGTGTGAATCGCGGACCGAACGGTGGCTGGCAAGAAGTCAGCCATGACACCTGTGTCAGATGACGGGGAACTTGTTGCCAGCAGGGGTGTGGACAGCGTGCTGACCTGGCCTGTGACAGGCAGGTGGGTGTTCAAACTTTCAAGGAGCAGGTGAATCACAACGGGGCGACTGATGAACACTTTCCGGTGTCGTCCTAAATCTTCCCCCTCTTCAGTATGTCCCCCGGGGGACGTGTCAATGTTGTAAAATGACCACCTGGAGGACGTTCTGGGACGTCCCCCCCTCGCCTCCCCCGCCTCCCCCCTGTGTGTAT
>NC_134899.1:48738959-48756459 GCF_041734735.1 Babylonia areolata | reverse complement strand
TCCAGTGAGGTGCTTCTGGTTGTCGTGCCCTATTAAGATTACTTTGGATTTATATTGAGGATACCTACATTTTTGATTATGTAGTTTTTTTGTTCCTTGTTACTGGCCCCGATGTGGTGTGCTTTGCTTTTCTACTTAATAGTTTTAGAGGAAATTTCATACTGTGTCCTGTTAATGCATTCACAATTCCCTATATCCCATTAAGTGAATAGCTGTGCCAGTTTTTAACGCATTCGTGAGAAAAATGCGCCTGTGGTTTTATGAGTTATGTTCCTCTTTGCAAAGTGTGAATGCTTCCCTTGGGCTGTCGCTAGGTGCAAGTGGTAGGGTAAGCCTAAAATGCTACATACTTGCTCCTGTCTGAGGAACAAATGGCTAACACAGTGCCTTGTGAGGGTTATGTTGCCACCTGCCTCCCTTCTTTTCTTTTCACTCTTTTACATAACGACTGATCAGTCTTTTAAGTTAGATTTTTTTTTACGAAGACATACATGTCTTTGACGCTCTTCTGATGCCCAGCTAGGGTCTGGATTTTATTAATTCTCTCATACACACGCACGCACGCACGCACACACACACGCACACATACTTACATACATACTCCTTTCACTCTCTCAACCAAACAATTATACTTGTTCAAAGCTATTGTCACAAAAGATTAATTCCACCTGCGACACCTGTGTCATTGTGCCTTTTTCATGCAATGATAGAAGCATGTTATATGCTTTCTTTAGATACATATTAACTGGCTGTCTTAAGATTCGGAAGCAATATTGTATCACCTTTATGACGGGTGCCGGGTTCGAATCTCAGTAACGGCGCCTGGTGGGTAACATATGTGCAGATCTGTTAGTGCATGAATCCCCTGCGTGTTTATACACACGCAGAAGATTAAATACGCACGTTAAAGATCCTGTAATCCATGTCAGCGTTCGGTGGGTTTTGGAAACAATAACTTTCCCATCTTGCACCCCCCCGAAAAGGGAGTATGGCTGCCTTCATGGCGAGGCAAATAAAGAAACGGTCATACACGTAAAATGTTCCATGTATGTATGAGAATATGTGTGCGTCACTGAAACCTGATTGAATGACACAGGAAACAAATGATGAGCGTCCTAATGGCAGCCGTCAGTCGGCTGTACCCAGTGTAGGCAGCCTGTTGTGCAAATGACCTCGTGTTTGTAAAGCGCTTAGAGCTTGGTCTCCGACCGAGGATAGGTGATATATAAGTATCTATATCATTATTATTATCATGATGGTTTTAATCACCAGTAGATAGCGAACAAGTTCCCCGAAAACAATATAATTTGTTGATCTAATTGGGGCATGAAGATTTATTTTTTATCAAACAAAGAGGTGAACCCCTTCTATCTGTTATTATTGTCAATGTCCCCCCCATATCTATGCTGGATATACTGACGATGGTACTGATTGTGAGTCACACAATTCAGAGTTACTTGAGTCAAACAACTCAAACTTGAGTTACAGTGAAATCTTCTTAACGTTCTAAGTATTATCGATGCCTTCTTCTTTGCTTTTGTCTATGATTCTTCAAGAGCGGCAAAATTACGAGTCAGTTGTAAGTATTTATAATTGTTCACAACTTCTAACTTATTGTGTTCAAGAACCATTTGAAGATAGATGTTTACCTTTCCTAAACAATTTAGATTTATCAAGACGATACAGATGGTACACATAAGAGATAAGCTTTGTTGACCAACAACAGTTGAAGCAATCAGAGTCAAATCATCAGAAAATTAAAGAATAGCTATTTCTATTTCTCTGGGCCGAAAGGTAAACCGTGCTTCGCTTTAGACAGAAGGCCTTTTGCTAGGGAAAAAGGATTTGACTTAAAATGCATCCCTGCTTTACACCTTTGGTGCTCATGAAATACTGGCTAATGAAAGTTCTTGTTAAGACATAACACACGAACGAAAAGAAGCATGCATAGCTTTTATAATTATTTTAAAACATCTTCCCACGAATACCGGTTTGTAAAAGTATTTACCACAAAACATGTCTTCTTACAGTTGCGAACACTTTCAGGAAAGCCACATATAGTTTTGACCGCGAATTGAATTGTTTCTAACTGCAGCATGACAGTAACACTGTGAAGGCTGGTTGGTCAGCCCTGTCTGAAGCGGGTGTGTACTTCTGTTATCATTCCGTGTTTCTCAGCCCATGGAGTTAATCTGTTATCAGTCTATATATTTCATCTTCTGTTTTAAGATGAATGTGTACGCTATATCTAAAATGTTAAGTAATTATTTTTTCTCTTTCGTTATCGAGACAATCAGTTTCATATCTCCTTACGTGTGGATTGGAATGATGACTGATCATTGCTCAGAAAGACAATTTTGAAAACATAGTTATGAATAGTTTTATAAGTTACGGTTTGATTTTCTATTGTGCGTGCCCAACATCTGCCATGATGCCATCTGGGTAGGCTGCTGCTCCACATGTATGGGTCCTCCGAGCTGCTTCCACTTTTTTTTAGTTCATGTCTGCAGCTGACAATTCACCGAAATCTTCTGCATTTTCTCCTAACTTCAGTTCTTCATTGCAGGAAACAATTTCAATCAAATCCGGAATTAAGCACACGATCAAAGTGTTGTCTCCAATCATCTTTGCCAGTTTCACTGTTTATAGATTTTGTGGGCTGTTGTTGTTTCTGACCAGACATTAATTTTTTTTTTACGGAACCCTCCACGGAACCCATCTGTTTGTAATTTATTTATCACATTTTCTTTACTTTTCAGTGGAACCATGTACAACGTTTTGGACATGATTTGTTCGACAATTAAAAGAAGAGCGTTTACAGAGTAAACATACTGTTAATGACACACTGCTGCTTTTTGGACAAGACAAAATAAAAACTGATGGATGTTTCTCATACCTTTTATTGATAGCTAAATTCTGTGTATACAAATGTAGAATTGACAAAGTAAAACCAGCATTACAAATGCTCTGAAAAAAAATCTCAGGCAGGTACATGATGTAGGCAAGTATGCTTTTAACGTAACTATGAAACAGAACAAAGATTTGCAAAAATGGACACTATGGACACTATATGTACATGTTAAGTATAATATTAAGCTGCACAATGTCACATTGTAATTGTGATCTTGATTATCTATTGTTCTGCTTACAATATGCTGTTGTCAACTTGTCAGCATTTTGAACATAAATATGTCCTTACCCTATATTTTCTAATGCACAGAGTATATCAGTTTTGACCAGCCGCCGTGGCGAAGTGGTTAGTGTCGCGAATTGACGGTTGGGAGAATGCGGGTTCTAATCAAAGTGGAGGTGTGTTTTTTTTCGGCCCGCGGCCGTTCCTACCAAGAGTTGAGTGTGCTATGGGCTTCAAAGGGAATCAATCAATCAATCAAAAACACTTTATTAATCCACATGGAAATTAAGTTGTGCAATCACAGGCTCATTGTAAACACTGGCATAAAATCATGCGAACACTGGGGCCACGCTGTCGTGTATGATCCACTCCATGGATTCGTCTTTGGGAGTGTTGCTCAAATTTCCTGACCAACACTGCAATTGTCTGTATCTCTCGGATCTGGCTGACGCCGGGATATCACTATGACAGGAAGCGTAGAGTACAGCCTTGTCACGTTGTCCCCAACCTAAATTGGCTTCCATAGCAGCATCGTTATCGTCATTATCGTCATCCTCATCCTCCTTTTTCATCATCAGTAATGTTTCAAAGTCCCGAATTATGTGGCCTTTCATGCCCTGCTGTCAGGGTGACCTCAGTTTCGATACCACTCTATTTCCGCGTATGGGGTGAGTCTTGTCAAGGTCTTCAGTGTAGGCAGATTTATGGGGGACTGTCGTTGGAGACTCACCGTCTGGCTCCGCGACTAAGTCATTATTGTCGTCAGTAGGAGGCTTAGTGGGTGGTGTCCTAAGCACATTAAATCTGAAGAGGCACTACTGAACACCACCGAAGTGACTCAGGGTCTCCGCTGGTGTGTGGCCTTCTGGCGATGGTTCCTTGTGGACTGCTGGCGCTGGGACTGCGACAGACAAACCCGGGTGTGGTCATGTATGAGGGACTCGGATGAAGCGGCGTGGGAGTAATGCCACTGAAACGATGCAGCAAAAAAGTGTTTATTTTTTATCGTATCTGTAAACCTTTGTCGAATAAAAATGTTGGGAAAAATATGTTTGTACTTCACATGTCCAGGGCTCTTATTCATCTACAATACAGCTGTATCAATTTGTCATCGAAACTGCTACCTGAGGGAGGAACATACACGGATACATACAGTCTTTGCAGAGTTCCAGATTTTGTTTTTGAACAACGATATTTGACCAACGAATGACAACCTGCAGAAAGCTGGTTTAGCCATGACTGATATACCACCTTGGTGAGAAAGTTTGATTGCAGAAGTTTAGAAAGTCATATGCTCTTTTAAGTAGTTTTTATACATGCCATAAGTGGTTTCCGTGATAATGACAAAATCAAAACTACAAACGTACACAATCAAATCCTAATCTGAGATTTTTTATTGGGCAATTGACACTACATAACAAAAAGGATATGCTTTCTGCTGGAAGGGGCCGGTCATTGTCATGGGTGTGTGTGTCTTGTTCTGGGTTGTCCCGGCTCCTGCTCGTGGAGGCTCTGTCCTCGCGCCCTGTACGTCTGATGGGATGTCCGTTAAGGCGACTGGGCTGTCGGCTGTCAGGTCCCCAGCCGGTCTCCCTATGGTTAGGTTTGCCGTGAACACGACTGCTTTGAACCCCGGCAGACACAGTGCTTTCTGTGATATGGAGCTGCTTCCGCTTGACCCTGCTGAGAGAAAGAGAGAGAGAAAGAGAGAGAGACAGACAGAAACAGATGGATAGAGACAGACAGACAGAGACAGAGAGAAGACGTAGGCACATAGAGCCAGAGAGAGGAGACATCGACGTGCTTGCACACACCTGTTTCCTTCTGAAATTCATCTTTCTACATAGGATCTCACCAGCCGAAGAGGTAGCGCTGTAATTCTGCCTTTTTTCCACCAAGAAGCTTGATTTATTCCTCTGGCTTTTATGCCAGACGATTTGATGTCGTGCATCCCAATGATGTCGTGCATCCCAGTGCCCCAATGCTGCTATGTAAATCAGGAACGTGAATAAATCCTGTCGTCAGTGTTCTCAGCGCCTATCGATTCCTCCGACAGCCTCAATCATTACCTCGTTGGAAACGATAAAAAAAGACATACATCTGAATTTCTTTTATTGCTGTCTATTTCCTGTCGTGTTCTCCGCACAGCCAGTCTTTTTTTTTATGCAAATGAAACAATCAGGACTCTTTCGTCAGAATTCCCCCACCACAGCGAACAGAAAAACAGGGGTCTAAATTCAATTCATAATGAAGAATATTATGAATGCATTAGATTTATAACTGTCGTAGATTTTCAAATGTCTGTTTTTGAGATCTAAAAATCAACTTTAAGATTTCTGCAAGCCTACTTCAGTTAGGCATGTATACACTTTTGTTAAGTGTTTTACACACGCATACACACGCACACTCTGTGTGTGTGTGTGTGTGTGTGTGTGTGTGTGGCGTAAGCCTACTTGGTTTTGATGACAAATTCTTATTCTGATTCTGTATTCACGCACCGCACTTATTACATATTCGTTGATTTCGCTTGACATAGATGAATAAATAGATAAAGGTAGTTATGCCCGCAAACAGCACCTGTTTTCTGTTGACTGCGTTCAAATCAGTCTTTGTGGTTCTTCAGAACGTTTCATTTCAGGATCTATCGGGATTTCTTTGTTCCCTACATCAATAGTCTGTTTGTGCCTGATTTCCGAACCACTCTTCGTCTTCTTCTTTACAGAAACCCAAGTAACAACCCAAGAGCTTCAGTTTTCCGTGTACCTGTGTGTGTGTGTGTGTGTGTGTGTGTGTGTAACATATTCATTTGCTCTATAAAAAATACTTTGTCAGTGCCAAATTTGGCTTTACGAAAATGAAATTCCGTACATTTATGGGAAGGGCACATGAATAGAAAAGAAGCCACAAATGATCCACATCATATGAATCTATGAAAATAAAACAGACCAAAAAAACAACAACAAAAAAACAACAACAAAAAACAACAAAAACAAACAAAAAACCAAAAAAACCCAACCAACAACACCCCCCCCCCCCCCCCACAAAAAAAAAGAAAAGAAGAAAGAAGCTGTGTGCATCAGCAGTGACTGATGAAATGTTTAATTTGTCACAGACGTTATGATGGAAATACCCACACACACACACACACACACACCTCTGCCGCACCATCCCCACCCCCATCCCCGCCGCACTGCCCCAACACACACACTCTCCCCCGCCCCCCCTCTCCCCTCCCCATACACACAAAGAGAAAAACCATCGGTTTCTGTGATCAGGGTACATTTCTTCACAACGAAACGTAATTTGTTGTCTGGCTTCTGGACAGGGCGATGTGCTGAGGGGCCGACGTTGACAGCGCCCTGCGGAACAGACAAGGGCGACAAGTCGTCGGCAGTGATTAGGGCTTCCATCGATTTCAGTGAAGGGGGTCAGGCCCAGTCAGTGGCTCCTTGTCTCCTCTCCTGACCTCACCCTCCACTGGTTCCCCTGAAGTGTGAACTGTACCACTGCCTGCCTCCCGTTCTGAACGACACTGAACAAGTGTGATAAGGGGTCGTGGAGAGAGAGGTGGGGTGATGGATAAAGGGAGGAAGATGGAGGGAAGGAAACAGCTTTCTAACTTCTGTTTTTGGGAGTCGAACCTTAGACATGGTTTAGTTAGCTGACAAATTTCGTGTCAAAGAAACTTCTTTTCCAAGACTGAGAGAGTGAAAAAGAGATAGAAAGATGGGAGTGGCAGAGACAGAGGCAGAGAGAGACGTGGAGATCGTGGGAGATCTTTCTTTTATTTCCCGAGAGTCCAGCCAGACATGTTTTTATGACCAGAACACACGTCTTGTCAGAGAACCGGCGTTTTGTAGCCGGTGATCCAGAAAGTGTGGAGACTTCTTGTTTCCTTGTCGAATTGTCGGTAACTACAAGGTGATCTGGACCTCTCTTCTGCTTGGTGTGTTCTGTAATTACCACAAGGTTGAATTAATTTAAACTTCTCATCTCATCGCTGAATAAATAAATGAATAAATAAATAGATAAATGAACAGATAGATAAATAGATAAATAAATAAAAGAACAAAATTAAGGAAAAGAAAAAAAATCTTCACATGATGTGTAGACAAAACAATGGCATGCAGGATGAGATGCATCATACATATCGTACAAACTGATCTTGGATATTGACCAGTCCTGACCTAAGCACATTGAACCATCTGTACTTGAATCTCTTTTGCTTCCGCTCTGCTTATGTCATTTGCATGCCAAATGAGACGACTGAATGATGAAGCTGATCAATTTTGTTGAAACCGCAGATTTATTTATACCTTTGTTGAGCTATTGAAAATGAGACAACAGAGAGACAGGGACAGTGGGGGAGACAGAGACAGACTGATGTTTCGCGCAAGTTAGTGAGGCAGCCATTTTTCCGAAACTTCATGTTTGTTTGTTTCCAGCATGTTATGACCGTGTGCCTGGCGAGTTGTGGCAGTGTAGACAGACGCTGCACACAGGAAACGGAACATTGGACAGACTACGTCCATCGATTTCTGTGAAGGGCAGCGGTGCTAATCAGTCCGCTTTGTCTTCTGCCTCTTGCGCATGTCACGCTGCTCCCTTGTGCACCACGGAATAAACAGTGCGTCTTTTCCCTCCCAGCAATCGCAGCCAAAGCATCAATGAAAACACAGCCTTGATCGACCTTTTTTCCTCCTTGTGTGGAACGCAAACGGAAGACAATTAATGAGAGGGAGGCGGGGAGCATCGGGAAAAGAAGAAGAAGGAGAAGAAGAAGAAGAAGAAGAGAGAGAGAGAGAGAGAATCAATTGAGTTTTGTTCAGAAGTACTGTCCATGCAATGGGGCTCGTAGGATGGCATATCCTGACATTGTTCTGGTTGCATGGCAATAACAGTCCAGTGTCACACACACACACACACACACACATGCTGGAGCTAAAATCGCCCAGAGGCGACGCGGTCGTCAACTTGCAAGCAGGCCGGTGACAACATTTCATAGCTTATCAACCATGGGTTCACGTGGGAATACATGAGTCTAGCTTTGTACTGTGAGTTTAAAGGCATGTGAAAGATATTTGCCAAGTGTACAGATCATGTCAGTAACACTAAAGATGGACAATATTCTCGCTCAATAAATTAAAAGGTAGAGAAGGAGAGAGAGAGAGAGAGATAGCGAGTGGGGAAGAGGAGGAGAAGGAGGGCGAGAAAGAGAGAGACAGACAGAAAGAGAGGGAGAGGCTGCCAACATTTTTTCTTCGAGTATGTAGCTGGTTAGAGACCTGGGCCTGTGCTGACCGCGCATTGTTCACGACGACCGTCAGATGAGTTATACTGCAGATGAAAATCACCGTCTCCTAAACACAAAACTAACCAAACCAAGAAAGGAACAGAAAACGGATGTGTGTAGAAGATTTGCAGTTGATGTCCTCCGCTGAAATCGATTTCTCTCAACGTGGAGACGCTGTCTTCTGTTTTTGGAGTTGATCTCTCAGCCTGATTCCTTCAAGTGTTTTGAATAACACTCCATCTCTCTCCTCTCCAACAACCCCAACAAAATATCAGCAAAAACTAATGGTTAGCATCGTCAATCACCCTCCTTTCCCCCTTTTTCTTCGTCTCCTTCTGTCCAGTTTTTTAATATATTTTTTGTTTTTTTGTTTTTTAGTTCTGTGCAATTTTCAACAAAATGAAGATGAGCGAGATTTGTGGTTGTTTTTCTACAAAGAAATCCCACGATTTCTCTCATTTTGAGAGAAATCGTGGGCTTGCATAGGATCCACCAACTCTGTTATCTTCCACTGTAACATGAAAAGCTGACGGCGATCTGCTTTGAACACGTTATCAAAACTATCAGTTCCAGAAAGAACAACCAGGGTTGTGATTTGTGACTCTGTCATCTGAGGTACCTGTTCCCGGTATCTATCTTCATAACAATTTTCCAAAATTTCTTCCCTTACCGACGTATCCACACATTACAACACTGTCCTCTCTCAACTGCTGGATGAACATGCACCCCCCACTACCCGCATGCTCCCTGACAGACCCTCCGCCCCATGGTACACACAAGACATTCGACTTGCAAAACGCAAACGTCACCAACTGGAAAGACGATGGCGATCAACAAAACTGCAAGTCCACAATCAAATCTTCCGAAAACAAATAAATAAAGTCAAACATATGATCTCATCAGCAACAAACAAACTTCTTTTCTTCTCAAGTTCTCGATGCCACATCCACCAAATCTCTTTACTCTGTCATGTCAAATCTTCTCGGAACTGCAAAAAGGACTCCTCTTCCTTCTGCCTACACTTTATCTGAACTCCCCAATGTCTTCTCCTCTTTCTTTTTCGACAAAGTCCAAAATATTCGTACCATTTTAGACCAAATGTCTTTCCAACCTGTTCATCCTGATCCTCAATTCAGCGGCACTCCTCTCCATTCCTTTAATCCATTGACTGAAACAGAAGTTCATGAAATCCTAAAAGAAATGACAGGAAAATCCTGTGAGCTGGATCCTATACCAGCCTCGGTCTTTTCCCAATGTGTCTCACATCTTCTCCCCACAATCACCAATATTGTCAGCTCATCCCTTCTCACTGGAACGTTTCCATCCTCCTTCAAAACTGCAATCGTCCGGCCTCTTCTGAAGAAACCCAACCTTGACGCAAACATTTTGAAAAAAACTATCGACCAGTTTCTAATCTTCCATTCATGTCCAAACTCCTTGAAAAAGCTGTCCTCAAGCAGTTTAACAACCACCTTTGTTTCAACAATCTCATCCACCCATTTCAGTCTGCCTGTTGCGCTGACCATAGCACCGAAACCACTCTCCTCCACATTCTGAACAATCTACTGATAGCGTCCGACTCAGGAAAAATTTCCCTCCTCACTCTTCTCGACTTGTCAGCCGCCTTTGATACGATAGACCATTCAATCCTTCTTTCCCGTCTTCATTTTACATTTGGTATCAACGGCACTGTTCTAAACTGGTTCAAATCTTATCTCACTGATCGATTCCAGTCTGTCATTGTTGATCATTTCCAATCTGAACCCGTTAAAATCGAACATGGAGTCCCACAGGGATCTGTTTTAGCCCCAGTGCACTTCACACTGTACACTGCTCCTCTCGCTGAAATTATCAACTGCCATAATATCAGTCATCATTCTTATGCTGATGACACTCAACTCCCGAAGAGTGATACCCCTGAAAAATTGTTGTCGCTCTTGCAAGAAACATCCAACTGCTTCCTGGACATTCAAAACTGGATGACTCGAAATAAGTTACAATTGAACGCGGACAAAACTGAAGCAATGATCATAGCAACTAAACAAAAACTGTCTTCCATCACAATTGACACAATCAAACTTGGCAGTACATCCATCCCTCTTTCCACGTCAGTCAGGAACCTCGGTGTTGTCCTTGACAATACACTGTCCATGCAAAAATTTATCAGTCAGACATGTCAGTCCTGCTACTGTCAGCTGCGACGCATCAGTGCCGTCCGGAAATATCTGTCCACTGACGCAACATCTAGACTTGTCGTTTCTCAGATTCTCTCTCGCCTTGACTACTGTAACTCTATTATCTGGTTTGCCTGCTTCATCCATTCAGTCCCTTCAGCACATACAAAACTCTGCTGCCCGACTCGTCCTCAGAAAGAAAAGATCTGAGCACATCACTCCTCTTTTGCAACATCTCCACTGGCTCCCTGTCTCACACCGAATAAAGTACAAGATCAGCACTCTATGTTATAGATGCATTTACAAAACTGCCCCTTCCTATCTGTGCGGCTGCCTTCACCTCTACACTCCATCCCGCTCACTACGATCGGCTTCGGATCCACTCTGTTTACGCATACCCAGATTCAAACACTCAAATACCATTATTATTATTATTTTTAGCATTTGTGTACCAGGAATGACATGCACATACCTGCAACAATGGCTTGACTCTTTGGATGAAAACAAACGTATTGAACTCGTCACAGTCCATGTCGGTGTCAATGACTGCACAAGTGATCCCATCAAAGAAGACTTGGAACAGACTAATATCAGGCATTCACCGTGCTTCCCCAGGCTATCCCTTCGCATGAGCTCCATTGTCCCAGCGAAGGGAAACCACAACTTCAACAACGCCATTTTCCCATCAAACAGAACCATAAACAAGAAAGGCACGGCCTTCAAGACTCACTTGTGATACACTTTTTTTTAAAATCCAAGCTTTTTATGTATTGAGTATAATGCATTTACTGTTATATTTATATTTTTTTGTATTCTCTAAACTTGGCACTTTGATCTGATATTCGACCCAACAAAAGATCTATCATTATTATCATTTTTTGTTCAAACAGGAACTTCTTTGCTAAGCATGGAAGTTTTATTTATTGCAAACGTTTTGGTGTAGACAGTAAAACAAGGGAAATTACTCTGCTGGGGGAACTTAGTTTGCTTTAAACTGATCTTTCTCATCTTAAACATTACATTTTGAAATTATACTCAATACATAAAAAGCTTGGATTTTTTTTTAAAAGTGCATCACAAGTGAGTCTTGAAGGCCTTGCCTCTCTTGTTTCAAAATGTAATGTTTAAGATGAGAAAGATCAGTTTAAAGCAAATTAACTCCACTAGCATTACAGAGTAATTTCCCTTTTTTACTAACTGCACCAAAACGTTTGCAAAATAAATAAAACTTCCATGCTCAGCAAAAGAAGTTCCTGTTTGAACAAAAAATGATAATAATGACTGCTCTAGCTGTTGGGTCAGAATATCAGATCAAAGTGCCAAGTTTAGAGAATACAAAAAATATAAATATAACAGTAAATGCAGTTTGCATATAATTAGGCTTCATTCTTTATTTTTTTTGTGCCCATCCCAGAGGCGCAGTATTGTTTTAAACAAAATGACTGGAAAGAACTGAATTTTTCCTATTTTTATGCCAAATTTGGTGTCAACTGACAAAGTAGTTGCAGAGAAAATGTCAATGTTAAAGTTTACCACGGACACACAGACACACACACACACACACACACACACACACACACACACACACACACACACACACACACACACACACAGACAACCGAACACCGGGTTAAAACATAGACTCACTTTGTTTACACAAGTGAGTCAAAAACGTATATCATCGTCCAGGAATACCAGTCATTGATCATATGCCATGCAAACAAAAGATCAACTTCAGATGGTACTCTATTCAGATCACATTCATCTGAGTCAAAAAACAAAACAAAAAAATGCTCAGTTGGCCATCAGTTTAAAGTTCACTGGAAAGCACCTTTTGGAAACTGAAGAGTTTTCTAACAATTTTCAGAGACCCAAAGAATTAACTGGTTGTCATAAAGACTACCGTCAACATGCATCTAGGCATCCTGTCAGTCAGCACTCACTGACTGAAGAAAGCAGGTTCCAGAGGCGCAGCAAACACATTCATCAAGGTGGTCCATATCATCGTTCAAGGCCCGTTTTTTTCTAACGGTCAGCCGACCCAATCCTTCCATAAACCAAGTTCCCTGTGTATCCACTACAGGACCAGTACCACATGCCTTCACAGCCACAGCGTTACAACCTTCCACCCGGTGCTACTAGAATGCATCAGGACTAGATCCCCATCACACAGCCACGGTGCCACGACATTCCACCAGCCGTTCATCAGGACCAGTCCCCCATCACACAGCCACGGCGCCACGACTTTCCACCAGCCGCTCATCAGGACCAGTTACCCATCACACAGCCACGGTGCCACGACTTTCCACCAGCCGCTCATCAGATCTCGTTCCCCATGGCCTCACATACACAGCACTTCGACCCTCCACCCATTCCTGCTGTCTTTCATCAAGACCAGTACGACTTCCAACCAGCCGCTGCTGGTAATCAATATGACCTCTACCCCAACTGCATGTGCCGCTATTCAGAGAAAGTATTTGGAAACTGTTATTCTTCAATACCAGAAGAACCAACATTTCACAAATCTTACCAACATACCACACACCCTTTCCCAGTTAAATCTGTACCGCTCTTCAACCCTTCTTTACAACCAGACCATTTCCCAGCTCTCAGCCCCACCCCTTGGTAGTCTCCTGTATCATACACAGTTCAGTGACTGACCATCAACTAAGACCCAATCTGACGTTGTGCTAACATAAACGGTTTTGTTGTTGTTGTTGTTTTCTACAAGCTGTCAACACCATGGACATTCCAGTTCGCATCGTCGACTTTTCCAGAGGCATGCCTCGGAATCAACTCAACGCGGATATACAAGCTCTCTCTCTCTCTCTCTCTCTCTCTCTCTCTCTCTCTCTCTCTCTCTCTCTCTCTCTCTCTCTCTCTCTCTTATTTTGAAATATTCAACACTTTCTCTTCGTTGTACTACATTTCAAAAATCTAGATTACTTATTATTATGCACTTATGTCAAGTCCTGCTAATGTCTCAAAATTTTTAATTGGCTTGTTTGTGGAGGACTGCGAGTCGGTTACTTAAACATAATTATGTCATCTGGTTAATTGAATGACAGACATATCGAAGACAATATATAATAATAATAAACCCTTCCGTATTTTTTGCTTTTCTTAATCATGGACGAACAGCCAAAATAGTGACAAATCTATTTATATTTCTTGCTGCAATATTGGTCGGAGAAATCCTCAAAAATCTCAAGAAAATTATCATTTATATTCAAAACTGACCCCTATTGATGAATGCCCATGCGCCACAGGCTTGCAGACACCAGAGCACTTATTACAGTTCTGCCCAACTTTTGGCGCACTGAGGAGGGAAACCTGGCCCTCTGCGGTGGACCTCCAAGAGAAGCTTTCTGGGCCACCTGCTGCACTGCGGAGGACAGCGGACTTCGCGCTGCAGACCGAAATGACCATCTGAGAGCATGACCTGGGGAACGCAGAAGAAGAAGAATAATATTAAAAACAATATATGTTGGATATTCGATTACCTTGTCCAAGGTTTTCTTGACTCTACCAGTAAACATCTGACTTTGATTCATTGATCAGTTAATTACTTAATCAATTAATTCTTCTTCTTTTTCTCCTACTTCTGCTTCTTCTTCTCCCTTAATTTTATGAGTCATTGGGCGCTGCACAGAAGAACTGTTCACAAGATTCCTCCAAGTACAGATATCTACAAATGGTATTCCTGCGTGCAGTCTCCAATGTTCATCGCTTTTTTCCTCTATCTGTTTTCTTCTCTCGGTAGTTTCTTGGGGGGTTGTTTTAGCAATACCATTTGATCTAGTTATGTGGCCATATAAATGTAGCTTACTGTTCTCAAATTATGTCAGCAGATCTTTATAGAGATCAATGTACTGCTTGATAGTTTGGCGGACTCGTTCATTGGTCATTTGATCAGTGAATCTGACTCTTATTATCTTGCAATGACACGTCATTTCCATGGCTTGGATTTTTGCTTCCCAAATCCGCCATAAGTGTCCATGTCTCGAATTACGAACAAGTAGATGGAATACAGCCTAATGATAGGTATAGTTCGTTACTGGTATACCAGCGGTGATGGTCGTGTTGTGGCTGGCCATCCACTTAGTCTTTGCGGCACTGATTTCCATGTCATATCTTGTCAGTTCCACCCAGTCTTTTAACAAGCTTTTATAAACGACTGTGTAGATTAACACATAAGATAAAATTGATTAAATACATTAGTTATAGAAAAAAAGACTATTACTACTTCTTCTACTACTACAACAACTACTACTACTATTACTACTACTTCTACTACTTCTACCACCACTACTACTACCACTACAAATGAATTTGTCCAGGCTAGCGCTGTTTTGATTTTCTCCTATTCTCACAAACTGGTGAAAGAAACCTACAGATAAAAAAACAACAAAAACAAGCGGGGCAATGCATTTGGAAGGACACATTAGAGTTCATATTACCGGACACAGCGGATGGGTCCTGAAGATGTACCACATTCATTCTTTGTGTTGGTTGAACAGTGAAGCTAGTTTCGCCTCGCCAATGTTACATAGCGAGGTAAGCTTAAATCCGGAATGCTGTCATTACTAAATCGTTCCCAGTGTTGGTTAAATCTACTGCTGATCCTTGGATAATGTATGGAATCACACCTGATGAAATTAGAATGCATGTAACATACAGCAGTACGTAACACTGGGCTACAACGCTGCATTTTGTTGTGCGTTGAAAACTGACGTATCATCATATAAGTTAAGAGTCTGAAGTCACTATCATCCCATTGCTAATTGCTCCACTTACCGCATTTTGCTGCCCGTGCACTTCTACCAAGAAGCCAGTGACACAGGCAGAAATCATGTGGGAGAGAAAATGCAATTTTCAAAACCCAGGATTCACCTATCGATCAGCCTGTCCAACTAGCGGGGAGAAGGACGGGAGAAAGAAGGGGGCGAGTGGGTTTGGGGGGGATACCATCGCGTCCAATATCTCTGGGGCGAATGTGATTTAGTGGAGCACGGTACGGACCGTGAAATCCAATTGCGTGTTGGAAAAGAGCTGTATTTTGTCTTGCCTCCCTGTCTCGTGTAGTGGGAAAGAAAGGTAGAGTGATGTTTATCGGTATATAAAGTGCTCATCTCCACTGTCGTACGTGTAGGAGGCTGAATGACACAGTCACCATTTATTTGTGCTGCACACTGCACGCATGTACATCGGTACGCCTGAATACGCTCTAAATGTGTGTGTGTGTGTGTGTGTGTGTGTGTGTGTGTGTGTGTGTGTGTGTGTGTGTGTGTGATTTATACAACACACTTGATATTTTTTTATATATATATATATATATATATATATATATATATAAACTAGTTGGAGTAGAAGTTGTAGGTAGGTAGTCTTTTTGTCTTAAAAAATAATAATACATACATAAGTTTTCCTGGTATGTTATTCTGCTTTGACAATACAGCACTCCGAAATGTTTCTGTCCAAAAATCACATTGGTAGTTTCATCACTGTCAGTTACCAAACATTGAATGTAACTTGATCACTGCCACTTTCCGATTGTCTGTCATGATGTCCAAGTTTGTACACAATTAATCAAACTTTTGACCATTCAGTTTGAACCAGCTTTGAAATGTGTGTGATTTACTTGAGTATGCGAGCACCTTGTCTTCAACAACAGGTTTTAGGGGAAAATATCTGTCATTTTTCTTGTGCTGAAAACAAGATGATACAGACTGCAAATAAAGAGACAGTGGGCTAAACACCTACACTTGTTAGATCCTGCAGGTGTGGTTCAAATAGTTATCTGCTTCTTTCTCTTTCTATCCTTCTCGCAGCTGGCAAAAAGCTAGTTTAGAAAAAAAAAAATATATATATATATATATTAGACCAATACATGTGCAGTCGATGAAAAGGAATTTTCCTTACTCTGCCTCTGAGAGGAGAAATGAGGATCTCACACAGAGCAATATGCTGTCATAGACAGCTATACACGCTGAAACGATTCAACATCACTACATTCTCATTTCATCAGAAAAGGACAGTCAGTGTTTTTCACATTCATTTAATCAAAACGTTTTTCCAATTGAAATTCCACGCGTTATCACACTTAGCTCCCTTTACCTGTCAAAGTCCAAGCACAAATTTTGCTTGGGAGAAAATTAAGTTTTCTGAACACAGGATCCACCTATCGATTAGCCTGTCCATATAGGGGTGAGAGAGAGAGGGGGGGAGGGGTGTGGGGGGAGACAGACATACAGAGACAGGCAGACAGGGAGACAGAGAGATAAGGACACAGAAAGAGGGAGAGACAGTACCATCGCGTCCAGTGTCTCCGAGACAAATGTGATTTAGCCAACAGAGAGGCAGACCGTGAAATTCAATTGCGTTTGGCAAAGGAGTTAGTTTTGTCTGGACTCCCTGCGTCAGGCAGGGCGGAGGACACAGCGGCCTGACTGCTACCGATGTGGAAAGTGCCCTGGCAATATTTTGGTGTAGGACTTTGATTGCACCATCACCAGTCCTTTGTGATGCACAGGGTGT
The DNA here is from genome assembly GCF_041734735.1 of Babylonia areolata. Classification (NCBI taxonomy): domain Eukaryota; kingdom Metazoa; phylum Mollusca; class Gastropoda; order Neogastropoda; family Buccinidae; genus Babylonia; species Babylonia areolata. The sequence goes on along the minus strand of NC_134899.1, from coordinate 48,739,322 downwards.
GTGTGTCTGTTTAGAGAGCTTGCTTCCATCTGCTCGAATTTATGTCTTCCTTCTTGCCTGCCTGTCTGTCTGTGTGTCTGCCTGTCTGTCTGTCAGTATCTTTCACTCCCTGTCTGTCTGTCTGTTTCCCTGTCTCTCTGTGTCCAAGCATCTGTCTCTATCTCCCTCTCTCTCCGTCTCTGTCTCTCTTTCTCATTGTGTGTGCGCGCGTGCGTGCGTGCGTGCATGTGTGTGTGTGTGTGTATGTGTGTGTGTGTGTGTGTGTGTGTGTGTGTGTGTGTGTGTGTGTGTGTGTGTCCCGCCCAAAGCAGGTATATGCACGGATATTTATTTAATTTACCACCACCACCATTCTATCAGGTA
>NC_134899.1:48711459-48733959 GCF_041734735.1 Babylonia areolata | reverse complement strand
TTATTCTATTTCATTTTATTTCATTTATTATCAATTGATTGATTGATTGGGTGATTAAGAAGGTAATTTACTTATTTATTATCAATGTTATTATCTTTATTTATTTATCTTATTCTATTTCATTTTATTTTATATTCCCTCAAGGTCTGCCAAAGCGTGTTGAGTTACTCTGTTGGTCAGACATCTACGTAGCAGATGCGCAGCGTGTAATGGATTCGCCCAATCAGAGTGACGCTTCCTTGAGCAACTGAACTGAACTAACCGAACTGAATGTGTTCCCCTGAACACACACACACACACACACGCACGCTCGAGTCCTTATAGCCGCGAGGTCTTTGGCCTTTTCTGTAGCGTCTTGTCCTTTTTATTCACATTGGCGGGCTGTCGCCTGACAAACAGGAAATCGATAACGAGTAACGAACTTAAAGGAAAACAAGACAACAACAACAACAACAAAACGGCTGGAAAAAGAATGCTAGAGCAACACAGAAGATGGAGCGGCCTTTGGCGTGAAAAGATCAGGCACGTACCAACAATGGAAAGAATGAGCTTCATTAAAAAACCTCATGACAGGGAGAAAGAGAGAAAGAGGATGGGGGACGGGAGGGGGGGGGGGGGGGGGGGGGGGGGGGGAGACAGAGAGAAATATACAAATAATTATATAAATGAGGGAAACAGCTCAGGGCCCTGTACATGGCTTTCGTTGTTCTCTAGGAGGTGAGAAGATATGTATGCATTTATTTATATCAAGTTGCTTGTGTGAAACACGCGAGTAGGGTCTAAATCAATACACACACAAAGCAGCGTAGTAGAACACACACACACACACACACACACACACACACAGAGAGAAGGGGTGTGGGGGAGTCTCTCGCTGGTAGTGTTTGGTACGGGCGCCAGAGACCAGTACAGACTCTGAATGTTTGCCAGGGAGTAGTTGCAGTACCATGCCTGCAGTACCACTAGCTTTCCGGGCAAGATGTGATCCTTTGTGGCCATATTCATAGGTTTTATGTTTCGTAGAGCCATGAAGAAAGCTCTCTCCTTCATTGAAGCCGAAAAACCGACTGCACGGTGTCATAGCTGGGGACTGACCATATCGGTGATTAATCTCAGCAATCTCCTGATGCAGTGCGGGTACACGGAAGTCAGACCCAGCCCTCCAGAAAGCCAGCGTGAGGCTGACCAGCAGCAGCAGACTTAGAAGTGTGAGTCTGGAGAGAGACAATGAAGAACATGGTCAGACAAGAGGAAAGGACACATGTGGAACAGAACCAACTTTGACTGACATTATGACAAACATGAATGTATGAATGTTAAATTCAGTCAACTGAAAGATGACTTACGGGAAATCAAAGATTCATATTCTACTCTGAAAGATGATGTCCTTACTCTTAATGAAAAAGTGACATTTCTGTTGCATTCAAATGATGTCTTGAGAGAATCAAGTAGAAAACTGGAAGAAAATGCGAAGAATTTGAAATCAAAAATGGATGATCTGCTGTGTCGTTGAAGGAGAAACAAATCTCATTATTCACGGTTTCAAAGGACTAGTAAAGAAGCACCAGAAGACTGTGAAAACAAACTCAAAGACCTGATTACTGACACACTAGAACTTAAGGAGAATTCTGTTTTGATAGGGGCCACTTATTAACACGAAGAAAGATTCGCTTGTGGAAACTTGTTGCTCTTTTTACAGAGTGAACATCTTGAAGGCAAAGCGGAAGCTGCAGGGTAGTATTCATCGGTAAAGATTTCTCTTTGAGAGTCAGGACCATCAGGAAGAAACTGTCACCTCATCTCGAAGAGGCAAAGAATCAAAAGAAAAGGCTACCATGATCTACGACTACCCACTAATCCATGTGAAGAAGTTCGGCCTGGGAGATGACGACCGCAGCATCAAGGAAGTGACCTGAGGATACACAGTGGGGATGGACACTCTATAGGACGGGACAGTTGACGGACGTATTGTAGGGACAGTTTCAACACGACACCGGTAGCGGGGATGGTGTGGAAAGGACTGACCACAACGCGTGTAACTGTAAATATAACAGCTGTTGCTGTGAGATCGGCTTTCAACAGGCATGGCATGAGAACGGTGGAGTGTGACACTGATATCGGTACGGGTGCACTTATGCATGTTGAGGAATGTAGCAGTTGGCGTGTCACTGTTCAAAATTTAGAAACAGTGGATGAATATTGTAACATCAGAATATGTACATAATCTGGGGGAAAAAAAATCCTGCATTGGAACGTTCATGGATTGATTTTTAAATGTTCAAATCCAGATTTTGTTGAATATATGTCATTGCTTGATTTTGTTTGCTTTGTAGAAACTATATATATAATTTAGGATTTTCAGCTTTTGTTTTTTGAAGATCATACTGCGTTTGTGAAAGCAGCAATTAAATTTACAGAGCGGGGCAGACGTTCAGGAAGAGTGGTGTGTTTGGTCAGAAACACTCTTGTTACACAGGTGAGGATAACAAATGCAGATATTGGTAACGTTTAGATATTCATCCTCGATAAGGAACTATTTCATTTGCCCAGTAACATATTGATAATGTTTAGTTATTCATCCTTGATAAGGAACTATTTTATTTGCCCAGTAAGATATTGATAACGTTTAGTTATTCATCCTTGATAAGGAACTATTTTATTTGCCCAGTAAGATATTGATAACGTTTAGTTATTCATCCTTGATAAGGAACTATTTCATTTGCCCAGGAATATTTTGTATGTGTGTGGATATGTTCCTCCGGAAATGTCCCTGGTTATTCGTGTTCAACAAAGACTGAGGATTGTTTGACAGATAATTTATGTCATGATGAAAAGGTTTCTGTTTTAATGTGTGGATATTTCAATGGTAGATTCCAATGAAGAAATTAAACGTTTTATTGGTTTGATAAATATTCTATAATTAAAATTAACAGACGCTCTGAAAACAGGAGTTTAAATTCATATGGTTAAAAAAAAAATAATAATAATAAGGATTGTTAGATATACGAGAAGCTTTATGTCTATATATCCTCAATAAGAAAAATTGTGATTGTGACTGCAGTGGTCGTTAGATATATAGAGAATTAAAACAGAAGCAGGTCTTAAACTCATTAGACATAACATATTATTGAAGCTTCACGCCCGCCAGACTGTTGTAATGTTGGTTTTGATCACACATGCACACAAACAGATATTTAGACACACACACCCCACGCCGCACACAAACACACCCTTTTGAGAGTGCCCAGTAACTGTGCAGCATTGTTTGCAAATAGACTCGCGCCAAAACACCATATGGTCTAATTGCAAATAACACTATTTTGCAGATTCTTGTCAAAACTGATGTTTTGATCTATCACCAATATGCTTTCTTAAATTCTCCCAGCACTGGTAATGCGCATTCAACATATCCAATCAAATCAACTATTTTACACTGTGTCAAAGTCCAAGTCCTTCAAGTTGCTTCCCTTAATTTTAGGATTTTGAGAGCACGTTTGTAACCTTGGTCGGCAGTGGTGCGCGAAGAGAAGAAAGAGCGCGGAAATAGACAGCAATAGCTGATGTTTGATTGGTTATTGGAAATTGATATTCATTAAGGTATCAGGAAAAGGTCGAAGCAGACATTAAATTGTGAAATGCAACCGTTAAGAAGTGGGGCGGTATAAGAATCGTTCGCAATTACACGCTGTTCGCAATTACCCATACCTACCTTATAAGTGACACTGGTAGCATAGCTATTTTATTGTTTCATTTGATCGTTTAGATTTTATAAATTTTTGTTGTAATTTTTTTTTTTTTTTTTTTTTGTAAAAGAAAAATAGAATCTGACCATATGCCTTTGGAATTCCACGTGCAAACTCCTCTTGTAAATGGACGTATAACTGCATCAAAGAAAAGGGATTACGTTGAAAGATTTGTGTGGAAAAATGACACTACTACATTATTGACGTGTTTACTGCATATGAATGTTCTAAAGTGGACATTGAATTAACTAAAACGATCAGAAAAGAAAATTTGTATCAACTGTTTCATTGAGTTAAGGTCAGCGTCGTCTACACGGCACTGGTCAGCACCGCAGATCTTGACAAAACATGTTGCAAAGCCTGATGCGATTGCAACGTCTCCTTTACCGCCGAATTAAAAGAATTTCTTAAATAATCATCGACGTGTTTACTGCATATGAATGTTTTGAAGTGGATACTGAATTAACTAGAATGAACAGAAAAAAGAAACTGAAAGGACGGTGTCGTAGTTTCTCAGTGAATGGAAAGACAAGCTTATCGAACACAGATCTCTGCAGATCTATAAAAACGGACATATATTGCCGTGTTTTTGAGGCGATGGGAACATCTCCTTTACCTCGGACTTGAAAGAAAAATTAAATGCCCGAGATATACAAAAATAACATAATTCAAACAGCGTTATCACTTCGCTGCTGCTGTCGATTTATTCCGCTGAAAGAACATGCTCAGATAATAATTTTGAACTTCATCATTGAACCAGCGTTAGCGCAGTGGATCAAACCACTATTCTCGGCCCAAACATCCATGGTTCGAATCTGTATTGAAGCTTTTTTTTTCTTTCTTTCTTTTCTTCTTTTTAACGCGAAGCTGTATACAATTATGATAATAAATAGAGAACAGGTTTCAACAAACTTATTTTTAATTCTTCTCAAAGTTTTGTTTTGTTTTGTTTTTTGTTTTTTCTTTAAGTGTGTATCACAAGTGAACCTTGAAGGTCTTGCCTTTCTTGTCTTTGCTTCAAACAACGTATGGTTGATTGTAGATGGCAGGAGTGGAACTACCGTGTACAAAATAGTGAAATATTTTCTTCGTTCAGATTGTTTAGAATCAATCATTCAACATAACACATATTTAGTCATGAATATCAACCGAGTCATTAGATATTCTTTAAAAAGGTTTCGTTTTGGTGTGTTTGATATCAATGTGCACAGTAAAAAATACAAGAGACCGGCACTGTAAACGATATGGTTTGGCCGTTATGTAGATCTGCAAAAGAAGATGAAGTCCATTTGCGCATTATGTTGTCCTGTATTAGATGACTTTAGACAGAGATATATTCCGTTGAGATACTCTAGCAGGCCAAGTAATTTTCAGTTCGTACTTCTGTCTTCTACAAATAATAACGGTATTTCGAATCTTGCCATATTTATTTACAATTCATTAAAAGACGTAGTTTCATGATTGGTTAAACAGAACACACTTTTGTGTGTGTGTGTGCATGTAGTGAGAGTATATCCCTATGTAGATTTATTCATACAACATAATTATGCAATCACCCCTTCAAATGGGGCCATGGCCTTATTGAATGGACTTTCGTTTTCGTTTTCGTTCCGTTTTCTCTCTCTCTCTTTCTCTCTCTCTCTCTCTCTCACACACACACACACACACACACACACACACACCGGTAGACAAAGCTGACAGAAAGGCCACTAAAAATTCATGAGTGTGCCCCTCTGCCCTTCCTTGATAAACGAGGATTAACCGTTCGGGTGCGGCAGACGCCTTTGTGGGCTTTTTATTTTCTGCCAAATGGGCCATCATGGAGGAATGTGAACATTGCCATTTTCATTACTGGCCCAGTACAGAGGTGTATAGAAGACTTTGTCTGTCTCTTGTTCTGGATCACCGTGTAATTTCCCAGTTGGTAACCGACCACGCTCGAATGCGATACAACTACCTGTTCCGATGTCTTCCTACTTTTGACATAACTTGGTACGGGTGGTTTTATCTTGAATTCATAGCAACTTTATAGCAACAAGATGTGAGATCTAAAAATTCGTTTTAGACAGCTAAAACACGCGACAGCATATTTGTTGCTTCTGTAAACAATCAGCATCATTCCAAAACGATGCCCAGTCACCGCCAGTTTAGCATCTCTACAAATGTTAAGCATGTTGGTTCATCCACTGGTCCAGTGTACGCAGTGTAACGCCATGCACACACACGCGCGCAGAGAGAGAGAGAGAGAAAGAGAGAGAGACAGACAGACAGATAGACAGACAGAGACATAAAGAGACAGACAGACAGACAGGCAGAGAGAGAGATAGAGAGATAACGATAATAATAACAATAACAATAACGATCTTTTATTCAATTAAGGTCAAAGCGCCTTACTGAAGGGGGTCACACATGAAAAAAAAAAAAAAAAAAAATGACGGCACGTAAAGCGACATCACAATTCAACCACAGTTAGGTAATACAAAGTTCAACAACATTCAGAAATAACTGTTCGTACTCTTTTCAATGCTTCATATAAGCAGATGGCCAGTTGTTGTTGTTGTTGTTGTTGTCGTTGTTTTTTAAGAGTAAACTGATGTCTTGACAACATGAACAAAATAAATCTGAAATTACATGGATCTGTGTAATATTTTGGTTGAATTAACTATTGAGTGAACTCGTACATCAAATGTATTAGATACTGATTGAAACTTATAAGAATGGACGGAAACAAGCTGCCATTCAAAGCTTATTGGTTGTTGTATTCCTTAGATAACATGGCAAAAAGACATGGGCAACGTTGTTGTTGTTGTTGTTGTTTTTAAAGTTTGTTGTTGTTTTTTTTCAAGTGTTTCATACAACGAATAGTTGATTGTAGGTGGAAAGACTGGCATGATCACATAGAAACCAGAGACAGATTCGCACAGTGTAGACACACTGTAGACAGTGTGACTGAACCGTGTACAAAGATGGAAATGAACAGATATGAAAAAAGTGCACTGACAAAATTTAGATTTGGTATTTCTAATATTGCTGTTCACAGTGTCATATGATGTTGTAAAAGTGAACCTGTGTATACCTGTCAACTGTGCAACCTGGATAAGAAAGATGAGAGACAGAGACAGAGACACAGAGAGAGAGAGAGAGAGAGAGAGAGAGAGAGACAGACAGACAGACAGACAGACAGACAGCGGGAGATGGGGTGGGTGTGTATAGCCTACCCAATAACACCACAGCTCCATCATTTGTTGTGCTGCAGCAGTGTCCTGGGTAATGTCATTCCTCTGCAAGCCGCTGGCCTGGCACAAGCGACACATCGGCAAACCGACAAATCAGCAGAACGACGACAATTTACCGTGTTCTGTAGATCCGTCAAGTTGTCGCCGTTCGGCGACAAATCAACGTGTTGGCGACATTTCAGCATTGTCGAAACACTGGATTGCTGCTGGTGTTGACTTTACAGCAGCTGATTTTTTTTTTAACTTACAGTTAATTACTTGAACGTTGGGTCACTTAATAAAATGACGTCACACCTATGTGTCATGCACTGGGATAATTGCGACAGAAGATTGATTCACTGTGTCTCGACAGATGATTGATACACTGTGTCTCGACAGATGATTGATTCACTGTGTCTCAGCTTCCTTTAATCTGGTCTCTTTATATCCATTGTTAATGAGATCTTTTCAAAACAAGTTGTCTGTCTGCACGCATATCTCAATCGTTTCCAATGGAATCTGATCGAGAAAAATGTGCATCTTCTTACTTCCTTCAGGTTTTACAATGATGATTTCTCGGTTGTATGCAAACATCGTCATCGTCATCGTCATCGTCATCGATCTTGTAACCCCGGATGGGGTTGTGGAGGTACCACTGATGACTCTGACAACGGAGTGGAAATTTAATGACGTCGGTCTCATTGTTTATGTGTCCACGGCCATTTCTTTGTTGTAAGTGAACCAAGTGGGTAAAAATATCGATATTCAGTTTACGTTTGCTGCAGCCACAGTTAGGGCCTGTCTGTCTGCTTGACGCACCAGTTTGTTCGTCCATCTGTGTAGCTTACCAATGACAAGGATAAAGGTAGCAGAATGGTTAAGACGCTTATCTGCCAATACAGTGTTCTTGAGGCTTATCGCCCTTTCTCCCATGTTTGATTGGAAAATCAAACTGCGTATCTCTTCATTCGGATGAGACTACAAACCGAGGTCCCGTGTGCAGCGCGCACTTGGCGCACAGAAAAAGAACCCATGGCAACCTAAGTGTTGTCTTCTGGCAAAATACTGTAAAAGAAATCCACTCTGACAGAAACACAAATATATATGCATGCACTCAAGGCCTGGCCAGCGTGCAGAGTTACACTTCTGTAGGGCATCGGTAAGGAAATGTAATGGTACATTGAGAAACTGAAACTGAATCTATCGATGACATTTAATGGACCAAACGAATTGCAGTTTGGAATGCAACACACATATGGTGTCGGAGGCATCATGGTTTAGTGTGGTGTTTAAGATGTTTGAACTGTACACAATTCGTTTTGCAAAAAACAATTTTGGTGAAATGCCACGTTTGCTTTGGTATTTTATTGTACAGCTAAGCTGATGTTTCAGGCATTGCCTTATTCTAATTCATAACGTGTTTTATTCTTTTGTTGGATAGCCTGTGTTCTTCACAAGCTATTCTCCTGAACACGCAACACATCAACAGACAGCAATGCATACAGCGACAATTTGACGTTTACTAAAGTAACCGCTGATTTATCATCCAAACGCTGATTTGTCGTCGATCAACCACAATTTACGAAACCGCTGGGTTATCGTTGGCAACAAGTTTGCGGAGGCGACAAGTCAGCTATTAACAGCTCTGTGATATATCGCCAATTACAGCAATAGACAAAGCTAATAGAGGTGTCATCAAATGTGACGAAACATGATGACTTATTGCACTGGACACTGGCAAGAGAAGAGGTTCAGTCAGAACACCAGGAGGACAGATACATCCGAGTCTTTGTTACAGTCAGTTAGTTTAGTTACATCTGAAACAAGCCTTTCTTTCTATCCGTCTGTCTTTCTTTCCTTTTCCTTTACACTTTCTTTCTTTCTGTCTTTAATGGGATGAAAGCACGAGTCCTGTTGAGGTTTGTACTGATATCTTTACAATGTATCGTTGGAAATTATGTGCGCCATGTCAGAATCTTATCAGCAAAATGGAATCCTCTGGATCCAATCCCATCTAGTACAAAGTGCTGAGAATAATCGGGAGAGAGGGAGGCAGACGGACAGGCAGAGAAGCACTATGCAAATCAGTCCCCCGACTGCAGCACACTCTGGAAGACTGACCTGGTGGCTGCAACTCTGGAACTGTAGTCACTTTCCATGCTGCACAGAATGGAGGGCTTTCCGGGCGAGCTGTATGCATCTTCCGGTCTGTTTTTCACTGGTTCCGTCTTCTCCTTATGGGTCTTCTCCCTTGCTGAATGATCGTTCATAACAAGCTTTTAACCTCGTTTCTTCCGCTGCTGCTGCTGCTGTGTCCTCGATGTTATTTCCGTATCTTCTCTCTTTCTGTTTCTCGGTCTCCACCCCCCCCCCCTCTCTCTCTCTCTCTCTCTCTCTCTCTGTGCTCTCAGAATCTAATCCCAGATCAGTCTTTCTCCAACAGTTTTAATGCGGTGTCTGCTTTTGATTATCCCCTGCATTCCATTCCTCGTATTTATTCTTTCTTTCTTGCCTGCCTTTTGTCTGACTTCTTCATGTTTTCTTTATACTTTGGGCTAGGAAAAGTTCAAAAGCGTAAAATACCAAGTGTTTCGTTGCTGTTTTTTTCTTTTGTTTCGTTTTTTTCCGACACCTCGACCGCCGACTTTGTAGAACCTGCATCAACAAAATGGAATCCTCTGCATCCTATCTCATCAGATTCAAGCACAATGCAGTCTGGAACACCAGGAGAGACACGGAGCTTGACACTCAGATAACAACATGATGCGAATCACCTTTGCGTCCAGAATACTTGACCGTCAGGAAGCGTTTACTTTGCTATTTGGAACTCTCTCTTTCTCTCTCTCTCTCTCTCTCTCTCTGGGGTCGAAGTCAGCAGCAGAGGGGGGGTAGAGGTGGTGGTCAACATACAGGGGAAAGAGGGAGAAATGTAAATCTTCCGAAATAGGGGTGTGGCCAAGGTCCTTATGAAATAAAAATATGTACGTGGAATTGCAATGGTTGGTTGTAGAAACTTGACATTAAAGATGTGATAAAATCACTTTTGAGCAATGACATTTTCGCGCTGAACGAAACATTTATTAATTCAGACAAATACGACTACCATGCATTTAAGGACTATGATACATATGTAGCTAAGGCAGTTAAAATATCATCTAATGTCAGAAACTCTGGTGGGGTTATTGTGTTTACAGTACGCAAGGTATTTTCAAAGTTAGTAAAAAGAATTAAAGTAAAATATGAACACTTGGTGATTTTGGAAATAAACAAATTTTTACTTAAGTTGGAAAAAAATGTTTTCCTGATTTGTCTATACATCCACCCATATGACAGTAAATACTGGAATACTGCAGAACATGGATATGGCATAGAAGTTCTGGAACAGTGCATTGTAGATCTGCACGAGCAGGCAAAATATTTTGCTTTGATGATAATAGGAGATTTGAATGCACGGACTGGTTGTGTAAACGCTCTGTCCTCAGCTTACAGCACCGAAAATGACAAGTGGGATTGGTCGTACTTTCAGGAAGATGAAAATCTGATGACAGAGAAAATGCTTTTGGTAAAGATTTGTTAGAGATGTGTTCCGCATTTGATTGTTATTTTGAGAGGGTTATGTCATTTTGGTTTTGATGATTCATTAACATTTGTCTCGTCTACAGGTGGAAGTACCATAGATTATGTTATAATGTCCAGAGAGTTGTGTGTTATGAATTTTGTACGCTCATTGAAGATTGTTTCATTTATTGACTCACCACATTTCCCTGTATCGTGTACAATTGCTCAAAGTGAAGACACTGCTTGTACTGAGAAAGTAAATGATATTAAATGGATTAATAGTTTAGCTTGGGATCAAACAAAGGAGAACAGTTTCAGAGAAAATCTTTATTCACGATTTACAGAATATGTGTGTACATGCGTTTTCTCTTTTGGATTACAGTGTAAACGAGGCTTTGGAGCTATTCAGTAGTGTATTGTTGAGAGCGAGTGAATGTGTGAGGAAGCGCGTGTGTGTTTGGAGTAATCAGCGAGATGCCCCATGGTTTGATGCTGAATGTAAAGATGCAAAACACAAAGCCAGACAATTGTCAACAATGTTAGGACAAACTAAGGATGATAAGCACCGATTACCCTATGTGAAAGCTCAGAAGGAATATAAGGATTTATGTAAGGTAAAGAAAGTCAGCTATAGACGTGATAAAGCCAGACGTCTAGCATCACTGAGCAAAGACAGCAAACAGTTTTGGAAAGAAGCAAAGCAAGTGTCTGGAAGAAGGAAAATAGGAGTATGTAAAGACATTAAAGAAAATGAATGGTTTGAACACTTTCGGAATTTATTTACTCAGAACGAGGTTATAACTACCGGAGCCGTTAGTGAAGTGCAACCAGAGGAATCAAATATATCTGATGAACTCAGTCATGATATTTCAGAACAAGAAGTTGCAGATGCTATTCGGAAATTTAAAAAAAGGCCAGGCTTGTGGTGTAGACAGTATTTTGGCAGAAATTTTAAAATCAGCTGATAATATTGCTGTACATTTTTTAACAAAACTGTTTAACATTCTGTTTGATAAGGGCACGTATCCAGATGAATGGGCGAAGGCTATAATTGTTCCAATTTTTAAAAAGGGAGATAGTAGTTCAACAGACAACTATAGGGGCGTGTCCTTGCTCAGTCTTATTAGCAAATGTTATACATCAGTGCTAAACGGAAGGCTTGTCAAATGGGCTGAAGAAAATGATATGATAATATCGATAAGGTTCATTCCTTTGCATGTAAACGTTTTTTGAACATACAGCTTAGAGTACCAAACAAGTTTGCATACGACGAATTGGGACGTTATCCACTGTATATAAATAGTGCAACAAGGTGTATCAAGTACTGGTTAAGGTTGCTGAATATGAATGTGCACCGATTACCCAGACAGGCATATTTGATGTTGTTTAACCTAGACGAAAGGGGGAAAAATGTTGGGTGTCTTTAGTAAAAAATATTTTATTTAGACTTGGGTTTGGATATGTCTGGTTGCAACAAGGAGTTGGTTGTGAGCAAACATTTTTGTCATTATTTAAGTAAAGAATGAAAGATATATTTATGCAAGAGTGGGACGAGTCAGTAATGTCTAAAGATATATATCATAACTACAGACTGTTTAAAACTGGTTTTCAGTGTGAGCAATTTTTTGACTTTGTGGATAAAAAGTGTTTTTGGGACTGTTTGGTAAAATTACGGCTTGGTTTGCTCCCAATAAATGGATCATTTTTAGGAGAACATCCAAATGTAATTCAAATTACGCATGTAAATGTTGTAATGTGGTCGAAGATGAAAACCATTTTATAAACAATTGTGTCCTTTACAATAACCTGCGGCAAAAACATCTGAACTCTGAAGGTCAATCGTATGTTCACTTGCTGAAGAATGGTTCTGTTTACAGTATTCGTAAACTTTGCGATTATATATTTAATGCCCTGAAGATACAACAGGAATTCTGTGACAACAATGATGAAAGTTAGAATTAATTTACTATGCACGAGAAGCACTTTTGTTCTACAGGTTAAGTTAGTACGTATTTTACATTTTGTTGTCGCTGCGTGATCACCATATTGTGTACTTTTGACCTCTTTCTAGGGGCCGGAGGCCTGGAGATTAAAGTTTTGTTCTTGTTCTTGTTCTCTCTCTCTCTCTCTCTCTCTCTCTCTCTCTCTCTCTCTCTCTCTCTCTCTCTCAACTTTATTTCGTTATATTGATTGCGTGTACAACCCCTATTCCACCATGTCCCCTTGTGAATGAACTAATTGGGCCTAACCACAATAAATCACACGTTATCTCCCCACTCTCTCTCTCTCTCTCTCTCTCTCTCTCTCTCCCTCTCTCTCTCTCTCTGTCCACATCGTCCACTGACCATAACTACCTCCCCCATGCCCTTTCTTCCTCCACAGACCCCCCACCCTCCCCATTCCTTCTTCCTTGCACTAACCAGCACTACAAAGAAAGCTTTCCTCCTCCACCACGCCCCTTGCGAAGATCGCTTCCACCCCCACTCACTAACACAGGGTGCCTCAACAATATGCTCCACCCCCTCTCACTAACACAGGGTGCATCAACAATATGCTCCACCCCCTCTCACTAACACAGGGTGCATCAACAATATGCTCCACCCCCTCTCACTAACACAGGGTGCATCAACAATATGCTCCACCCCCTCTAACGAACACAGGGTGCATCAACAATATCCTCCCCCACCTCTCACTAACACAGGGTGCATCAACAATATGCTCCACCCCCACTGATTAACACAGGGTGCCTCAACAGTATGCTCCACCCCCTCTCACTAACATAGGGAGCATCGACAATATGCTCCACCCCCTCTATCGAACACAGGGTGCATTAACAATATGTTCCACCCCATCTCACTAACACAGGGTGCATCAACAATATGCTCCACCCCCTCTCACTAACACAGGGTGCATCAACAATATGCTCCACCCCCTCTCAGTAACACAGGGTGCATCAACAATATGCTCCACCCCCTCTCACTAACACAGGGTGCATCAACAATATGCTCCACCCAGTCTCACTAACACAGGGTGCATCAACAATATGCTCCACCCCCACTGATTAACACAGGGTGCCTCAACAATATGCTCCACCCTCTCTCACTAACACAGGGTACATCAACAATATGCTCCACCCTCTCTCACTAACACAGGGTGCATCAACAATATGTTCCACCCCCTCTCACTAACACAGGGTGCATCAACGATATGCTCCACCCCCTCTCACTAACACAGGGTGCATCAACAATATGCTCCACCCCATCTCACTAACACAGGGTGCATCAACAGTATGCTCCACCCCCTCTCACTAACACAGGGTGCATCAACAGTATGCTCCACCCCCTTCTCACTAACACAGCAACAACAATATGCTCCACCCCCTCTCACTATCACAGGCTGCCTCAACAATATGCTCCACCCCCTCTCACTCACACAGCATCAACAATATGCTCCACCGCCTCTCTCACACAGCATCAACAATATGCTCCAACCCCTCACACTAATACAGCATCAACAATATGCTCCACCCCCTCTCACTATCACAGGGTGCATCAACAATATGCTCCAAACCCCTCTCACTCACACAGCATCAACAGTATGCTCCACCTCCTCTCACTAAAACAGCATCAACAATATGCTCCACCCAACAATATGCTGCACCCCCTCTCAATAACAAAGCATCAACAATATGCTCCACCCACTCTAAATAACACAGCATCAACAATATGCTCCACCCCCTCTCAATAACACAGCATCAACAATGTGTTCCAACCCCTCACACTAATACAGCATCAACAATATGCTCCACCCCCTCTCTCAAACACAGGCTGCCTGAACAATATGCTCCACCCTCTCTCACGAACACAGTATCAACAATATACTCCACCCCCTCTCGCTAACACAGCATCAACAATATGCTCCACACCTTCTCAGTAACACAGCATCAGCAATATGCTCCACCCCCTCTCACAAACACAGGCTGCATCAACAATATACTCCACCCCCTCTCGCTAACACAGCATCAACAATATGCTCCACCCCCTCTCACAAACACAGGCTGCATCAACAATATACTCCACCCCCTCTCGCTAACACAGCATCAACAATATGCTCCACCCCTTCTCAGTAACACAGCATCAGCAATATGCTCCACCCCCTCTCACAAACACAGGCTGCATCAACAATATGCTCCACCCACTCTCAGTAACACAGCATCAACAATATGCCCCATCCCTGGAAACGGGGGATGAACATCGCCGGTACCTGTCGCCTCCCCTGTAGCGTCATCCTGGTTATTTCCATGTTCTGCCCACCTCCACTCCCTCCAACACCACCACCTCCACTCTCTCCAACACCACCACCTCCACTCCCTCACCACCACCTCCAACACCACCACCTCCACTCTCTCCAACACCACCACCTCCACTCCCTCACCACCACCTCCACTCCCTCCAACACCACCACCTCCACTCCCTCACCACCACCTCCACTCCCTCCAACACCACCACCTCCACTCCCTCCAACACCACCACCTCCACTCTCTCCAACATCACCACCTCCACTCCCTCACCACCACCTCTACTCCCTCACCACCACCTCCACTCCCTCCCTCACCACCACACTCCCTCCTTCACCACCACCTCCACTCCCTCCAACACCACCACCTCCACTCTCTCCAACATCACCACCTCCACTCCCTCACCACCACCTCCACTCCCTCACCACCACCTCCACTCCCTCCCTCACCACCACCTCCACTCCCTCCAACACCACCACCTCCACTCCCTCACCACCACCTCCACTCCCTCCCTCACCACCACCTCCACTCCCTCCCTCACCACCACCTCCACTCTCTCCAACACCACCACCTCCACTCCCTCACCACCACCTCCACTCCCTCCAACACCACCACCTCCACTCCCTCCAACATCACCACCTCCACTCCCTCACCACCACCTCCACTCCCTCCAACACCACCACCTCCACTCCCTCCCTCACCACCACCTCCACTCCCTCCAACACCACCACCTCCACTCCCCTCACCACCACCTCCACTCCCTCCAACACCACCAGGTCTGTTGCTGGCCCTGTCACATGTCTGTTGTCCCATCCTCATCTCAACAACAGCTTCCACAAAGAATTTCTGCAGCATGCCCCACTCTGTGTGTGTGTGTGTGTGTGTGTGTGTGTGTGTGTGTGTGTGTGTGTGTGTGTGTGTGTGTCTGTCTGTCTGTCTGTCTGTCTGTCTGTCTGTCTTTCCTTCTGTGTTTGTCTGTCTGTCTGTCAGTGTGTGTGTGTGTGTGTGTGTGTGTGTGTGTGTGTGTGTGTGTGTGTGTGTGTGTGTGTGTCTTTCCTTCTGTGTCTGTCTGCCTGTCTGTCAGTGTGTTTGTGTGTGTGTGTGTGTGTGTGTGTGTGTGTGTGTGTGTGTGTTTGTGAGTGAGAGAGAGGGAGAGAGAGAGATGGAGAGAGAGAGAGAGAGAGAGAGAGAGAGAGAGAGAGAGAGAGAGAGAGAGAACGAACGAACGAACGAAATTGTTTTGATGAACTTTGGCCATGGACCACAATTCAAAACCAGGGGACTGGGGGTGGGCATGGGAAGGGGTATTATAACACTTGAACAGATGACACAATATCATAATATTCATGGACTTGACATTAATTCTACTTAATTAGGTCTGAGTATATGCTTTCTCCTTTTGATCGCATGGAAAATAAATTTTGATACATGGAAATTTCTCTGCTTGTTGTTTGATCGGAGAAGTGAACTAAGAGACATGTTTAAACAGTCTTGAAGAAATTTTGTCCGTAAATCATTATATACAGAACAAACAAACAACAAATGGTATTCATCTTCTAGTTCACCTTGGCAAAAAGGACAATGCTTTAAAACATCATTTTCAGTGTAAGAGAGAGAGAGAGAGAGAGAGAGAGAGAGAGAGAGAGAGAGAGAGAGAGAGAGAGAGAGAGAGAATGTGTGTCTGCATGTATGTAGGCCTATACGTTTTCTGTCTTCGATTTATCGTCTTTTCACTTTTAGTGATATTATGTGTTCGTGTCTTTGTGTGTGAGTGTGTACGTGAAACATGCCTACTCTGCGGAGATACACACAGGTGCATCTGTAGCTCTGCGCGTGTTAAATCTGGGTCTGTGATGTGGAATGATACGGTCAGTGTGCGAGTGGATCAGACAGACAGGGGGGAGGCAGACTCCGCGTGATGTTGTTCTGTCCGGCCTGCACACACTGGAACACTGGCAGCTCCTGCACCTCACCCACTTCACATCCACCGCCTTTCCCCACTGACTGATGACGTCACACCGTCAGCTGTGTCTGTCCATAGCGGTGTGGGCCTCACTTCACCGCCCTTCCAGTCCCACCGCGATCCTGTCTTTGGGAAGACAGCCGCACCTGCAGTGGCACACAGGGCATTGTAACTGTGCACAAAGTTCACACCCTTGTGCTGGGTCTGCCTCAGACAACACTGGCTACAGAATTAGCGTTAACAACAAACGCATGTGGCGTTTCCTATGATGAGGACCCGGGGTTCAACATGGAGTAACAGGGGAATCAGTCTGAAAGAAAATGGAGCTCCTACAGTTTGCAATTTATATACATTCCTTCGTTCGTTCTTCAGTGACGTCTACACGAATGTTTTGTTGTTGGCGTATGCAGTGTGAAGGGCCCGGTCTGTGGCAGAAGCTCGTGTGATGGATGTGGATGGTGATGGTAGCACTGTGTAGTCTTTCCAAACAGGTTTTTGGCATGGTAGGAGCGACTGATATACTGACAAAAAAGTCCGACGTATCTGGCGACGCTGGTGGTACCTATCATGGTTGTGGTCTTCGTCAACATTGTTACTGTTGTCAGCATGACAAATATCACCATCCCACTTATCACTATCACTAATATCACCATCCCACTTGTTACTATCACCAATATCACCATCCCACTTGTCACTATGACGTTAATCACCGAACCATTTGTTATCACAATGAACAACATCACCATCCCACTTGTTGTCAATATGACCGATATCACCATCCCACTTATCACAATCACCAATACCACCATCCTACTTGTCACAATCACCAATATCACCATCACACTTGTTGCTAATATGACAAATATCACCATCCTACTTGTCAGTATAACCAATATCACCACCCCACTTGTCGCTATGACCAATATCACCATCCCGCGTGTACCTATGACCAATATCACCACCCCACTTGTCACTATGACCAACATCACCATCCCACTTGTCACTATGACCAATATCACCACCCCACGTGTCAATCTGACGAATATCACCATCCCACTTGTTGTCAATATGACCAATATCACCATCCTACTTGTCACTATGACAAATATCACCACCCCACTTGTCACTATGACCAACATCACCATCTCACTTGCTGACAATATGACCAATATCATCATCCAACGTGTCACTATGACCAGTATCACCATCCCACTTGTCACTATGACAAATATCACCACCACACTTGTCACTATGACCAATATCACCATCCCACTTGTCAATATGACCAATATCATCATCCCACTTGTCACTATGACCAACATCACCACCCCACCTGTCACTATGACCAATATCACCACCCCACCTGTCACTATGAACAATATCACCACCCCACTTGTCACTATGACCAACATCACCATCCCACATGTCACTATGAACAATATCACCACCCCACTTGTCACTATGACCAACATCACCACCCCACCTGTCACTATGACCAATATCACCACCCCACCTGTCACTATGACCAACATCAACACCCCACCTGTCACTATGACCAACATCACCATCTCACTTGCTGACAATATGACCAACATCACCACCCCACCTGTCACTATGACCAACATCACCACCCCACCTGTCACTATGACCAACATCACCATCCCACGTGTCAATATGACCAACATCACCATCCCACATGTCACTATGACCAACATCACCATCCCACATGTCACTATGACCAACATCACCATCTCACTTGCTGACAATATGACCAGTATCACCACCCCACTTGCTGTCAATATGACCAATATCACAATCCCACATGTCACTATGACAAATATCACCATCCCACTTGTCACTATGACCAATATCACCACCCCACTTGCTGACAATATGACCAATATGACCACCCCACCTGTCACTATGACCAACATCACCACCCCACCTGTCACTATGACCAACATCACCATCCCACCTGTCACTATGACCAATATCACCACCCCACGTGCCAATATGACCAACATCACCATCCCACCTGTCACTATGACCAACATCACCATCCCACTTGTCACTATGACCAATATCACCATCCCACTTGTCACTATGACCAATATCACCACCCCACTTGCTGACAATATGAGCAATATCACCACCCCACTTGCTGACAATATGAGCAATATCACCACCCCACCTGTCAATATGACCAATATCACCATCCCACATGTCAATATGACCAACATCACCACCCACCTGTCAATATGAGCAACATCACCACCCCACCTGTCAATATGATCAGTATCACCAGACCACGTGCTGTCAGTATGACCAATATCACCAGACCACCTCACCTGTCAATATGACCAATATCACGAGACCACGTGCTGTCAGTATGACCAATATCACCAGACCACCTCCAGTCATAAGAAAGACACATGCGTGCGACCCTGGGAATACTCACACTTGAAAAAAAAATGATCACAAACAACCTTCACTTCTCTGTTTCATTTCCATTACAAAAAGTCAGTTTCAGTTTAAGCAGACCAAGCAACAGTGGAACAATGGGAAAAAAAAAAGAAAAAAAAGAAGAAAGGGACTATGATGTTTGTTTATTTTTTATGATAACACCGATACCCAACTCCTCAGTCTGTAAACTGACTCAACACCGTCTATATTAAATAAATAAAGAAACAAATAAATAAAAGAACGGTTCAAAACATATGTAAACATATATACATTAATTGATATTTATCTATTTCTAACAGCAACAACAAACTTGTTTACAAGAAAACAAATTATCCACTAACCACCTCAGTGAAAATATATTCCTAATTTTCGGTAGTTCTCTCTCTGTCCCTCTCATTTATTTATTTCCATGTCGGGTGCTTTGTCTACTAGCACTAGCCATGCACACACACACACACACACACACACACACACACACACACACACACACACACACACACACACACACACACACACAGTGCTAGATTGGTATATGAGATGCTGCCCAATTGTCATTGATTAGTTGTCCTCTCCCTCTCTCTCTTTCAAATCGCTAATTATATATAATGTGTGTGTGTGTGTGTGTGTGTGTGTGTGTGTGTGTGTGTGTGTGTGTGTGTGTGTGTGTGTGTGTGTGTGTGTGTGTGTGTGTGTGTGTGTGTGTGTGTGTGTGTGTGTGTTGAATTAGGAGGTAGGGAGGGCGTGAGTTTAAGGAAAATCTTCAAAAATGCTGGCAAGTCGTTTATTTCCCCGAAAGGGGAGGTTAGCATGTATGGCAAGTGACAGCTGCTTCACACCGTGAAGTGTTTGTTGGCCTTGTTCCTGGCTGCTTACCGAAGAGAAGCATTCAACCCAAGAGAAACACTCCATACTTTGGCAGGGACCACTTTCTTGTAATGATATGCCTTTCAGAAACCATCAGTATACATATATATCGCACACGAACGTTTGAAAATGTCCGCAACACTGTTCAAGTGATTGCTACACAAGTTACAGTGTTTACCATAATAATTATGATGTGGTAGACAGGGGTGGGAGATGGTCAACTTTTTTCTTCCTTTTCTTATATTTTCTTTCCAGATGTGTATATTGGAACACAACCCATACATATATATTTGCGATATTTCTATTGCGCTAATGGCTTTGCTTTTTGTTTTTTTGTTTTCGTTTTTTGTTTGTTTGTTGTTTTTTTGGTTTTGTTTGTTTGTTTGTTTGTTTGTGTGTGTGTGTGTGTGTGTGTGTGTGTGTGTGTGTGTGTGTGTGTGTGTGTGTTGGGTGGGTCGTGTCCTATTCAGTCATTTTGATATATGAAATGTGAAGAAAACAGAAGGTTTAAATGTTGCTTCCCAAGCAGCAGAGGAGATATCATTCAGTCAGCAGCAGACTGCCTGAGGATCTAGACTCGATTGTGAACATCTTCTTATCTGTCTGTCTTTCTGTCTTGGGAACACACAATACGCAAATCGAGCACACCTTTCAAGAAGGCACGAACACTGAAATTCATCTGGATATAATAAAGAGTGAGAGAAAAGCAACAAGTGGAATCGATAGCGAAGTAGTCTTTCTGTGTGCTGGAAATGCTGGCTTCATTCAGTTACCGAGAGACATAACCCTCTTCCCACCAACCGCTTGACTTACTGACTATAAACAAATAAAGCAACGACTGACTGACTGATTGGGTCCTGCCAGCCCCGTCTGGCTGTGGAGTGCAGCTCAGGATGAGGATGAGGGCAGGGGGACACGGGTGTACAGGTGGCTGTGCAGTGCAGCTCAGGATGAGGATGAGGGCAGGGGGACACAGGTGTACAGGTGGTTGTGGAGTGCAGCTCAGGATGAGGATGAGGGCAGGGGGACACAGGTGTACAGGTGGTTGTGGAGTGCAGCTCAGGATGAGGATGAGGGCAGGGGGACACGGGTGTACAGGTGGCTGTGGAGTGCAGCTCAGGATGAGGATGAGGGCAGGGGGACACAGGTGTACAGGTGGTTGTGGAGTGCAGCTCAGGATGAGGATGAGGGCAGGGGGACACGGGTGTACAGGTGGCTGTGCAGTGCAGCTCAGGATGAGGATGAGGGCAGGGGGACACGAGTGTACAGGTGGCTGTGCAGTGCAGCTCAGGATGAGGATGAGGGCAGGGGGACACAGGTGTACAGGTGGTTGTGGAGTGCAGCTCAGGATGAGGATGAGGGCAGGGGGACACGGGTGTACAGGTGGCTGTGGAGTGCAGCTCAGGATGAGGATGAGGGCAGGGGGACACAGGTGTACAGGTGGCTGTGCAGTGCAGCTCAGGATGAGGATGAGGGCAGGGGGACACGGGTGTACAGGTGGCTGTGCAGTGCAGCTCAGGATGAGGATGAGGGCAGGGGGACACGGGTGTACAGGTGGTTGTGGAGTGCAGCTCAGGATGAGGATGAGGGCAGGGGGACACAGGTGTACAGGTGGTTGTGGAGTGCAGCTCAGGATGAGGATGAGGGCAGGGGGACACAGGTGTACAGGTGGCTGTGGAGTGCAGCTCAGGATGAGGATGAGGGCAGGGGGACACGGGTGTACAGGTGGCTGTGGAGTGCAGCTCAGGATGAGGATGAGGGCAGGGGGACACAGGTGTACAGGTGGCTGTGCAGTGCAGCTCAGGATGAGGATGAGGGCAGGGGGACACGGGTGTACAGGTGAGCTGTGTGGCGTAGGGCAATGACACGATCACTGGACATCACAGAGAGAGAAGGAGAGAGAGAGTTAACTTTAAAATGACTAGCACTGTTCTGACCGAGGGGCTGTTTGTAATCACTGCAGCCCTGCTCCACTCACATCCTCTCCTCAAGTTCACATGCACAAATCATGCTTTAAAGTCGGAGAGTTAAACAGAACACATCTTGAACGTCCTTCCTCTTCCGACACAATGACCTGGATTTCTCACTGACTATCATTACATACACTCCGTCATCCAGTCAGTGCCGACCAGTTTGTTTTTGTTTTTGGGTTTTTTTTTTTTCATATTTAGATATTCTATTCTAAATATGTATATACGTAAATATAGATGGATATATTGAGGGATGGATATAGTGAAGGATTATATATATATATATTTTTATAATGCTTATATTGTATGTAATATCATTTATAAAATGTATACTCGTACATGTATATTTCATCTTTCCGTACATGATAATTAAGTTGAAATGCAAATGATGATTGTATGATGCATATGTGCAACGTGCAAATTGACT
>NC_134899.1:48691459-48706459 GCF_041734735.1 Babylonia areolata | reverse complement strand
CGGGCCGTGGGGAAGGGTTCTTCATGATGTTTTCCGAAGGTTTAAATCGATTTGCCTTCCAAAAATACCTGTCGGCCAAAAATTAATCAAGGTATGATACGAGGATATGGTTACATAGTGCACTGATTTTTGTAAATGTTGCCAAAGTGCGTGAACAACAGAAACGGTATGTTATTATTACTTAAGTGTATTGATTAACTACAATTAGGTTTGTATTATTATTACTTAAGTGTATTGATTAACTACAATTAGGTTTGTAGCTTAAGTGTATTGATTAACTACAATTAGGTTTGTAGAGCTTCATATTATATTACCCGTCCTTCTTCTATGGAGAATGACCTTCTAAAATGTACCTGAGCCGTACAAACTTTATACTACTGGGGGGGGGGGGGGGGGTATCTTCAAGCACCTGGTGAGGGTGAGAAACAGTCCCAGAAGATGTCTCGACAGAACTTCAAACACTGATGTGGGATCTGATGACAAGGTTGTTGTGTTTCCTGACCACAACGGCTTCAGTGAAGCCACCAACTGTTCCTGTCGTCTTCCAACAGCAGCAAAGAAAGAACAAGTGAAGCGAAACACACCAAGACGCATAACATTCTTCTGGAACTCTTCTTTTTGTCAATGGTCATCAGTGTTTTCTTTGCAGTTGCAAGGTCAAACTTGGTAAAAGCATACTCTTAACCCAGCTGTCTGGTTGCGTCCAGTAATATATGCAGAATGTATTGCACGGTTACACTGTCTGTGACGGTATGAAGACACGTTTGTGACGGTATGAAGACCCGTTTGTGACGGTATGAAGCACAGGTTGCATTCAGTCAACCGTTTACTCCCGCCGAATTGGCCAGATTCGTTCCAGTGACTGACAGCCAACATCCTGGAATGCGTTGCTCACAGAAGACGTATATCTGGTCAGAATTGGCATGAACTGGGAAATAGTAGCCTCATCTGCAGTCACTTGAACGGCGAAAAATGGCTGGAGGTCTGGAGGCTGACACTGACGGCAGGTGGGTGTGTCGATGAAGGCTGTGTGTCACTGAGCATAGGTGTCTGGACCTGGGTTCAGAGTTCCTGCACACTTCTTGAATGGCAGTTCCATGTGTTGAATGTGTTGTGCCAGATGCTGTTTCTGTTTTCCCCGGTGAAATATCATTGTCTCAAGGGAAGAATCATGTTGTCAGGAGAGATAATTTATGGCAGCAAGCTGCTACTTTGAAGTCTTGCAGACTGTTGTTTCAAGTTTAAGGATACAATTTCAGGACATACAGTGGTCAAAGTGATTCCAAATGCTGACGAGTTCAAGGCTTCCTGTTAGATGGCGTGTTGCAGTGCCCAATGCGATGTGCTTCGGCATTTTCACTTTTCATCTGTGACACCATGAAACAGTCTTGATTTCCAAAAAGTCCTTCACATAATCAGGAGTCTTTTGTTCTTCAGTCCAATTAGACGCCTATCTTGGTGGCCATGAACTGACTGGAGTTTGTCTATAACACTGAATGGTGAGACAGCGGAGAGTGGAGCTACCTCTTCCAACCATCTGTCCTGATGCAGCAGCAACAAAGCAATTTCAACTGTTCCGCCGGTTCGCTCTGGTGAGTCCAGTAAGTCCCTCCGGTGATATAAAGCTTCAAAAACAATTTGCTCCCGAAATGTTCGGTTTATTTTCGGCTTCTCGGTCGTGTGGATGGGATTATAAAACTGAGTGTTTCTCGTGTTATGCATGGTAAGAGTCCCCCTGCAATGACACGCGTTCTTCTTCGTCTTCACCAATAATGCCATTTTCCACATTCTCTCACACATGGCTAAAAGTGTTCCTGTGGGCTTCCTTTTACTCTGTTAATAACTGGCCTCTTTTTTCATGTTTATACACTCTCCTCAGAAGCGCCTTCCGAAAGATTTCGTGGTAGTGTGCTTCCCCTGCCGCAAGATGTGTGTCCCCTTGTCGAGAATTGCGGCCTGTTTGATCGTGTCTTCAGCAATGTTCGCTACACATTTCGCCATTTGATAGCTCTGGTTTTTAGAAACTGGGCTCCATTTCCTCGCTTTATTACGTATGATGCAGCAATCGTTTGGAAATAAAACACTTGAAACCTGCAGCGGAAGTTGTCTTTTTTCTTTAAAGTTGGTCCCACTTAGGTATGCTGTTCGGGTTTTTTTCTTTCTGTTCATGGTTCACTCTGATTGCGTTTAATAACGCGATTGACATTTGTAAAGTTATCACTCAGTGTGAAGTCGGTGCAGTGTCTCATCCAGTCTCTTTGGAAATTTCTTCATGAAATCTTCAGTATTTGTACGGGTACTGGGACAACATCGAATTTCATGACATTTCTAAATCCGAGCCTAACTTTTTTCGGTCAATGCTCTGATTTCTGTCTCGAAGTATTTTTTCTTTTGCATAATGCAGAATGTTCGTGCCCGTGCCTCTGATGCTTTTGTTTCACACAAAGAAAATGGGTTTAGATGACTTAAGTGGGTGCTGTGGCGTTACAACTAGGTATACCCCAAGACTTTATTTATATAGTTCAAAGAAAGACAAATGACCTGTACGTACGCACCTACGCTTCCCCTGCATTCAATCCAATAGTGCCCCCCCTCCCCCCTCCCACTCCCGAACGCCCCCCACCCCCTCCCCATCCATCCCGTCCCCCCTCCCTGTCAGGTTGATACCATGTGATTTCTTACATAAAAATGCACTGGATAAAGATAAGAAAAAAACGCAACCTTATTTCATTCACAGTATGGTCCGTGCTGTCGACTTGGCTATAAACCATGTCAGTTAGACTGATTAAATGATATATTACATATACAATATGAACAGATTGAAATGATGTACCTATTTATATCAGCAGTTATCTCACTCTGACACAATAAACCCTTTGAACTGTAAGCAGGCTGGTGGCGTTTTAGAATTTTCAGTACACCGGAAGTATTTGATCACCTGACAAGCTATTACGACACAAAACCAATTTAAATGTCATTTGTGAAATAGCCCACTCTAATTCATTCCATTGACTTAGAGAAATTGACTATGTAATGAAATATGTGGTTGCAGTGGCGTTTCAAGTACATAAACCTCCAAAAGTCTTTTGTTGGGCTCAAAGAAGAAAGATGGCATTTCGTTACCGCCCCTCTGCATTTATACCGTCATTTAAACTTGGCAGAGAGGTAATTTATGACTTATCACGTAAAACACACAAGAAAATCACTGAGAACCTCTATACCCCAACCCTGGGGTACGTATTGCCATTTCCCACCCGACAGACTATTTCAATAACATCTCCCCCAGCCCCCCACCCCACCCTCACCTCCCTCCGGGGGTACGTGTTACCATTCGCCTCACGACACACTGTTTCAACAACCATGGTAAAACGAAAGTTAACCCATACTATTATGATGAGTTTTGTTTAATGTCCCGTCACATATACTGATGATTGTAGACATTTTGTTGTTGTATTGATTTTTACATTTGAGTGTTATCGTTTAGGAGAGGAGGGGGGTGATGAATGGTGAGTCTTGGGAAACTGGGCAGATGGAGGGGGGATTTTAGATAAATATATAAGTGCAGTCACAGAAAATTACTCAAGGGATTTCATAGAAAGAGAAGTCGATAATCTTACAAGTGAAACAGCTGGTAAAGAATGCAACAAGTCAAAAACATCAAGGTCCCCGGTCACTTGTGATGACCTACTTTGATGCATATATGCTCAACTGTCACATTACTAAAGCATATGCACTTGACTTGAGAGCAATAGTTAGTCCGTAATGAATGAGATAATAGTCTGAAAATTAAACTTAGAATTGGTCTGCGAATCGGACCAAAGTTGGAGAGAGTCCACTGACCAGGTTTTAGACTTGAATGAAAGCACGTATAAAAGTCCCTTTCTTGAATACTACTTATTTCCTTTATGTCAATGGGCAATATACTTTTATACCACCTGCAATTCTTTGCTCCCCCTTTTTTTGCTGTGTCTACTTGGTCGTTATACAGAAAACCAGTATGGGTTGGTTTCAAATAAAAATCAACATTTGCGCATTTCATAAATAGGGAGTCAAGTAAATACTTAATTTGAAACAATAAGTCATCTCTCTGATTGTTCTGGGAAAGAAGCAAACTTTTAAAAAAATGATTGAAAATCAACACAAAAAGGATATCACTGGTATCTGTTGACACTGTACACGAATGACTGCAGAGACACGGAGGAAACTCCTGTCATAAAATATTGTGACGACTCCGCTGCTGAAGATCAGTCCAATTCTGATACTACTTACTTCACTGAAATCAACATGTTTTGCTCCTGGTGTCAAGAGAACTATCTTAATCTGAACGTTTTAAAAACAGAAGAAATGTTAATAGCTTTTCGAAAAGACACTTTGCCTGTACCTGCTCTTATTATAGATGGTGAAACCGTGGAGAGAGTCAATGAATACAAATATTTAGGGACTATTTTAGACAATAATCTGGCTTTTGACAAGAATGTAGATTGTATTCATAAGAAATGTCAGTCTAGAATATTTTGTTTGCAGAAGTTAAGAAATATTGGTGTCAACTCCAAGATTCTTCAGAGCTACTATCGATGTTGTGTTGAGTCTGTGCTGGTAGTTTCATTTATGTGCTGGTATGGAAGTTTGAGAGTGAGAAGTAATCGAGTTTTGAATGATGTCGTGAGTGTGTGCAATGAAGTTGTGGGAGTGAGACAAGCCAGTATGCAAGAGCTGTGTGAAAGGCGAGTGGTTCAGAAAGCCAGGCAGATAACAACTGACGACACATATATTTTTGCAAAGTACTATGAATTGCTGCCATCAGGACGACGCTGCAGAACGTTTAAAGTAAAATCCAGAGCTCAGAAATCCTTTATACCACGCTCAATACACTTTTTAAATTCCTGAGAACTATGTATGCGTGCCTGTGTCACAATGTGTGTGTGTGTGTGTGTGTGTGTGTGTGTGTGTGTGTGTGTGTGTGTGTGTGTGTGTGTGTGTGTGTGTGTGTGCGTTTGTGCGTTTGTGCGTGTGTCTGTGTGTGTCTGTGTGTGTCTGTGTGTGTGTGTGTGCGTGTGCCTGCGCTCGCATGCGAGTACGTGTGAAAGTACATACATAATAGGTTGCACTTTGTAAGTAAATTCCATTATGAAATTATTGGCTTTGGATGATACTTCGGTAGAGCTTGTGTGTGTGTGTGTGTGTGTGTGTGTGTGTGTGTGTGTTTCTTATATATCATTTCCTTAATAATGTGTGACAGTATGCAGGATGAATGTACTATAGGAACTGTGCAATGTTCGGGTCTTCCAATATACTTATACTGATAATAACTATGTAATGAATAACAATTACATTTTTAAGCCAATATTGTGAATTGTTTTTTTCTATTTTTGTGTTATATCTTATATATAGTTATTTTGTTTGTTTGTTTGTTTTGTTTTTTCTTGTTTTTTTTAATGAAAAACTTATACATTGTTTGCTGTTCCTGCTCAGTTAAGGCTTTAAAAAAAAATATTTTGTGCGTGCGTGCGCGCGCGCGTGTGTGTGTGTGTGTGTGTGTGTGTGTGTGTGTGTGTGTGTGTGTGTGTGTGTGTGTGAGAGAGAGAGAGAGAGAGAGAGAGAGAGAGGGAGAGAGAGAGAGAGCGTTTGTATGCGCTACCGCACCTAATGTAATGTCTCTTTTATGAGATGTAAAATCAGTCGTAGCTTATCTTAATTTATGTGTAATAAAATACTTGCAGCTTTAATGTTGGTGTATTTCAATATGTTTACAATAATGATTAATTACAACATTTTGATGAAGTGAACGTATACAATATTTTTATATGAATGTCTTATATGTTATTGATTCTTTTAAATTAAGTCACGTTTATGTTTTTGTGTTGAGTAATTGTCTACGTTTGTTTTGCCATACTTGGTGTAATTTCTCTTAATGAGATAATGAATTTCTTCTTATATTATTTTATCTTATGATTTGAGGCCATTAGGATCGCCACCAACTCTGCTGTAAAAATGGAATCTCCTTTGCCTAAACAATAAGATTGTTTCTGTATTTAGACTCTGAATCACAATTTCCCACCCGACAGACTATTTCAATAACATCTCCCCCAGCCCCCCACCCCACCCTCACCTCCCTCCGGGGGTATGTGTTATCACAAAAGCAGACCCAACACTGCCATCATCTAGAACTGAGCCCCCAGTGTAAACGTTTAGATGATTATCAATTTTTTTCTTCTGAAACAGTTTTTGAACTTTCTTAAGTCTATGTATGAAACGAAAAAAAAACATATTTCTATAAAATAAAAAAAGGACATTTAATAGGTTTCTGGCTGACTGGTTTCATTACGAACGCGTTATAGCAACCTAAAAAGAAATGTACAACATGAGTAAAAGATGCCAACCATTTTATCTGTGCATCATTTCCATTCACCTGCAGTATTTTTTGTTTGTTTGTTGTTTGTTTGTTACTCGCTTATTTCGCCATTCCTTATTGATATAATTCAAAATTTGATCTAAAAATGATTTGGACTGAATGTTGATTTTTTTGCATCTATATGAAGCTGTATAATAACATAATAGCTACCTGGATTGTCTTTCATTTATTGGATATATTCATTATTCATTTATTGTTATTCTGTTCATTATTTTTAGTCCTTTCTGTTACTAAGCTTTTGTTTGTTATTTTTGTCTGTTGTTGCTATTTCTCAATCCTCTGCTGCTTGTTCCTCAACACACACCATGATGTTATGTTCATTCTGTTATTTTGATGTCAATATTTTCTTTAAACGAAAAAAAAAGCAAAGTCATATTTTTTGACGTACATAACAGTAAAAGTATAACTGATCTTCCTGCCAACAGTCTCATTGTCTTCTCTCCCGATCACAGTGTGCAAACACCTGTCCGGTGGCAACCTGGCCATATTCGGAGTGTCCAATGCGTCCTCCATGGCCACCATCCAGTCATACACCAACACGTTCAAAGTACCCTTCGTCACCTTCAGCATGGCCCAGAACACTTCCTCCAACAACTCTTTCCAGATCTACATGAGGCCCATCTATGTGCAGGCCATTGTGGACCTGATTTTCTACTATGGCTGGTCCAAGGTCTATTACATTTATGATTCCGATGAAGGTAAGAGGGTCCACTCGATGTCTTGTGTGTCTTCTTTTTTTTTCGTGTGTGTGTGTGTGTGTGTGTGTGTGTGTATGTGTGTGTGTGTGTGTGTGTGTGTGTGTGTGTGTGTGTGTGTGTGTGTGTGTGTGTGTGTGTGTGTGTGTGTGTGTGTGTGTGTGTGTTTTCAGCAGCAATAGTTGGTCATTGCCATTCTCTCTCTCTCTCACTGTGCGCGTGCACACGTGTGTGTGTGTGTGTGTGTGTGTGTGTGTGTGTGTGTGTGTGTGTGTGTGTGTGTGTGTGTGTGTGTGTGTGCGTGCGCGCGCGCGCGTGTGTGTATGTGTGTGTGTGTGCGTTAGAGAGAGAGAGAGAGAGAGAGAGAGAGAGAGAGAGAGAGAGCGAGATTGATGGTTCATTATTGTTTGTCTTGCAGTTTCTGTGGCTATTTCTCCTGATATTGTCGCTGTCCAGTTATAGTGTCGTTCTCTACTGTAGTCATTGTTACAACTGATGCTGCTGCTCTTGGTTTCTTCTGTCGTCGTATTTATTGTCTTTGTCGTAGCCATTGGTGTCAGGTAGGTCATCAGCACATCTTATTCATGACATCAGGTCATCAGCACATCTTATTCATGACGTCAGGTCATCAACACATCTTATTCATGATGACCTCAGGTCATCAGCACATCTTATGCATGACGTCAGGTCATCAGCACAACTGGTCATCAGCACATCTTATTCATGATGACACCATGTCATCAACACATTTTATTCACGATGATATCAGGTCATCAGCACAGTGTGTGTAAGGGGGAAGGGGGAAGCGGGATTAGGACAAAAATTTAATCAATAATCAAATATTGTATGCAATACTTCTATACATTATCATATGTAAATATGATGATGTGGCGACCTACAATAAACAACCAACTGGACTATTTAGTACATAACAAGCTAACTTTAATAAAGAACATTTTGAAATACATAACTTTTTTCAAAGAAAAGAAAAAGAAAGAAACTGGTAACACGTGTTCAATAATTTCTGGAGGCAGCAAAAATTTCATTTTGATTAAAACGTGCTGTACCGTTAAACGACTGTTGCAAATGCATTCAATATTTTTGATGAATATTTTTTTCACAATATTTTGTATATGGAGCATTTAGTAATATTGTAAATGCCATGCTCTTAACAGCTCTGCCAGTTCTTTTAGCATTTAATGAGGCAGAAGTGTTAACTTCAGAAGACAAAAAAGAATTTAGTTTATTTCTTTCAAGAATATTACGTATTTCAGATGATGATAAACGATAAGGAAGTTCACATGTTATGCGGGAATGCTTGTGTGTGTGTGTGTGTGTGTGTGTGTGTGTGTGTGTGTGTGTGTGTGTGTGTGTGTGTGTGTGTGTGTGTGTGTGTGTGTGTGTGATTCATTCTATTGTTACATGTTATTTGCTGCTTTTCCTGGAACAAATAAAGGCAGAAGAATGTCTTTATTT
This sequence comes from Babylonia areolata, assembly GCF_041734735.1. Classification (NCBI taxonomy): domain Eukaryota; kingdom Metazoa; phylum Mollusca; class Gastropoda; order Neogastropoda; family Buccinidae; genus Babylonia; species Babylonia areolata. Next base: position 48,697,876 of record NC_134899.1, on the reverse strand, counting down.
CAAGCTTTCAAACACATTCGGCAAAGACTGTCGCTAAGAACCATATGTTATACCCACAACCCGAATACAAAGACCTTCAGGTATCGAAAAAGAAGCGTTAAAAACAAAGCACTTCAAATCTCAACAACAATGCTAAGAACACATCATTCCATGCCAACAGACAGCTGACTAGAGGCATCACGGAATATCATATTCAGACTTCTTTCCTTTGAACGGCGATATGATAGTTTGGAATCGTTGTGTTATGGACAGGGTTGATACGGCTTCAGCAGTTGTTCCAAGCAGTCAACGCCCACGAGCGCTTCCTAAGCATTGACGCCAAGCGTATCACCTCCGTGGACAACTGCTACCACGTTCTGCACCAGCTGTACAAACAGGAGGAGAAGAAACAGCGGCGTATCCTGCTGGACGTGCAGATCGAACACGCTGAGGAGATCATCCTCCGTGTGGTGAGCGCATCTTAAAAGGCTGGGTGGGCTTGATTGCTTGGTTGTTTGCGTGTGAGCGAGAAGGTGAGTGTGCTTGTGAGTTTACCACTGAGCTAGAAGGCGTCTTCGCAGAACTGGTCAGGCATTGGACTACTGATCCAATGCTCACCAGTGAGCAGGGTTCCAGGCCTCGTTTCGGCATGGTGTTTTGTCCTTGGGAAAGTAACTATGCTCCGATTTTCTTCACTACACCCAAGTGTGAAAGGGTGCATAACTTCGGTTGGGGGAAATTCAAACGGCGGAGAGAGACGATTGGGCCCCGCCTTCCTATGTCTTTTTAGCTGGATAGCAATTTGGTTAACAAGTCAATGAATATGTCAGTTATATATCAGTTTTATCAGTTAAACAGTCAGTTAGCCAGTCAGTTTATTAGTTAGATTTGATACTGTTTTGCAAGATTGAATCTCTTTATCTCTCTGTCCGCCTTCCTGTATGCCAATGTCTCTCTTTTCCTCCAGAGGTCTCTTTCTGTCTGTCTGACTCTCTGTTTCTATGTCTCTGTATTCCTGTCTTCGATCTCTGTATTTCTGTATACCTGCCTGTCTGTCTCCACCCCATTCATCTGTCTGTCTGTCTGTCTGTCTCTCTCAATCTGCATGTGTATTCAAGGCCATATAAACAAATATGAGAAAGGGAAAGTAAGCTGAGGGAATCAGCAGTAAAGGCGTTCACCGTTGTGGGTGTAGAGACCCATGGGGAGCTGGGACCAGATCTGAGGCAGTGGCTTTCTGGAAACCCCACGCTTTTTCACACTGTAAGAGGAACCGTGGATTGCGACAAAGTGTGGACGTTACTCCGCCATGCCTTCTCTCAATTGCAAGAAAGTGTGGGATGGTCCCCTTATTATTTTTTTTTAAACCATCTCCTTTGTCATCGGGATTGGTTTCTCGTCCTTTCCCAACACAGATCATACTGGGGAAAACGAGAGAGGGAAAAAGAAGAAAGATGAGGGCGATGACAACGACAGTTATGATAATGACGTTAGTGAAAACGTCGACGGTGATGATACACGATCGTTTCAGTTTGAGTTATACACATTGCCATAATTGCTGTTTGTTGTAATTCTAATGTTGAATTTGAGGTCGGTGCATTGCAATGATCCGCTTCATGTGAAATGCAATAAATAAGGGTCAGTTTCATTGTCATCACCGTCGTCATTTCGCTAACGCCATCATCATCATGATGATCGTCGTTATCGTTATCCGCCTTGTAGCGTACTGGCCATGCTGTGGTCAGCACGTCCCACACTTTCCCCCTCACCACATCAACACACACACACACACACACACACACACACACACACACACACACAAACACACACACACACACACACACACACACACACACACACACACACACACACACACCAGTCACCGGCCCACGGGTGCTCGCCCTTTGTCTTTCCTTCGCCCGTGTCTGTGTGGCGTGAATCCATGTCTGACTGTCTGTCCTTGTGTTGTGCAATGAATGTGTTAAACTTACAAATGCCTCTTGGGATTTGAACGTCTGATAACATCAGCAATATCTATCAACCACACACGACATCCCTCTTTCTCTCTTCTTTTTCTCTCTCTCATTTTTTCTTTCATAGATATGTGTTTGGAAAAGACAAACCAACTCCGATTACAAAGAAACAGTTTTTAACAACAACAAAAATAAATAAATAAATAAATAAAATATAAAATAAAATAATAATAATAATTTTAAAAAATATAATAAAATAAGGACTTCTCTCAAAGTGTGAGGCAGCGTGTAATTCCGAGAAAGAGTGGGTTACAACATCACTGTCTTTGTCTACCTCTCCGCATGGCTTTGTTTGAGAGCAGCTGTGATTAGGACGTTTACTGGAGACGGCGTGTCGTCTGTCATGCATGCCGTCTACCTGGCTTTAGGCCTCTCTAGTAAGGGCAGTGGATGTCAACTTGTTTTTGTTTTATCTTATTCCAGTTTATTTTGTTTCATCTGATTTCGTTTTTATTTTATTTGTCAGATCTTATTTGTTTTATTTTTGTGTTTCGCTCCGGTATTATTGCTACCCTTTCTCCCAAAGCCGAGTCCCATCACTTTCACTGTTGTTTGTCTTGTTACAGATGCGGGCCACGGATATCAACAATTCTAAATTTCACTTTTTATTGACAGACTTGGTAAGTTTAAATGGCCTCTAGTCTCTGTCTGTCTGTCTCTGTCTATCTGTGTCTGTCTCTGTATCTGCCTGTCTGTCTGTCTGTCTGTCTGTCTCTCTGTCTCTGTCTCTGTCTCTCTCTCTCTCTCACACACACACACACACGTATGTGTGTGTGCGCACGCGCGCGCACACACACACAAACATGCGCGCGCGCGCACACACACACACACACACATGCACGTACACGTGCACGCACGAACAGAAAGGGAGAGGCAGACAGACAGACAAACTCTGCATCGTTAGAAAGTAAAAGTGTCTATACTTCAGTTTGAATGAAAGTGTCTATACTTCACACACACACACAAAACACGCACACACACACACACACACACACACGCGCGCGCGCGCGCGCGCGCGCTAATCAACCCCTTCTCAACTCCCCAAGTGAAGGTGAACATTTCTGTGGCAGGGCATATGTTGACAAGTCAAAGTCAGTTTTATTCATCTAAAGTCTTTGCATGCACTACAGCCAAACAGTGGTTCAGTGTTACGTACAATCCACTAAGAAACGTGAAAAAACACCTCTCCCTACGATGCGTGCAACTCTCTTAGAAAAGACTTCTTCGCAGGTAAAGTACCATGTATTCGGGAGAAGCTTGACTCTGTCTCTTGACCCGTTAAACAACGCTACCACACTGGTCCTGCTTTGCATCGTTTCCATCCGGTCACAGAAGTGTTTACGAAGAAAGTGTATTTGAGCGCTCGTCCAAAATCCTGTGAATCTAGGGCCAACTGTCCCGTCCTCTGTTGATTGAAAGCATTGATGTGCGTATTACTCATGTCATCAGTTCCTCCGTTGATTGAATGCATTGATGTGCATATTACTCATGTCAGCAATTCTACTTTATTGACTGGTTGTTTTTCTTATACGTTCAAATATGCTGCTGTACGTCCATGGATCCATGGATTACATCTTAAGTTGCAAATCGTACACAGAAAGTGTGTGTACATGGTAGAAACTCAAGTGTATCTGCCTTGAGATATGGTGTCCCACAAGGGTCTGTCCTAGGTCCCGTTCTTTTCCAGCTGTGTGCGGCTTTTGTGTCGGGTTTTATCATTCATCATTCGATGTCGCATGAGAGCTTTGCTGATGACACTCAGCTTTATCAGTCGGCCTCCATAGCACAATTCAGAATTACGCTGCAAGACTCATTTGCAGAGCTTCTAAATCTGACCACGTTTCTCCTCTCCTTCACCCTCCACTGGCTGCCTGTTTCTGATCGAATAGACTGTAAGTTATGCACTGTGACTTTTTGTGCAGTCAGCGGGTCTGGCTCAGAGTATCTCTCTGATCTTCTCCATATGTATACTCCACCTCGCCAGCCCCGTTCTTTCCCTGATGCTCGATCTCTCAGGATACCTCACGTCAGAAGATCTACGGACACATATCATTTTCTTTTCAATCGCCAAAGACGTGGAACATGCTCCCTGATTACCTCCGACATTCTGACTCCCTCACATCTTTCAGATCTGGTCTCAAAACTCACCTCTTTCCTCAGCAATGTTTCGTTGTGACAGGTCCACCCCTTTGCGCGTATTGTGCTTGACTATACGTGCATACATATGTACGTTGTGTACACGTACGCATGCCCGTGTATAAATGTGTTTGTGTGTGTGTGTTCCTGTGTATGCTCGTGCATGCGTCTGTGTGTTGTTGTGAGTGTGTATGTATGTGTGTGTGTGTGTGTGTGTGTGTGTGTGTGTGTGTGTGTGTTTGATTGTATGTTTAAATGTATGTATGCAGTGTGTGTGTGTGTGTGTGTGTGTTTGAATGTATGTTTAAATGTATGTATGCAGTGTGTGTGTGTGTGTGTGTGTGTGTGTGTGTGTGTGTGTGTGTGTGTGTGTGCAGTTTGTGTGTTTGTTATTAGCACCTAGGGCAGATTTATGGCCAGTGTGCTTTATAAGTATCCACTATTATCATTGTTATTATTAGGGCATGCTGGAGATGAACTTGACCAACTTCCGGGTGGGCGGCATGAACATCACAGGCTTCTCTCTGGTCAACGCGGAGGAGAGCAAGACAGCGGAGAAGATGAAGAACATGTGGAAAACTCTAGACCCACGTCAGTGGCCGGGCGCAGGCACGGACAAATTCAAGGTATGCGTGGAGAGAGTGAGAGAGGGAGAAATCAAGCCATGTTGTTTAAAACCCAGCTGACAGAAAGGGAGAAGCGGGGACGGAGGTTAGTGGAAGTTGTGGTTAGTCTTCAGAAGACTGCCGGGTCAGAGTGGCTGTGCCGTGGTTTGGGAAGAGCTAATTGAGCGTGTGGTTGTATGGACAAAGAAGGGATTAAGATCAACCGACTTCTTCGTGTTCGTCAACAACATTAACAACGACGAGTAATAACAGCATCAACATTAATAACAAAAACGATGACGACGATATCAATAATAACAATTAGACACAGACTAATGGCATTTCCTGCATCAATAATAATAAGAAAAAAATATCAAAGAAGGAAAAACGTAACAATAATAATAAGAAATACAATACAAGAAAATGACAATAACAAAAACTTATCGATAATAATGATAATAATAATGATAATAAGAAGAAAAAGAATAAGAAGGAAAAGAATAAGAAGAACATGACAACAATTACGACTGCATCAAAATTGGTGGTGTATAAACAGCAATGCCTGTAATAACAATAACATCATTAACGACAGGAATAACAATGATAGCATCAGCAACAAGAACAACGCGATTAATAACGAGAAAAAAAAAAATATTGATAACAACAATAACAACAGCAATGACGACGATGTCAACAATAATAACAGTAAGCACAAGAACAAATATCAATACAAGAAGGAAAAATCTATGCCTGTTATTAATAGTAATAAATAAGTAACAACAGGCAATAACAACGATAGTATCAGCGACGTTTATAATTACAACTGCATTGCCAGTAGTAACAGTAAGAACAATAACAAATACGTGCCACAGCAAAAACATTATTCGCATCAGTAATAACGATATAAATCATATCTATAGATACAAAAAACACGATTAACACCAAGAACAACATTGATGAGTATGATGATGATGATGATGATTGTCATTATCATTATGATGTTTATCACAATGATTACAAACAGAACACCAGGGACAATTAGAACAATCTCAAGAAGAACAAAGCCAATGACAGTAACAATTTCAGAAACAGCAACAGGAATGAAACAATACAATGACAATTGAAGCAGAAAAAACAAATATATCAATACACATGACAACAAAATCATGATGAAAAGGACAGTAATAGCTGTAACACAACACAAACAGCAACAACACGTGTGGTTAACAATTACTCATTCAGTAACGACGATTTCATCAATAACTACAAAATAAATATGAAGACAATTACGGCAGCAATTGAAACAAAATTTATCAAAAGTAAACTAAATCAATAACAACGATAACTGTGATAACATTGAGATCAACAACAATGAAAACGATTACAACAACAACGATATCGATAATGACAATGTTGTCCATTGTCATACAAGGAAATAAGCAATATACTAGAAAGAGACTTTTATAGGTGCTTAAATTCAAGTCTAAAACCTCGTCAGTTGACTCTCTCAGACTTTTGTCCGATTCGCAGATCAAATCTGAGTTTAACTCTCAGACTATTATCAAATTCATTACGAACCAAGTATTGTTCTAATGTCAAGTGCATATGCTTTAGTAACCTGACAATTAAGCATATAATTTTTTTTTACTGTAGCTTGATGAAGC
>NC_134899.1:48681459-48686459 GCF_041734735.1 Babylonia areolata | reverse complement strand
TGCCCCACGACCCCCCCCCCCCCCCCTCCGCCCCCCCTCTCTCTCTCTCTCTGTCTCTCTCCTCCCTCATATGTCTATCATATTATTCAACAAATTTTTACCTGGAAGTACTTTGTCGACACCAAAATTGGCTTAAACATAGAAAACAACCAGTTCTTTCCGCACACTTCATGTATAATGACAATGCACTTCTGTGAAGGGCATGAAAAACAAACGAAAAAGCAACAACAACCAAAAAAAAAAAAAAAAAAAGTTTCCACAGTTTCCGCTGGGTTTGTTTTTTTCACAAAAGTCTAGCAGTTTTTTTTTTCTTTACTGTTAATTTGAGCTGTTTGGGTGTGCGCGTGCAAGGCTGTGTGGTTCGTCATTACCGGGCGTTGGGCTGTGTGGTTCGTCATTACCGGGCGTTGGGCTGTGTGGTTCGTCATTACCGGGCGTTGGGCTGTGTGGTTTGTCATTACCGGGCGTTGGGATGTGTGGTTCGTCATTACCGGGCGTTGGGCTGTGTGGTTTGTCATTACCGGGCGTTGGGCTGTGTGGTTCGTCATTACCGGGCGTTGGGCTGTGTGGTTTGTCATTACCGGGCGTTGGGCTGTGTGGTTTGTCATTACCGGGCGTTGGGCTGTGTGGTTTGTCATTACCGGGCGTTGGGCTGTGTGGTTTGGCGATTGCCAGAACATGGAGTTTGAAGTTGATTTCAGTAATGTGCTATAGAAATGTTATTAATCAGTTGATTCTTTCATTCATTCACTCATTTATTCATTCTTCTTTTTGTTACGGTTATTGATTTTTTTTGTGTGTGTTTGTTTCTTCGTTATGAGTGAATATCAACATACTGGTTAATAACATTACAAAATTTCAATTAAAACAGAAACTTCGACTCAGCATGGAAGTAACTTTAATGCATACATCTGATTGAAGCAGAAAAATTCAACCATGAAATGGAAGATCAGTCTGAGAATAACATGGGAACTATTTTTAAACGGATGTTACTCGCCTACAACGTTATTATTTTGAAATGTGGCTCAAGGTATGCAAAGGCCGCTGTGTTTCACACTCAGTGGCAGCGAAGGCCCAACACGAACTACATTTGTCCACGCTGTCGTTTTGTCGGTAAAATGTAGCGTCCTCAGTTACTTCCTTTATGCATATCATTATCAGCATGCTGATGGCAGCGACTATTCACGAGGACTTATCATTGCTGAAAGGAGGAGAAGGAGGCCGCTAGATTTATGCAAAGGCCTCATCACTTCATACTTCATACGTAATGTCAACGAACGACCATTTAAATCAACATATCTACTTGCCATACAGTCTAGGGTTAGTCCCTGTTAAACTAAAATCGCGCTGCACGCGTGCATCTGGTGTTGTTATGAGAATCTCGCGTTTTGTTGCTGAGCAGCAGGCACCACACGCATTGCCTCTTGTCACTATTGTTCGCAGTCTTAGATTATATAATCGTAACCATTATAGTAGTACCCGTAGTAGTAGCAACAACAGCAGCAAGGAAGTAGCAGTAGTAATATCATTAGCACAGTAGGAGTAGTGTTAGTGGCGGCAGCAGCAGCAGTAGTAGATGTGGTGGTGGTGGTGATGGTGGTAGCAGCAACAGCAGCGCATTAGTAGTAGTAGTAGTAGCATTAGATGTAGATGTGGTCGTAGCAGCAATAGCAGAAGTAGTAGTAGATGTGGTGGTGGTAGTAACAACAGCAGCGCAGTAGTAGTAGTAGTAGTAGTAGTAGTAGATGTGGTGATGGTGGTGGTGGTAGCTGCAACAGCAGTGCAGTAGTTGTAGTAGTAGATGTGATCGTTGCAGCAATGGCAGTAGTAGCAGTAGACGTGGTGGTGGTGGTGGTAGCAGCAACAGCAGCAGGAGCAGTAGTAGCAGTAATTAATGTGCTGGTGGTTGTGGTAGCAGCAACAGCAACAGAGGCACTAGCAGCAACAATATAAAAATATTGACAGCAATAATCAAACTCCATCCTGCTTGTCAGACGAAGCCGTACGCCATGTTCCGGACGATGCCTGCAGACGATGGAGTGCCGCCTTTAGCCAAGGAGCACCTGGAGGGTTTCTGCATTGACCTGGCCTACGCTGTCGCCAAGGAGTGCAAGTTTGACTGGGTGGTGCAGGCAGTGAAGGACAATACTTACGGTCAGCCCCAGGACAACGGCACCTGGAACGGCATGGTCGGCGAGCTGGTCCGGCACGTGAGTGATGTCTCTTTCTGTTGTGTCGCGTCTTTTCACCAATTAGCGCATAGGACGCTCGCGCGCGCGCGCCTGTGTGTGTGTGTGTGTGTGTGTGTGTGTGTGTGTGTGTGTGTGTTTTCATGCTTGCATGCATATGCCCGTCTGTATGTGCGTGCGAGCGCATGTGTGTGTGCATAGTAATGAAAAGGGGAAAACATAAAGGAAGGATAACTGAGAACGGGTCAGTAAACACCATGTCAGCACTGAATTGTAACATCACTTTACATATCGATGCTACAATACTTGTCACCAACGTCAAATCACAGGAACACAAAGATCGGTGATTCATAAATCCATGATGTGAGTGTTTGTGTGTGTGTGTGTGTGAGAGAGAGAGAGAGAGAGAGAGAGAGAGAGAGAGAGTGTGTGTGTGTGTGTGAGAGAGAGAGAGAGAGAGAGAGAGAGAGAGAGAGAGAGAGAACGTGTATATGTAAGTATGTGTGTAAATGTGTTTACGAGCACATGCGTGTGTGCGCGCGTGTGTGTACACATGCATGCACATATGTATGCATGCATGCGTGTGCATGTGTGTATGTGTCTGTTCGCGCGCGCGAGTGTGTGTGTGTCATTGAGAGCGATATTGAGATAGAGATGTAGAGATGTTATTTTACACAATGAAAACAAATCGATCAATCAAAGGAAGGTAGTGCGCGCGCGCGTGTGTGTGTGTTGTGTGTGTGTGTGTGTGTGTGTGTGTACGTGTGTGTGTGTGTGTGTGTGTGCGTGCGTGTGTGTGTGTGTGTGTGTGTGTGTGTGTGTGTGTGTGTGTGTGTGTGTGTGTTGATTTAGAAGTAAGAACACACATACGACAGTCCTGTTAGCATTTAATGTTTGATACATCTGTGACGAAAGGTCCAAAAGGATGTGGATGGTGGTCCGAGATTATAAGACATTCTGGTATCCTTGAACTGTTCTGTCTCACAAAGGTATGTTGTTTTCAGTCGGCTTGCTGACGTTGCCGGACGGAAAGTGTGAACCTGTTCGCAATGACGGACACCTGGGTGTGACTCATGTGGTTGGCTGGAAGTAAAGAATAATAAAAATGATGATGATGACGACAATGATGATGGTAATAGTATAAAAAAAAGAGAATAAGTATGCTGATAACGACTATAAAGATAATGACGACGATGACAATGGTGATACGAGGCCGACGATCACGATATCGAACCAGAAGAAGAAGAGGAAGAAGAATGATAAAAGATGAGGATGAGGAGAAAAGTACTGCTAACTATGATGATAATGATGACGATATGATCAGCAGTAGCAGAATGCACTAGACCTTAGGTGGTGATCTCGACGCTAGTCATTCGGCTGAGGCGATAATCCGAGGTCACGTATGCACGTAAAAGAACTTACGGCAACAAAAGGGTTTCCCCTGGCAAATTTCTGAAGAAAAATCATGTGTAATATGCATGTGTGGTCGTGTGCGTGTGCCTGACTGACTGACACAGCTTCTGACACAGGGAAGGAAAAGATGAGCGCTAAAAGGCAGCTGTTATTGGGATCTACTCAGGTAGACAGCGGAATGACTCCGTGTTTGTAAAGGTAGACAGCGGAATGACTCCGTGTTGTAAAGGTAGACAGCGGAATGACTCCGTGTTGTAAAGGTAGACAGCGGAATGACTCCGTGTTGTAAAGCGGTAAGAGTTTGGTCTCTGACCGAAGACACGCGATATATAAGTATTGATAATGATAATGATACTACTGCTACCACCACTACTACTACTACTACTACTACTACTGATAATACAAACGATGTTTGACGTCAACATCTCGTCATCATCATCGCCATCATCATCACTAACTCCCACTCCAACCTCCCAGGAAGCAGACATGGCCATCGCCCCGCTGACCATCACAGCTGACCGAGAGAGAGTGGTGGACTTCACCAAGCCCTTCATGTCGCTGGGTATCTCCATCATGATCAAGCGGCCCATCAACCACAAGGCGCACGTCTTCAGCTTCATGGACCCGCTGTCCTATGAGATCTGGATGTGCATCGTGTTCGCCTACATCGGGGTGAGCGTGGTGCTGTTCCTGGTCAGCAGGTTCTCCCCAAACGAGTGGCACCTGTCTGGGGAGCACGCCATCACCAACGACTTCAGCATCTCTAACTCACTATGGTTTTCGCTGGGAGCCTTCATGCAGCAGGGCTGTGACATCTCGCCAAGGTAGGGGCCGTGCTGCGTGTTGGGCTGGGAATTAATTGCGTGATGGGTTCACTTGTGAAGGCTGCTGTTTCTTTGGTGGCTTAAAGCTGTGTGTGTGTGGGTGTGGGTGTGCGGGGGGGGGTGGAGGGGGGGTGGAGGGGGGGGGGGGGGGGGGCGGGGTGTGTGAAATTTATTCTATTCAGTTCAGTTCAGTTACTCAATGAGGCGTCAAAGCGTTCGGACAAATCCATATACGTTGCACCACATTTCCAGAGCAGATGTCTGACCAGCGCACTTACTCAAGGCGTGAGGGGAAAAAAAAGTCATCAAATTCGTTTGATTTGTAGATGATCGTACTCTACCTTTCATACAGAGGATCGTGCTCTACCTTTCATACGAAGGATCGTGCTCTACCTCTCATACAGGGGATCGTGCTCTACCTTTCATGTAGAGGATCGTGCTCTACCTTTCATGGAGTTGATCGTACTCAACCTTTCAAACAGGGGATCGTGCTCAACCTTTCATGCAGAGGATCGTGCTCAACCTTTCATACATAGGATCGTGCTCAACCTTTCATACATAGGATCGTGCTCAA
>NC_134899.1:48656459-48676459 GCF_041734735.1 Babylonia areolata | reverse complement strand
TCAAATCACTTGCGTAGTTTATGTTCGAAGCATTTAACTACAGAAAGAAAAAAAAAATATTCCCGTGTGAATAAGCTCTTTGTTTATGAATAGAAAGCGGAAGGCAAGGTCAGATCAATACAATTCATCGCTTTACATTTTTACACGACAAATTACTGTCAGATGGTCATTTGTTGTGTCACTATTTCTGAAACAACATTGACTCACTGAAAGCGTCTGCCGTGAAGGTTGTTTACATAGCTGACAGAAATTAGATACAGGGTAGTTCACGCTTCTGTTGACTTAGATGTTTTGCTTTATATTTATATATATATATATATATATATATATATATATATATATATATGTATATGTGTATATATATATATATATATATATATATACATTATTTGATTATTAATCATCATAAAACATGATACGATTTTCTTACGTAGAATATTGTCAATAATGAATTTTCATTCACTTCATTTCATCTGTGTGTGTGTGTGTGTGTGTGTGTGTGTGTGTGTGTGTGCCCCCTCTCTTTCTCTTCCCTCTGACTCTAGCAGCAGAAGAAACGGAGATAGGAAGGCACAGCTTCACATGCATTGATTTTATCGAGGGACGGACTGCAGACAAAGTACTAGCTGACGATATGGATTACAACACAGCCCAGTGATGACAAAAAAAAAGAAAAAAAAGAAAAGAAAAAAAAAGGAAAGAATTGCAGCTACTTTATTACGATTCGGTTTATTTTGAACAAGAGAAAAAAAAGTAAAGTTTATTATAAGTGAAAGGGGTATTGGGGTATGGCGGGGTATTGAGGAGGGGGAATTTGACTGCGAGGGAAAGGTGGTTCTTTTATAGTATTGCTTAATCTGTTGTGATGTAAGTAGGTATATCATATTCTAAACCCAACTGAGTTTTGAGATATTTCTGGTGGAGTAAACATTACACTGATTCTTGTACTTAAGAAATGAATTGTATTGGATGACAACTCCTGGAGTTTTATTGTCAAAACTGTTGATACTAAGACTTGTGCGGTATGGCTCCGAATTGATGGCTTTCTGTGGATAAATTGTTGTGTATTGGGATTCGGTGTATTTAAGAAAACGAATGGTGTCGTGTATATTATTGTGGAAGAAATATATATATATATATTCCATTTGCATCGATCCTGCAGTTAGGTATGTAAGTTACTGGTTGAAATTACCGAAGATGTATCAAGATAGGTTTCAGGATATCGTGATTAGGTGTGTGAATGTGAGAAAATGAGTTTTTGTGTTGCATGACATGATTGTTTGCTGTTTTCATATTCCAGTCAGAATGGCAAGTTGTGATTTTCTTAAGTAGCCTACACGAATATTATTAATTAAAATAATGTAATACATTATTCTAAATTAGTGACCGTATTCTAAAGTGCTGTTTATGTTTAATGTAACGTGTAGTCGATTCAGAAGGACAGACAAATCTGTGTTAATAGTCATAAAAGTTACATCTTATCTGATTTGATCAACGATTCATTTTAAGTAGATAAAGATTTGGTTTACCCGAAAATGTATTCATGATTTTCGCAGAAAAAAAATATTTGTGATGATTTTTTTATCCACTATCCAAAGATTCAGTTGAGCATGAGGTCTCCATTTCGTTCTGAGTTTACCTGTTTTGAGTGGTTTCTGTGTGAGTTTGTACCGAAGAAATGTTACAGAAGGTTGCGTTTATTTCAGGTGAGTCTTTATCACATGCGGCAAAAATACCGTGCTTTTCCTTTGTATAAAGCGTGCCAGTCGCAAGGTACTTTTGTTCTTTTATTTTATCTGAAACTGAATATTGTGAGCAACTGCGGTGCATGCTAGGTCGTAGTTTTGTTCATGAAATATCATTACCCCTCTTCACCCGGAGCTGAGGCCTAAAAGTGAATGAAATATTTTAGTGAATCCCCCCTCGCCTCCCCCCGTCCCCCAGTGTGTGGGGGGGAAGTCGGGTGTGGGGGGGGAAGGTTGAGTGTCCGTGTGGGTGTTTACATACACGTGTCTGATCGGGCGCGCTTCTTTTAAAACCATGAACTGTAATGGCCTCCCCACTCCCCTCCCTCCCTGTGGTGACTTCCAGGTCCATGTCAGGGCGGATCGTGGGCAGTGTGTGGTGGTTCTTCACGCTCATCATCATTTCCTCATACACCGCCAACCTGGCCGCCTTCCTCACCGTGGAGAGGATGCTGACACCCATTGACTCTGCAGAGGACCTGGCCAAGCAGACCGACATTCAGTATGGCACCATTGAGTCTGGAAGCACTGCGTCTTTCTTCATGGTCAGTTTGGGTAGTGGGGGGTCGATGGGCGAAACTGGTCAGTACAGGACAGTATGGGATGAACGTAACTCGGGGGATAGGGACTGTTATCACAAAACAGCTTGAACATTGCTTTGTCACTTTGGACAGTGGGCGTTTCGGTGGCGGATATGGGTCCATACAAGCATAGGAATTATGGAAGGGGAGGGTGGGGGGGGGCTGCGGAAAGAAAATACTCTGGGGACAAGAAATCTGGCAGTCTACAGCATGACATCGCTGCTGCATGTACTGTCATTTGTGGAATGGTGGAGAGTGACAGGGGGGCGGGGGGGGGGGGGGGGTATAGGGTGGACGGCAGGGGGTGCACACAGGGACGAGGTGACAGAAGTGAGAAACATCAAGACGATGTCCGGCTGTTTGTGTTGCCTTCGTCCCTGCCTCCCCAACTTTGTTGACGAACAGCGCGACTGTGTGTCAATGACAGTGGGCAGAGGTATCGGACAGAGAAAGGATTGATGAGATGATGGTGTGTGTGTGTGTGTGTGTGTGTGTGTGTGTGTGTGTGTGTGTGTGTGTGTGTGTGTGTGGCAGAGATTGATTAATTGACAATTTATTGACAATAGCTTTTTTAGCTCTTATGCCAGTGGTTGCAATTTATGTTAATCGAATAATTCGAGAAAAAAAAACGGTAAAAGAAAAGAAAAATAATGAACAACAAAGAATCACAAACAACACGGCATCCGCATTGTGTCTGGTCTAAATACACGAACAGTACTTCCATAAAGAGAAAATTAAAACAATCAAGGGGAACAAAATAGGTCGAGTAAATAATCTCAAAGGTCAATGTTCATTCAGAACAAATCCCTGATCAACCAGCAAAGATTTTTCCCTTATTTGTTTTGTCTAAACATCACCCATTTTGATTATACCAGTATATGCTAGTAATAGTAATGATACTTAATAAACACGTCAGTCAATATCCATATTCGTGCTGTTCACCAGAGTCGACAATCTTTTTTTTTTTTTTTTTTTTTGGTTGACTGCTTCAGCAATAAATCTAGTAAGTGCCCTAATGATATCAACATTATCTGGTGAAATTGTACTGTTTAAATTATTTATATTTACGTTGTATTTTACATAGAGGGCACATGTCGATCGTAAAACATCATATTCCCCTCAATCAAACAAAAGATGTGTCTCGTCTTCTCTATCGTTTACGCATGGGGGGCTGATACATTCTAGAAAAACAACCAACATTTGTATCAAACCACCTTTTGTTTTTGCGTATAAATCCAAGGCCTGCGTTCTGAATCTTGCCATATTACCTTAAGGAGACAAGTGGCATGTTGTCCCTCGCAGACACTTGCACGAAGTTTTTCAACCAGTTTGTTGGCGGCCTCTGCCTCGGTCTCCACGGCTTGCACGTGCCGCCTGTCCCTGCACACCACCTCCCTTACCACACTCGTGTTCCCACCAGCCCGTGAAGGAGTGCTCACACCTCTGCTGCCCCCCTCTCCCTTGTCATCACTGCCACCTTGAGAGCTGGCTGGGTGGGCGTTGCCTGGCGTAACGTGACGTGGAGATTTCCCACTGCAGCTGACAGGTGTGTCGGCGTTACGGCCTTGACCCGTGGCCTGGCTGTCTGTCCGCTGCCCGTGTCTGGTCCGTCTGCCTGTCCGGTTCTTGGTTTGTTGGTGCGTCTGCTGTCGTTGTAGTCAAGAGATTTCTCCGATCGTACCCCTAACCCCTCCCCCCCCCCCCCCCCGCCCCCCCACCCCGAACAAAGCAGCTTGCCGTCAAGTTCAGCCATTGGCAACACGTCAACACTGGGATTCCATCTGGGCGATGTACTTCCTGTTCTTAAACAGTTATAGGTTTTCACATATTCATTGTACAGTTTTGACTGTGCTTTCATATCTGTGAAACTGCATGTTTAGTGCATATCTGTTATGCATGTGTGGGTGTATGTGTGAATGTGTGTCTTCATGTTTTACATTTATTTGCTTATTTATCATCATTGTTGTCTTATTTATTTATTTATTTATTTATTTATTTATTATTATTATTATTACCTTTTTTATATTATATATATATATATATATTTTTTTTTATGTAAGCTTATCTAATATTTATTCACTTTTTTTCCCTCAAGGCCTGACTAAGCGCGTTGGGTTACGCTGCTGGTCAGGCATCTGCTTGGAAGATGTGGTGTAGCGCATATGGATTTGTCCGAACGCAGTGACGCCTCCTTGAGCTACTGATACTGATACTGATACTAACAGTTATAACTTGTCCCTCCAGTTCATGAATTTTGCTGTCGTGGGTTTTTGGTCACCATGTCCGATTCTGTGATCTCCATGTTTTGGGTCCATTGATACTGTTAAGAGTTTCCACAACAGCCTCAGCGCATGGATCGTAATCTTTTCTGTGAGAACTCTGCAGGATTCCAAACAGACAAAGTTATCCTCACTGGAGAACTCCCGAAGACGATCGATTTCAGATTTGATTTTCTTCACCTCTTCGCGGAAGCTATCTACAGACTGACAAGTTCTGTGTGGCCTCTTTCTGCTCAGCTCCTTCTGTGTACAGGTTGTTGACATCCTCGTTGATTTCTGACACAGCACGGGAAAGTCATGAGTTATCCTGATCTGGCCTGTGACATCGTTCGTTATGGTAATCACATTTAATACTGATAGTTTTCATTTCAGACGTCAACACTGGCAGTTCACTCACAGTCATCTTTGTCTTGTCACTGTGCTGTGTATTTTGTCTCTCTATTGCATTAAGAAGGAGGAATTTTTGTTGAATGTCCCGTCACACATATCGGTGATTGAAGACATGCTTTGAGAATTTGCTGTGCTATGTCATGTTTAATTAATATGTCAGCTCTCTGGAAATGCTTTCACCTGTTGTTTTTTTTCATCTTGATTCTCGGCATTCGGATAAAACTGGGCCTGGATTGATTCGACACCGTTGGATTAAAGGATGCGTCGTAGTGAGCAGGTGGTGAATAGCATGTAGAGCGTGGCAAGCGCTTGGCCGTGCATGGGTGGCCCGTGTTCAACACACAGACTGCCACTACACACTATTCAGATATATTTTGCATTTTCACACCTGTAGCCGGACTGGATAGTTGAATTACTGAGAGCAGGTGTGATGCCTCACCGACATTCACAAGAACAAAATCATTTGTCGCCAAACACTGCAAAGGAATCAACAGAACGAGCGCAGAGACAACATCAGTCGCTGACCTGGCTCACTTTGACTGACCGGTGTGTTCTGCCCAGTGACAAATTAAAATGTCCAATTCCACTCCACCACAGTTTCAAATCATTCATGTTGTCTGTGTTTTGTCCACTTTCTAGGCTGCCTATATGACGAGATAACTCGTCATGGCAAGCATGTATGCTTCGCTGCCACAATGACGAGATAACTCGTCATCGAAATAATCTGACTTTTCCCTGTTTTGCATTCAGTTTGATGACAAAAATAGTGGTAGCTTCAGCCTGGGGAATCTTTCTAGTTTCTTTTCATAGCTAGAAACACCATCAACGTCATGAGGCAGTCCTTTATTTGAACGTTTTAGTTGGGTTACTGTCCCAGTGTTTGCCCGGCTCCTCCCCTCGCTCGCTCAACAAAACGTCGGACTGACGCCGTGCTCAAGACATGCGATCGTGACGAGCTAAATCAACCAAGATTGCTTTCTTTAGCTGATACTCAGAAAGAATTGAAGCGTAAATTCAAAGAAGTCAGTGATGAACATTTATAGGGCAATTTGATAGAAAATAAAGGGGGCAATCAAGAGGGTGGCCAAGATACGACTATCAGTGAGTGATGCCAGCTGAACAAACCTTAGCAGACGACAGAAAGTGACCGAATTATTAGCAGGACACAGTGTGAGCGATATTCTTGGCACTGAGCCAACGCAATCTGATGAGAACTGGATAAAGTGACCCTGTGAAGAAGAGGGGGTGGAGACTGAGGGGGCGTGGCCTCATATCCATAATATCACTTGGAGAAGTCACAATGCGTTGTGTATCTATCTCTTTAAAAAAAAAAAAAATATATATATATATATATATATATATATTGTGGTTGTTCTATTATGATTTTGTGTATGCAGATATCCATTTGTCCAGAAAATATGGTATTTTTGTGCAGATTACCTGACTAATGTTTGTAGTGAACATGTTGAAAATGTGACAAAAAACAAAACACTGATTTCAAAACAACAGTATGTCACTAAAAATATATAAAATGGGAAAACAGCATGTGTTTTGTATTCTTTATTCGTTTACCTTTCAGAAAATATATACTTCTATGGGTCTTTCTCCAATAACAAAGAGCACAGAATTTTTGGAAAATTTATACCCGTTTTTTTGTGAAAAAAACCGCTGGCAAATAGATTTCACTTAAATTTTATTTTCCTGGCAGCGAACTGTCACTATATTCTTCACGTGCGGCAGACACAGACGTTGTCCACTGACGCTGAAGACAGAAGACATCCCAGCAGTTGTTAACATGCCGCCATCTTGAATGTGTATCCCCAGCTTTGTTGAAGGACAGTGTGATTGTGTGACAGGGACAGTGGGCACTGATAAGATGATGATGATGATGTGTATGTGTGTGTGTGCGTGTGTGTGTGTGTATGTGTGTGTGTGTGTGTGTGTCGCAGAGAAAAGAGAGAGAGAGAGAACAACTGAGTGTGTTCCAGACTTAGTCACGTTTATTTATCGCAAAAACCCAAAATGATTTTAGACGCAAAATGGTGATAAATTGATTGGATTTGTTTGTTTTATTGTTTGTTTTTTGTTCAAACCATACAAAATGGATACATTCCTATGCTTGTTTTTCATGCGTAAGTATTTATAGTGCGACTGTGCTGTCTGGATGTATACACCCGTTGAAATAATGTCACTTGGACATTGCGAAAAGCTGTTTAGGTTTATGGTTATGGAGATGTTATGTCTCCGAATTATAAGGAGAGAAATTTTCTGTGCCTGGAGAATGATACAATGCAATGCAATACAATGCGATGCAGTATAGTACAGCGCAACGCAACACAATACAATACAATACAATACAATACAATGCAGCATAAAACTTATGAACATTAATCATTCTTGGCAGAACTCCCAAGTACAGATCTACCAGCGTATGTGGGCCTACATGACGTCAGCCACACCCAGTGTGTTTGTGAAGACGATAGAGGAAGGTATACAGCGTGTTCGGAACTCCAACGGCAAATACGCCTTTCTGCTGGAATCAACCACCAATGACTACCACAACCAACGGAAACCCTGTGACACCATGATGGTAGGCCAGAACCTCAACTCCAACGGCTTCGGCATTGCCACTCCTATCGGATCCGAGATGAAGTAAGGTCTTTTCTGTCTGTGTGTCTGTCTTTGGGGAGGCGACTCTGGTTGATGTTTCTGAAGGAAGGAGTTTTTCGAGAATGATTAATGAGGGCTGTGGGTTTATTGTGCGCGTCATTATCCCAGTCATGAGAAAAGTAAGGTAAATTTTTTTAGCTACACAAAGGGAAGGTTTTGAGCCTGGCGGGTCCATTTTTGAGCAGACAGTGCATGGAAAGTAAATCCGGGCTCTTATACACAAATAGTCTTCTTCGTTATGTCTTTCCCCCTTTTTTGTAATGCACAAAATGTATTCTTCACAGAAAAAAAGTGTCAATGCAATCAACCTGATTAAGCTGAAAAAATATAATCGAATAGAAGCGTAAATACTGAAATACAATAAACTGAAACTATAAAGTTAAATAAATGAAATCAAAATTAAAACTTAAAAAAAATAAATGACAGGAAGACAGAAAGCAGTGTATTCAGTGCATCGGGTTTTTTTTTTCGGGGACAACATTCTTTTCAGGAAAGGAACTTTGGTTGGGAAATGCACCATTGTTCATGGACAGCTTGACTGCGTGCGGCAACTAAGGCCGGTCATGTCTGTTGAGGGACAGACTGAACTTCGCGGAGCTGGAGCTGTTGTGTGGACATGTTTTGACTGAAGTTATCATTTAACATGTGTGTTCAGGGACAGACAGAAGCTGTAGGGTTGACATGTGTGTTCAGGGACAGACAGAAGCTGTAGGGTTGACATGTGTGTTCAGGGACAGACTGAATTTTGCCGTGCTGGAGCTGCGGGAAAAGGGCACCCTGGCCCAGTGGGAGAAGGTGTGGTGGCAGGAGAAAGGGGAGTGCGACTCCAGGACACGATCCTCTAAGGTGGGTGGACAGGGAGAAGGAAGTGTGTCGTCAGTCTCATTTCTCTTTGCTGATGCTTCCTTTTCTTTGAATTTAACCCTTTCACCGCCAGTCAATTTAGAGTGCAAAATTCCCTTGTGCTATAAACACAGAAATATGGTGTCTAGGAATAGCTGGGGATTCCCTCTGTGATGTGTAGATCAGTTTCAGTTTCAGTAGCTCAAGGAGGCGTCACTGCGTTTGGACAAATCCATATACGCTACACCACATCTTCCAAGCAGATGCCTGACCAGCAGCGTAACCTAACGCGCTTAGTCAGGCCTTGAAAAAAAGGGGGTGAATAAATAATAGATAAATACATTAAAAAAACCAACCTACTACCACTACTAATAATATGTATAAGACTCAAAAACTTGATGAAGTCAACTATAAGCGTACATAAATAAATAAATAAATAATAATTATAATATAAAAAAGTAGTAGTAGTAGTAGTAGTAGTAGTAGTAGTAATAATAATTTTAAAAAAAAAAAATAAAAAAGACAACAATGATGATAAATAAGCAAATAAATGTAAAACATGGAGACACACATTCACACATACACTCACATATGCATAACAGATATGCACCAAACATGCAGTTTCACAGATATGAAAGCACAGTCAAATACACATAAACGTACATGAGCCCCAACACACACACACACACACACACACACACACACACACATTACCCTGCACCTCCTCTACCCCCCTCCTCCACACACTCATTTCTAGGCTACGTATCGCAGCTTCCACGGCACACACACACACACACACACACACACACACACACACACACACACACACACACACACACAAACACAGATGAACACACACATACGCCCAGATCCCCCACCCCCATCCCCACACACATATATACAAAGATATATATATATATATATATATATATATATATATATATATATATATATATACACACACCCGCACGTTCCAATATTCCGTTGCTCCCACAGTGTAGGCATGCATACACACACATACCTCATCCTCTACTCCCCCTCCCCTCTGCAGCCCCCCAAACACACACACACACACACACACACATACACACTTGCACAGAACTCTCCTGACACTTGTGTACACTTACACCCTCGCGCATGTACAAACGCACTCAAACACACAGACCCACACATACCCACAAACACACACATACACACACGCACAGAGGCTGCCACTGATTGGCCGCAAGAGGGATGGGAAAAGATGTCTGATGCCAAGAATGTGGCGTCTAGTGTGTTGCTCAGTCTATTGTATTTGGAAAAGCCCACAGAGACTGTTCCGTTTTGAAGAAATTTGCGCAATGTTGGTTTGGAAATGATGCCGATATTTGTGTGATTTGCAAAGCATCGTGCTCTACATATCATGCTAGACTTACGGCCGCTCCCTCTCTCTGCTTTTATTTCTTTGAGGCGATCGATGGTGTGATGGCCTTGTACCTGTTCTTTTTGATATTCTTTGACTTTTCTGAGGATTTCCGATTTTCCTAGATGTAGGCCGCTCGTTGGTGTTGCGTTACCAGCAAGTCTGTCAGCTCGCTCATTTCCCTTAACACCTGCATGTCCCGGGCAGTATGACCATGTGAGTTTTTAATCTGAAAGTTGCTCATTGCCTTATGCCACTCTGGGCTTCCCATTCCATTTTCAATTTTCTGTATGAGGTTCATTGAGTCGGTTAGAATCATGGCATGGTGGTTCCCGGGCATATGGATGGACGATAGCCACTGGAGGGCATGTGTCACAGCTTCAACTTCCATTGTTAGGCTGGCGGTTGTGATTTTGTAGGCAACATTCTCTTCCCTAATTGTTTTTCCATTTTGTTTCGCAGTGAATCCCCAACCAGATTGGTCTTTGGTGACTGAGCCATCTGTGTATATGATGATGTCCTCTTCTTTACTGTTTTCTTCTATAAGCAGCTTCACTTCCGCATCTGTTTTGCCCTCTGGTCATTCCCGACAATGTCTTCCTAGAGTGGGTGAAATGGCTGTGTTGAATAGATGGTTGAGGTTTTCGGGGTTTTTCTCCCCTTCTTTTGTTTCTTTCAGGTATTGTAGTCGGGATACTAGCTGGATTGTGTCTTCTGCTTGCCCCATCCATGATCTTCCTCGTCCTAGACGGCTGCCTTTTGGTTCTTTGACTGCGTCATGCAGTGGGTTTTGAGGGTTTTCTAATGCTTTGAAGTAGGTCTTAACCTGTTCTAACTTACTTCTGGCCTGCACTGAAGGAAGGTCAAGCAGGTATCGCATGGTTTCTGTAGGCGTGTCTTTTGTTGTTCCAAGGATCAGCCTCATAGCTTCATTTTGAACTCTTTCTAATTTTAGGAGGTTGCTTTGAGATGGTGTTGTTAGCCCAAGTCCGTAGTCGATCACACTGAGGACGAGTGATTGGTATAGCAGGGAGAGGTGGCGTTGTTCAATACCTTTGGTTGCCATTGCTTTTCAGACTGAAAGGCCCTTTCTGCATTTGAGAACAGTATTTTCCGTATGTTTTCTGAAGGTCAGCATCCTGTCGAAGTGTATTCCTAGGTAGTGTAGGCATTCGGTTTTCTCGATCTGAATCCCGTCGAATGACACAGGTGGTGGTGATTTGCTCGCGGTTCTGTTGTTGAGGGTGCACAGCAATGTTTGGGCTTTCGCTGGATTGATGGAAGATCCTGTGTCTTTGCACCATTGAGCAATATTGTTTAGTTGCTTCTGGACGGCTTTAGTTCTTTCCTGAGCATCTTTCGAAGTTTTGAAGACCAGGCCATCATCCGCAAGAGTAAGCACCCGAGCTATTCCATTGTTGTTTAAGTCTGCAAGGCCTTTCGTGTAGACATTGTAGAGGACAGGAGAGAGCGGAGACCCTTGTGGCAGTCCCATGGATAGTTTAGAAGTTGCAGACATCCAGTCTCCGAGGCGTAGGACGACGGTTCTTTCCTGAAGCGCTGCTGCTATCCATCTTGTCAGTGTCAAACTTACTCCATACCTTAGTAGCAGCTCCATGAGGTGCGCAAACTGGACGTTATTGTAGCATCTTCAAGGTCGATTGATGTGAAGAAAATATGACCTATCCTACCACCGAACATAAAGAGCAGTAGGTTCATGGATATAACAGACCCATGATCTGGTCACCCTTCAGTGACATGGGTCCTCTACCTAGCTGCTGCATAAATGCGAGTTTGGCAGTGAAAGGGTTAATATCATTTCTTCACATTTTGTACCGTGCGCTGAGCCCGAGAATTTTTCTTTTTTTGGGGGGGGGGGGGCGGGGGGGGGGGGGGGGGGTAGGGATTGTGTTTTATTAGAATTTTCCATTACTATACTCGACATCACAATCATCATCATCATCATCCGTTGTAGTTGTAGCAATAGTAGTACCACCACCACCACCACTAACAACAACAACACCAGCAGCGGCGGCGGCGATGGTGATGGTGGTGATGGTGGTGTGTGGGTGTGTGTGTGTTGAAACGTTTGTGTTTTGTTATTGTTTTGATTTTTCTAATAACCAAAATGTATGACGTTGGCAGGAAGGAGCACAAAGCGCTCTTACGTTACAACACGTGGCTGGTATCTTCTACATTCTGATTGGTGGGCTGGCGACGGCCCTCATCTCTGCAGCCATTGAGTTTTTCTACAAGTCAAAAACTGATTCCTCTAAGTACAAGGTACAGAAACGTTATTCAAATGGGTGCGTGGTTGGATGGATGCATGTGTGTGTATCCGTGTG
Source organism: Babylonia areolata (assembly GCF_041734735.1). Taxonomy (NCBI): domain Eukaryota; kingdom Metazoa; phylum Mollusca; class Gastropoda; order Neogastropoda; family Buccinidae; genus Babylonia; species Babylonia areolata. Next base: position 48,664,204 of record NC_134899.1, on the reverse strand, counting down.
TGTGCGTGTGTGTGTGTGTGTGTGTGTGTGTGTTCACGCCCGCGCCCCAGCGCAAATCTAGTACAGCACTGTCACTGTCCAATGAGTGACGGACTCCGCCATGTATGCAGTCATCAGATAATCACTAACCCATTCATTCAGCCTTCACGTTCTCAGTCCACCAGTCAACGAGCCTTCTGTTGATCATCGTAATCACTGCTGTAGAGTCCACAGTCGTTTCCGTCATACTTTATGTCGCCTTTTATCCTTAGTCCTTGTGGATGACAGACGTTTTGCCATTTAGTTGTTACAGCTGGTATGTGTAGCCTTGATATTTCTTTTATTTACGTATTCATTTTGATTATCAATTTTATGTAAATATGTTTTTCTTTCTTTTACTCTTTCTTAGCAATTAGGTCAGGTAGATTGTTGGTTTTCTCGTTTGTCCGTGTGTTGATGAGTACTGAAGCACTCACTGATTGCCAGTGCCCCATTCCTCCCACCCTGTCCCCACAGACCACGTTTGGTTCAGCCCTACGCTCCAAGGCCCGCCTCTCATTCCGGGGTCACCTGGACTCCACGGGGTCAGACCGCCACATGAACGGCAGCAAGCGGTCCATGAACACTGTGCGTGAGAAACTGGTGAGCTTGCGCTCCGCTTTGCACGTGCACCCTGCCGCTCAGCCTGCCTGCTCTCTTTTCTTCCTGTCTTTGTTTCTCTCCACTCCACTCATCCACACCCACCTCTCTCTCTCTCTGTCTCTCCATTGGCCCGCCACACTATGCCGCTTGGACTGATGGCTGCGACACATCGAGCGATGGATATTTTATAATCCCACAAGTTAAGATATTGCTGTATTCTTTATATTCCGCCCGCAAACCAGAGAGAGAGAGAGAAAGAGAGTTTTGCGCGTGGAAGTATCTTGACCAGTTGGTACAGCAGGGAACGATTCAGGTCACAACCGTCTCAACACACCTATTCTGCGAAAGACAACAGACTGGACGTCATCTTGTCCTAATTCCTCCACGTTTATGCACTGCCATGGCTTTATCTTGGGAGAATGCAATACGTGTTTTACAGAATGAGGTCTGCAGAATTAATCTCTTCTCGTGCACTGCAGAAAAAGATTGTATTCCATGTTTTCTGCACAACGTTCCCTTTCCTCTGTCTACGCCTTGTTCCCAGCCTTCCATACGTTTTCTGTGTACAAATTGTCGTCTGCAATCTGTGTCTTCATGATAGTTGTTGTATTTATTTATTTTGATAGTTATATTTATATGTTGTGTACGAAGTTACCAAACACAAGTTACAGTGTTGGCTGCGGAGGCTGTGTGTGTACAACTGCATGTATTGAATTGAAAACTGTTTCTGTTTATGACGGTTTAAAGTTTCTTTTCTTTTTTATCATGATATTCGGATTAATTTTGTGTTAAGTTTTGCAGCACTAGCTTGGCTTCTTTTTGCTTGTTCTATGCTTGTTACTTGCCTGCCGACCCTCTGGTCGTGTGTGAATGGCTTCATTGCTGTTATCTGTATGGCTGCTTGATTTTTGCACTGGCATTGGTTTCCACGCACGTCACAACAAACACATTCGTTTTCTTCATTTTACGGAACATCTTGTTTGTATGTCCTGATAATCATGCAGACTCGGCATACATCTAGAAGTTATGCAGCTTGAATAAACTGACTTTTTTTTTAAACTTGAAAGAAAACGTTTGTGCTGGAAACATCAAACTATGCCCTCTGCTCAATGCCCAATGCCCTCGTGTGTAACAAAATAGTTTGATACATGAAGAATGTATTTGTTGTTGATCTGAGTGTCGTTGTTGCAGTTATCGTTGATGTTACTCATGATTATCATGCTGATAATGTAGCCGTTGTTTCTCAAGCTTTCACACACGTGGTAGGGTCTGTGTTTCACCTGATGTTGTTTTAAACGATCTTAGCAGATTATCGGCAGTTACTAGTCCATTAGAAGATAGCTGAAAGAAAGACTCAAGAAATCATCTGATCGCACAAGATTTCAAGCGTCTTTCTTCAGCATTTTTTTTTGCTCCTAATCGCCCTCCTCCCCCTCTTCCGTCTCCTCTTCATCTTCTTCAACATTTACTTGAGTATCAATCTCCGTGGAAAAGATACCATGGTTTGTGCAAATACAAGTAATCGCGATCAGTGTTTTTAAAAAGAAAATGATGATATCGTATCGACTACAAAAGCTACATTGATGAACTGCGCCAGTTGTGATTCACAGTGCTGTTCCCCCGAACAGTGAGGACCTTGTGGTCTCCTGAGCAAACCGTCAACAGTGTGCTGACAGGTCTGAAAACATTGAAAAAGCCTTCTGTACCTTGCCACAGAAAGAACCATTGGCTCTTCAAAGTAGTAACAATGACATAGTCGTAGTGCTCGAAGGCGTGGTAGTAGTCGTATCAATAGTAGTATCAGCAGCAATGACAGTAGCAACAGCAGCAGCAGTAGTAGTAGAAGAAAAATAACAATAAAAAGTATCTTTCTCCATTTACAAGGTACACAACTTCAAGTCAGTGCTGATACAGAAATAGCTCCTACGTGTTTTCTTTGGGATATAATTTAGGTATAGTGACAGATATCATTGCTTTAATTTGTTTCATTAATGCGGTATAGGTATCTAATGATCAGCTTGGAAATTATTGAGCTTCAAGAGTAAAAGTAAAGGGAAAAAAGAAGAAGAAAGAATAAGTTGAAGGAGAAAATAAAAAGAGGAAGAGGAAGAAGATTTCATCTTAACAGCATGTCTCTTCATTGTTTCACCCCATTTCTGTATCAGGTTTTGTGGTATCATCATTGATCATATTAGATCTCATCGTCGTTCTCTTGACAAATTACAGTATTGCGCATACCGTGTTTATTCTCTGGTTGCAATGTTAACCTAGATATTTGAATTTGATAATTGAAGTTTACTGCTGTTGCTTCCTTTGATGTGCACTGTATTCCTATTTAAGTCACGTTTGCTGAAGAAAAAGAAGACAAGTAAGTCTTATACTTCGGTTTGCATTTTTAAAACAGTGTTTGTGTGTCAGTTTGTCAGTCTTTTCTTTTGTTTGCCTATGTGTTTTTTTGCTTGTTTGTTTTGTTGTTTTTTTCTGTGTTTTTGTTTGTTTGTTTATGTGTTGTTGTTTTTCTTCTTCTTTTTTTTTTTTTTTGTTTTGTTTGGTTTTTGTTATTTGTTTTTTTGGTTGCTGTTTGTTTGTTGGGTTTTTTTGTTTGTTTGTTGTTTTTTTTTGTTTTTTTTTTGGGGGGGGGTTGTGTGTGTGCGTGTGTGTGTGTGTGTGTGTGTGTGTGTGTGTGTGTGTGTGTGCAGGCCTTTGCTTGTCGTTGTGTGCTTCAGTGTCAGTACAAGTAAAGTCTGATTTGATTTCAGTATTCCTACACGGCCCCGTCTCAAGTTGGCGTGGACAGCTACGAGGACACCAACACGCACACAGAGGTGTAACGGCGTGACGTCTGCCAAGGTTGGAGCCGTCACACAGATACTGGCCATGGTTCACCTCACAGACTTGGGCGTCAAGCAGTGTTTGACGATTACTTTCCACATCATTTTTTTTTCTTTTTGTTCAAATATAAACATTACTGTTATTATTCCGCCACTCTTTGACCACAGCATGTAAAGATTCGTCTCCAATTGGCATGTAGTTTGATGGCGAACAATCGTCGCTCATCATGTTTTTGGAACGGACTAGTTTAGAACCCACGTGTTCGTGAAGAGATAATTGCCAGAAACCATGAGTGGTTCAAACGGAGGACGACCAATCCACGAGTGTTGCCTGTTGAACTCATGTCCCCTCCGTTCCTCTCAACACACCTCTCACATGTACATTCACACCATCACTCTGTTCCTCTCAACACACCTCTCACATGTACATTCACACCATCACTCCGTTCCTCTCAACACACCTCTCACATGTACATTCACACCATCACTCCGTTCCTCTCAACACACCTCTCACATGTACATTCACACCATCACTCCGTTCCTCTCAACACACCTCTCACATGTACATTCACACCATCACTGCCCACTCGCTCCCCCATCCCCACCCTGTCCCACACCATGCAATATGTTCTCAGCATTCTACTCTCCCTTTCTTCTTAGTTTGGTATGATGTAGAAGACAGTTGACATGGCTGTTCCGGTTCCACCTTGTTCCTCTATTCCCGTCCTCTCGTGTACAGCTCATACCTTTAACCCCGTTCCAACCAGCTTCACAGTCCTTCATCAAGCTCTCCCCCACTGGATCTAAACATCATTCTTCGTGGACTTCAAACTGACTTAACTGTGTGCTTCTCATCTGCAGCTATCAAATCCTCAATGCTGCGAAAAGCAGGTGATTCCTGAAAAAAGACGGGTTTTAATGAGAACCACTTGGACTTGATAGTTTGAACTTGAAATTAATGAGAAAGTGGTGTGCATGTACATGGTGGTTTTCTGACTCATGACTGCTTTTTATGTTGGCTTTCTGTGTTAATCGTTGGCTGTGTTGCCTTGTGTCTGTTGCTTTCGCTGTAAACGCTTGTGTAATGTGGACTGAATGTGGTGACTCAGTATTACCAGTGGTGTCTGAGAGACTTTCACATCTGTTCATTGTATTGATATGATCTGATCATCAGCTGTTCGTTGTATTGATCTGATCTGATCTGATCATCAGATGTTCAGCAGAATCTGAAGACGCCATGGAGCATTTGAGCCTTCTGTTTAGGTTCTGTATTCATATTACTAGAGTTCATCAGTGGTGTGTTTGTGTTGCAAAAACACTGAGTGTTCTGAGCGTGGATGATCAATCAGTGGAAGCCAGTCCTAGTGTTGACTGATACGGATTGGGATTAATCATTACATACAGACACAGACACACACAAACACAAACACAGACACACACACACACACACACACACTTTATATATATATATATATATATATATATATATATATATATATATATATATATATATATATATATATATATATATATATATACAGCAGTTGACAGAGGAGTACCAGACAGATTCAGGAAGAAATCAAAACCAAAACACGCGTCACTGACGCGTTTTGGTCCGCACGTGGGATTCGGGCCGAACGCGTTGCCTGCCTACCTGGCGGCTTACAGAAATAGGTCAGCTAAGGGGAGTCTCACACTCTGGATATGTCGACGCGTCACACACACACACACACACACACACACACACATGTATATATATATATATATATATATATATATATATATATATATATATATATATATATATATATATAAACATACATATACATACGCTTGCGCGAGCGCAATCCCACAGCCAGTCACATGCTTTGTACAGCGGCAACACATACTGGAGGCGGCTGAATATGCTGTCATATTTTTTGGGTATTTTTTGGTTGTTTTTGTGTCGTCGTCTTGTGTTTTAGATATGGGCTTCTAGAGGATTTGTGGAAGACGTTTTACAGTATTTGGCTGACAGGTTTTAAACGATTGTCCACACTGGGCTTACAGTAGTAGCTATAGCTATACTGTCATCGTTTCTTTGCTGTTCACAGAAATGACGAAGCAGAACTGACATCTCTCGGTGTCAGACATGGACATTTCTTCGGGGAGTGAGTTTACACCATGTTGTGTGTGGGGAAGACGTTTAGATGAAACCACTAACGTATTAGCATGTACTACTACGCTCTCTCTCTCTCTCTCTTTCTCTCTCTCTCTCTTTCTCTCTCTCTCTCTGTTGAGAGAGGGACAAACAAATTTAGGGAAGACTGAAAAAATGTAGGAAATTGGAGTTCACTTGTAATGGTTGTGCACATGAATGATTGCCTAGTATTTTATTTCCCTTTTTTGTAATACTGACCCATGTGATTATTATATATTGTAAAATACTAATTCATACTGAACATGTTTTTGTCATTGCTGTTATTGTTAGTATATCCGCTGTTACTGTCTTCTTCACTGCCTGCTGTCAGAGGGACATGGTATCAGCCCGCGTCATCAGCCGTGCATCCTGCATACATTGCTTGTCGGATGATGTCACATCTTTCATTGCCTCTCCTTCCCTTCTTTTTATTCTTCTTGATCTTCAGTGGCTGTATTTGTGTCCGCAATTTATCTGATCCTAGTCGTTCTGTGTCGTTATCTGTGTTTTGGCCATCGTCTTCTCAGTCAGTTGTATATAACCATCTCTCTCTCTCTCTCTCTGTTTCGTGGGCGCACTCTCTCACCACTATCGCCACAGTTAATTGTATATAGTCTTTCCTTCCATAACGTAATCGCTAAACGCACCATCGAGCATGAACGACGTGGCATAATTCGTACTTTGTGTGTTGGTCAAGTATTGTAAGTGAGGTGATTGATATCGATGTGTAATTATCGTGTATATATAGTCATATAATCCGAGCTGCTCAATATAAAACAGTGGTGGTGCCAGACCATTTCGTTTGTACCCCCACCCCACCCCCTCCTCAATCCCCAGTTCCTCCCAGCCATCGCCTGACGTGTAGTCCTCTGCCCCCAGCCACTCACCCCATACACTGCCCCTCCCCCATACACTGCCCCTCCCCATACACTGCCCTTCCCCCATACACTGCCCCTCCCCATACACTGCCCCTCCCCCATACACTGCCCCTCCCCCTCCCCATACACTGCCCCTCCCCCATACACTGCCCCTCCCCATACACTGCCCTTCCCCCATACACTGCCCCTCCCCATACACTGCCCTTCCCCCATACACTGCCCCTCCCCCATACACTGCCACTCCCCATACACTGCCCCTCCCCATACACTGCCCTTCCCCCATACACTGCCCCTCCCCCCTCCTGTCCAACATCAAATGCTGTGCTTGCAAAAGCGTGACACAACATTGCAGGCGGCAAGAAGTGTGGGTGGTTTGTTACGTGTGAATGTACAGTGTGTTACGTCTTGTCTGTCTGGTGTTTGTCTGTTACCTAGCTTGTTTTTTTTTCTGTGTTGTCATGACAGTAAATAATTTATTTATAACAAAAGTTTCTTTTCTTTCTTTTTTTTCTAAACACATATTCACCGATCAAATAAAGATGTCTACATTTTATAACTATCATCGCTAGCCGACAGACTGCTTACCACTGCATTTATTTAGATTGTACGACTGACATTGTCAAAATAACCCAAAGTGTAGTTTATGTTTGAGTGTGATTCGTTTATGCCGGTTTTGTTTTGTCAGTTAATTCATGTCATTACAGAGAGAAGGAAAGAGACAGCACTGAAAATGTAGAAGGGGAGTCGAATGGTGAAGTAAAGCGTGCCTGGAAAGTCTTCAGTAAAACAGTCACAGAGCGAAGGTAACTACAATACTGAATCACATTTTCGCTGTTGATCATCTCATATGTGAATGATACTGCTTATGAGTGAAATACATTGAATATCTATAATATCTTTATGCCCCTTACTGCACATCTTGAAGGAAGAACGTGCTGCCCTGGCTTCCCCTGTGCGAGAACCAGACTCCCAATAATGACGAGTCTTTTCGTCCAGATCACTTGCCAAAGAAATGTGTTCAATGTATTTGGACAGTAAATTTGTTTCTGTCAGTTTAAAGTGTTACATTCCTTTGTTTCCTTTGTCAGTACAAACTGACTGTCTCTGTACATAATGTTTCAACAACAGTTTAGAATCAAAATGTCTATCAGCGCTGTCATTGTCCAACAAAGTTTATTTCCATTTGTCAAAATAAAAGTGGGCCAAAACGTTTTTCGTTTGTTTGTTCAAACATGA
>NC_134899.1:48648959-48651459 GCF_041734735.1 Babylonia areolata | reverse complement strand
TGAGACGATAAACAGAGGTCACGTGTGCAGCACGCACTTGGCGCACTGAAGAAGAACCCACGACAACGAGAGTGTTATCCTCTGGCAAAAATTCTGCAAAAAGAAATCCACTCTGATAATTACACAACTGTATGAGCATTCACACAAGGCCTGACTAGCACGTTGGGTTATGCTGCTGTCAGGCATCTGCTTGGCAGATGTGGTGTAGCGTATATGGATTTGACCGAACGCAATGACGCCTCCTTGAGGAGCTGAAACTGTCGAAAAGTCTCTTCTCTCTCATCCTCTGTGATCATTGGAAAGAAACCCATCGAACTGGATCGGATAAAGATTTTTTTTTGTCAGTTACGAACTTTTTTCTAGTCTAAAAGTTTTGGGATTATTGGAAATGACAAAAGTAGAGCTGATGTGATTGTGGGCTTAATAATACAGGCATAAAAATCACCAACCGGGACAAAAAGCTGTTTCGCTGTTATCCAACGGACATGGGGTTTGGGCATCTCCACCAACAGCACGAAATGAACACGAACCACAAGCAGCCGTTCTCTCCTACGATTTTCATCTGAATCCTTCTGTCTGCAGGTCTGCATGTGTGTTCGTTTCTCTCTCTCACTCTCTCTCTCTCTGTCTCCATCTCTCTCTGTCTCCGTCTCTCTCTGTCTCTCTCTGCCCCTCTGTCTGTCTGTCTGTCTTTCTGTCTGTCTGTCTGTCTGTCTCTGTCTGTCTCTCACCCCATCCTTATCCCGCCCACTACACGCCCATAACATACGCGAGCTCGCGGTCTCTCTCAAACACACACACACACACACACACACACACACACACACACACACACACACACACACACACGTGCGTGCATTCATTCTCTCAATGTTCTGATCGTATATCGTTTTTTTTCCTGTCCAATGTGACGAACAGTGAAAAGATGTTGAAACAAAAACGTGGTGTCAGATCGGGGAGGCAAGAGAGAAGAGCAGATGGCATGGTTTGACAAGAATGTGATGCAAGGGAAACAACTGTCTTTTTACTGTTAAAAAAAAAAGAAAGAAAAAAAGGCAGATACAGACATTGAGCTTGGCATGTGCTTGCATGGTGTCTCTGTGTGTCTGTTTCTGTCCGTCCCTCACTCTCTCTATTTCACCGTGTTTCTGTGTCTCCGTCTCTGTGATTGCGTGTCTCTTCCATCTGTGTGTGTGTGTGTGTGTGTGTGTGTGTGTGTGTGTGTGTGTGTGCGTGCGTGTGTGTGTGTGTGTGTGTGTGTGTGTGTGTGTGCGTGCGCGCGCGCGCGCGCGCGTGTGTGTGTGTGTGTGTGTGTGTGTGTGTGTGTGTGTGTGTGTGTGTGTGTGTGTGTGTGTGATGTACAGTGAACCCCAGCCACGAGGTGGGGTAGAAGAATTATTTTCCTTCCATTATCTGTTCAGCGCGACAAACCGAAACACAACACAGACGGAAAGAGGAAATTTTAAAGTAACAAAACCCTGACTTCTGTGTAATTTCGCCGCTAAAACTGTTTTATCTGAAAATAATACAGAAAGTGCTGTGTTTATTGTCTGTACATTTTAAACGTGCTGCGTGTTTCAAGTCGGTGGACTCTAGTCATTTAATCTATTATCAGTCGAGTGGCGCGCGCGCGCGCTCGCGCGCGTGTGTATGTGTGTGATAGTGATGTGACGGTGGTACATGGAAGGGTAGTGATAACGAGATAGTTTGTTTCTCAATATGTCTAAGACAGGGCGAGCGAGGAAGAGGTGGGGGTGAGTGGGGGGGGGGGGGTGGGGATGGATGGAAAACTAGCTCTAATATCACGGTCCCCTCCACTGTCACTTTCCAGTATTGATTGTGTCTTTTCCTTTCTACAGTCAGGCCAGCTAGTGTGGGGGTGTTCACATCAACAGGACATCGGTCTGCTGCCACAGGTGATGAAGTATCCTTTTAGCGACCGCCATCGTGACGGGGATGAAATCAGGTCACTAATGCATACCTAGAATGTGCACAGAGCGAACTGTGGATCCACAATGTAGATGCTCGAAACGGTGTTGCTGGAACAAAGACATTCGTGCAGTATAGGTCATTGCAGCATCATTAAAAGAAAAGAAAAATGAAGAGCAAAAACATCACAGTGCATTACCAGTTCCCCATCTTACACCCCTCCATGCTGGTCTCTTTGTCCCCTTCTCATTGACCTAATGGGCGCATTACTCATAACCTGACTGCTTGAGTACTGTCCAGCTCATAATCAAAACGCTGTGAGTTCCTGTCCCCGACCACAGATCCTCGTGTGAGATCTGCATTGAAAACAGTGGATTTCCAAACTGACCACAGGCACTTGAGACTTCCATCCCTGTTTTGGGGAATGGGGAGAGACTGTGCTCAGCAAACTGCATTAAATGTTACCTGTTTTTCACGATGAGAGCGCCTTGTCACATGCTACACATCTGTCTGCAGTACCAAAGACTTTTCGAAACCCGGACAAGCCTGCTCCCTCTTTCCGCCCTTCCCT
>NC_134899.1:48638959-48643959 GCF_041734735.1 Babylonia areolata | reverse complement strand
CTAATGGAAATGTTGCCATGGTACAATCCTACCCTCCATATGTGTTCGGTTTTAACGCTAATGGAAATGTTGCCATGGTATAATCCTGCCCTCCACACGTCTTCGGTCTTAACGCTAATGGAAATGTTGCCATGGTATAATTCTGCCCTCCATATGTGTTCGGTTTTAACGCTAATGGGAATGTTGCCATGGTATAATCCTGCCCTCCACACGTGTTCGGTTTTAACATTAATGGAAATGTTGCCATGGTATAATCCTACCCTCCACACGTGTTCGGTTTTAACGCTAATGGAAATGTTGCCATGGTATAATCCTGCCCTCCACACGTGTTCGGCAATCCTGCCCTCCATACGTGTTCGGTTTTAACGCTAATGGAAATGTTGCCATGGTACAATCCTGCCCTCCATACGTGTTCGGTTTTAACGCTAATGGAAATGTTGCCATGGTATAATCCTGCCCTCCACACGCCTTCGGTTTTAACGCTAATGGAAATGTTGCCATGGTACAATCCTACCCTCCATATGTGTTCGGTTTTAACGCTAATGGGAATGTTGCCATGGTATAATCCTGCCCTCCACACGTGTTCGGTTTTAACATTAATGGAAATGTTGCCATGGTATAATCCTACCCTCCACACGTGTTCGGTTTTAACGCTAATGGAAATGTTGCCATGGTATAATCCTGCCCTCCACACGTGTTCGGTTTTAACGCTAATGGAAATGTTGCCATGGAATAATCCTGCCCTCCACACGTGTTCGGTTTTAACGTTAATGGAAATGTTGCCATGGTACAATTCTACCCTCCATATGTGTTCGGTTTTAACGTTAATGGAAATGTTGCCATGGTACAATCCTACCCTTCATATGTGTTCGGTTTTAACGCTAATGGAAATGTTGCCATGGAATAATCCTGCCCTCTACACGTGTTCGGTTTTAACGTTAATGGAAATGTTGCCATGGTACAATCCTACCCTCCATATGTGTTCGGTCTTAACGCTAATGGAAATGTTGCCATGGTATAATCCTGCCCTCCACACGTGTTCGGTTTTAACGCTAATGGAAATGTTGCCATGGTATAATCCTGCCCTCCACACGTGTTCGGTTTTAACGCTAATGGAAATGTTGTCATGGTATAATCCTGCCCTCCACACGTGTTCGGTTTTAACGCTAATGGAAATGTTGCCATGGAATAATCCTGCCCTCCACACGTGTTCGGCTTTTACCGTTAATGGAAATGTTGCCATGGTATAATCCTGCCCTCCACACGTGTTCGGTTTTAACGCTAATGGAAATGTTGCCATGGTACAATCCTACCCTCCATATGTGTTCGGTTTTAACGCTAATGGAAATGTTGCCATGGTACACCCCTACCCTCCACAACCCATATCTTTCTGTCTGTTTCTTTGTCTGTCTGTTTTTCTCTCTTTCCCTCCAATGTCATTTCTCCACTATTGTTTTTGCTAGTCTGTCTCCACCACTGGCTCCCTTAACTCATCTCTCCCTCTCTGTCTGTCTGTCTGTCTGTCTGTCTCCCTGTCTCTCTGCATTCTTGTCTGTCCCCTCACGTTTTCTAACCACCCGATCCCTATCCACATTGTCCTCCTTGTCTCCTCCGCTCCTCTCTCTCTCTCTCTCTCTAATCATCAGAAGTGCATATTCTTATATTATGTTCTGATTTTTTAATTACTTTCGAGTGCCCTTTTTCTATTTATTTGAGGTATTTACGTGGTTTTTTTTTTTTAGAAATGATATACGGTTTTGCAAGTTAATAACCTTTTTATAAAGAAATATGAGTTTTCGTCTAAATCCTACCTTTTGAAATGATCACTTGATTTGTTTCTTAATCTCTTAAGTTAGGTTTATGAGCTCTTCAAGTTGACGGTGTATTCTTTCTTTCATTTTTTATTCTTCTATTGTTGTTATCTTTTATATCCTCCGTTTTCATTTTCTTCTTCTTTCTTTTTCGTTTTATTTGTTTTCAATGATTCTTTTTTAATGGTTTTTATCATCATTTTGTTGCTGTCAGGCATGGTGAAAAGAAGGTATTGCTTATCCTTTTACCCTCGATAAATCATTCGAGTTCGAGTTCTTCTTCTTCTTCTTTGTTCGTGGGGAGGGGTGGGGGTGCATGCTGGGTATGCTCTTGTTTCCATAACCCACCGAACGCTGACATGGATTACAGGATTTTAACGTGCTTATTTGATCTTCTGCTGGCATATACACACGAAAAGGGTTCAGGCACAAGCATGTCTGCACATATGTTGACCTGGGAGAATGGAAAAAAAAAAATCTCCACCCTTTACCCACTAGGCGCCGTTACCGAGATTCGAACCCGGGATCCTCAGATTGAAAGTCCAACACTTTAACCACTTGGCTATTGCGTCCGTCGAGTTCGAATTCTCTCTCTCTCTCTCTCTCTCTCTCTCTCTCTCTCTCTCTCTCTCCCTTCATCCCCCCCCCTCTCTCTCTCTCTCCGATGACAAATGATTTCCACTCTGTGAAGCAGCCTCGGGAGACGAGTTACATCTTGTCTTGTGTTGTTCAGCTCTTCAGTGATATCAGACAAAAATGTATCATCGAAATCAACGAGCCTTTAAATTAAGTTCGCTGGCTCGTCCATTAGAGTAGGTGATGTTCGGAATTTGACAATTTTATTGTAGTGTGCATTTAGATTTAGAGATGATTTATTTTCTTGATGATCAGATTTAAACACACAGAAATTTCCTTTGACGTGACCGTTGATATGTATGTATAAAATCTTGTTATGTCTGTGATGTGTACACCACTTCATGCGGGGCTATGGCCAGATAATGAATAAATTATTCGCATTTGCATTCACATTCTCTCTCTCTCTCTCTCTCTCTCTCTCTCTCTCTCTCTCTCTCTCTCTCTCTCTCTATCTCTCTCTCTCTCTCTCTCTCTCGCTATGTCTCTTCACCCATCTCCACCCCCCCTCTCTCTCTCTCTTTATTCACCCATCTCTCTATTCATCTCTCTTCTTTTTTTCTTCACCCATCTCTCTCTCTCTCTCTCTCTCTCTCTCTCTCCCTCTCTCCCTCTCTCTCTTCACCCAACTCTTTTTCTCCCTTAACCTCTCTCTCTCCATATCTCTCTCTTCACCTCCCTCTCTCTCTTTCCATCTCTCTCTTTCTCTCTATCTCTCCACCTCTCTCTCTTTCTCTCTCTCCACCACTCTCTCTTTTTCCATCTCTCTCTCCCTCTGTCTCTTCACCTCTCTTTCCATCTCTCTATCTCTCTACACCCCTCTCTCTATATATATATACCTCTCTCTTCCTCTCTCTCTCCACCCCCCGTCTCTCTCTCCACCTCTTTCTCTCTTTCTTCACCTCTCTCCCCGCCCCTCCCTTGCATTCCTTCCCTCCACCCACAAGGGAAACAGCGCTACGCTGACAGTGGGACGGGTGAGAAGAGCGGGGGCAGTGAAGGGAGACAACATGGTTAGTCACTTTTAGGTAGCCCTTGATGCAGAGGACACCGTCAGCCCATCAATCATGTACCAGGCTGTCTGCGACTGCTGGCCTGCAAAATGCCTGACTCCCCAAGACAGTGTCGGGGAGACAATAGAAAGGGTTGATGGGGAAGGGACGCAATCTGTCCAGTGGGAGTTGTACTAAGTAAGGCGCAACACCATGGCGATAACTGACAGACGGGAAAAGTCCTGCAACCAAAATTAAAACCAAAACAAAACAATACCAAGTCTTTATTTTTCATTCAGTATTTTCAAAGTCTTATATCAATTTTGTGTTTGTGATTCTGATAAAAATTACAAACAGTGCAAAAACTTCTTTTTTTTTCTCTCTGAAGTAATATTACACCTTTTCGTATATTTCACAAGTCATGTTCGACTTGAAACAGGCAATGCTTTGTAACATCAAGTCACTATAGGGTATGATAACAACTTAAATGCCAATAATTTTTCTTTGCTAATCAAATAACAAAACAATTCACAGACACAGACAGACAGACGCGCGCGCGCGCGCGCGCGCGCACGCACACACACACACACACACACACACACACACACTTGACCGGTGGGTGCGCTTAGTTCTTTGAAAGCACACAGAGCCCACCAGAGAGGAGCATCACTGAAGGGATCTATTTTCTACACTGTGTCAAGCATTTGTGTCCAGTGACGTGCAACTTCTGATGGATCAAATAAATGTGAATATAATGAGCTCTGGTTTTTATCGCCAGTGTATCATGACACCAACCCAAACTCCCTGTGGACAACACAGCTGATGCACCACACGCAGCGCTCAGCACTCTCTGTGACTGTCCGCCCTCTGCACCCCAGCCACACGTGCAGTCCACAGACAGAGGTTAGCTTCCACCGCCAAGTGGTCAAAGATCCTATCCTGTATGAAAGACATGATTTTGTTTGTTACAAGATTGAACGCAGTAGTTCTTGCAAAAAGCATTACCACGTCGTAATTCTGTTGCTGCGCGAGGCTAAGGACACCTTACTGTCAGTCTCAATAGCACTTGACGGCCTGCCCAAGGTTTTTGATTGCTGTAAACTGTGACAAAATTACAAAACTTAATGTCAATTCTGGCCAGCCTCAGTTCTAACATTTTTCAAGTACCCCATTTTGTCAGTTCACACTGTTTACTCAAGACCTTGTTTGAGAAATGATACTTAAATATCTCCCAAAGCAATGTATTTCAGACCTTTTTCCAAATGAACTATTCCGTGAACGCCTTGATGAAATAATTCCCATAATAACTGATATCATCAATGATTCTCTTTTATCTGGTTGTGTTCCATCATCAATGAAGAAAGAAGAAAAAAAATGACCGCCATTGTAACCCTGCTGATAAAAAAACAGCCCTTCATTACAACATACCGTCCAGTATCCAATTTACCCTTCCTATCTAACATTTAATATTAAGTCCTTCTTCATCAGTTGTCGACCACATATATCATGGGGGAAAGTACTGGACTGGCTCCATTCACAACTCTTTGTCGATCACATAAACCAT
>NC_134899.1:48561459-48636459 GCF_041734735.1 Babylonia areolata | reverse complement strand
AGAGAGGTGGCAAAAATATAGAGAGAGAGTCCCAGAGGAACAAGGTCTAGATACAGTACGAAGGTTAAGCGCTCTGTTGCAGTAATGTATAAAGGTACAGCACCAGATTTCGTTCAGCAGCATAGCCGTGAACAGGAAATGACTTCCACTGAAACTGAAACACCGTTTTCATCGTTACACAAAACCTTTTGCCGTGCGGACATCACTGTACCGCACACACACACACACACACACACACACACACACACACACACACACACACACACACACACACAGAACAATATTCTTTATTTTCGAGGATAATAAACGCTGGTGTGCTTTTACACACACACCCCGCACCCTGAGCATGCTGCACACTACACAACACTACATAAAATGATAAACATGGTGTTAGTAAGATACGTGGTACATAACACACACACACACACACACACACACACACACACACACACACATCATATAGGCATAAGCATAGTATTGATGATATACAGAGGGGGAAAAACGACATAAAAGGCACACATGTACACGTACACACAAAGCACACTTGAGTTAACGCTTGCCGTCACTCAATCTTTTCTTCCGATGGGATGTTATGTCTCTGACTTTGGAAAGAAAGACCTCACCCATGAAGATGCCGGTCCCCAGCAGTTTGTGCGTGGCCTGGTCTCTCCACACTGGACCGGGGGCTGGCTGATCCTAATCTGGCCAGTCGGGTCTGCCGCATGTTGTCCCTGTTCTGGTAAGAGGTGTTTCCTGTATTACTTTTCAATCACTCCATCAATCCATCAATCAATCAATCAAATCAGTTTAACATAAAAAATACAAGGAAAATTGGATTGTGGGCGATAGGCTAATGTAAGACAGTACATCAATGAAATAACGTTTTACATTCATGAAATTGTAAAAGTAATGGCACACTCAAAACGGAAATATAATACTTAAAACCACACACTGGTTCTGTCTCTCTCACAAACTAACTTGTCCTCCTCCACCCCGATCGCCGTCTCCACCCCCAACACCCCTGCACCTTAAGTACTCCACGTCCCATTCCTCGCCTTCTCTCCTAACCCCTGCCCGTGCTTCTCACACCATTTTATCACTTCAAATGCGATCTTATAAAAGATACGTGGCTAGATTTATCTCTGTGTGTGTGTGTGTGTGTGTGTGTGTGTGTGTGTGTGTGTGTGTGTGTGTGTGTTCTTCTTTTTTCGATGCCAGTAGTAATATTGGTCTAAAGTCACTGGGGTTGTTAAAATACTTTGGCGGGATTACACTGTATCTCAAATCATTAAGGGAAGGGCAACACAGAACAAAATGGACCTCTTTTTCCGAGGCATATTTACATAGGGGGTATTGTGTTTCACATTTATAATTTCTTTTACATATTGATTGATGTATTAGCTGGATAAGCCAAACCTGAATCTTGTCAGCATATACCGTACGAATCTATTCAAATCCATTCAAAAATATGATTCTACTTCACATGACTGATTAAATTCCCTGTACTTAACGAATCCATTGCTGTTGTTCATATGAGAATCCCAATTCTGCTAACTGCCGTCAACTAATCTTTGCTGAAATTCTTTTAGAAAAGAATACAAACAACCCACTCCGTGATTACCACATGCACAATGAAAGCCATTTGTATTCAATAATGTAATCATGACGTTTTGACGACAAGTTTGTTTTTCCTCTGATAGCCAAATTCAACAGCATTTTTTTATGCCTTGCATGGTAATCTATACCCTTCCATTTGCGTCAGTTTCAGCCAATATCGGATACAACAAACAGCAGAGTTAATAGTTAATGGAAAACGACCCATTTCGCCATATACCATATTCATTTGGTGTTTTGATGTTAACAACGAGGTATTTTTTCAACATAAACAAATAAACACTATCACTACAGACGATTCTTCTAAACCTCATATTTCCGCACCATAATGAAGCACTGGTTAAATCTGCGAATCAAATAATTTATGAATAACTTAAATGAATAATTATTAAATCTATAATTTACTGAACAAAGAAATCGCAGCTCAATTGGTGGTACGATTTAAAGAAGAAGCCCAAGTCTGTGAGACCGCGTGCGTTTGTACACACACACACACACAGACACACACACAGACACACACACACACACACACACACACACACACACACACACACACACACAGAGAGAGAGAGAGAGAGACTTACACCACACACACACAGAGACACAGACACACACACACATACAGATACGCACAAAGATACACACGCGCGCGCGCGCGCACACAGAGGCAGCGAGTATTGATTTTTCCATCCGTGCTCAAAGCAGAGGAGAAGGCGGTCTGAAGGAAACACTGACCATTATTTAAAGACAGGAGATTTCATTTCCCTCCAAGACACGGGGAAAATGGCGACTATCGAGGTCAGGTATCGTGTTCACTCATCGATTTTCACTGTGTGTCTGGCTCTTACTTTCACTGCAGGAGACGACTCTACGTTAACAGAAAGGAGTGGCCATGTGTAGCGAGCATCTCTTATGCTTGTCACACACACACACACACACACACACACACACACGGATATGACTTGAGGGTCTATTTTGGAACAAGTTTAAGAGATCACACTTTGCCATGTGCCACCTGACATGAGCATTTCAGTTCAAACGTTGGCCAAGTTTGTTGTTTGTTGCACACGTTTTCTGGCTGGTTACGCTCAAGCGGCTAACATCAAAAGCAACGTCCTCTCGCAGACTTCAGGTTGAATTGAAAGTGATCGTGCACAAGAAGCAATGGCACAGCCAGCCAGCGCTGCTGACAGGGCGAGCACAACGTTGTGTGCCACACGGGGTGACGGCTGTCCAAACAAGAGCAGCAGTAAGTCCTTACCCTGTTGGACCCTTCAAGTACATCTGATGGCAGTAATTCTTTACACTGCTGGACCCTTCAGGTACATCTGATGGCAGTAATTCTTTACCCTGCTGGACCCTTCAAGTACATCTGATGGCAGTAAGTCCTTACACTGCTGGACCCTTCAAGCACATCTGATGGCAGTAAGTCCTTACACTGCTGGACCCTTCAAGTACATCTGATGGCAGTACGTCCTTACACTGCTGGACCCTTCAAGTACATCTGATGGCAGTAAGTTCTTACACTGCTGGACCCTTCAAGTACATCTGATGGCAGTAAGTCCTTACCCTGCTGGACCCTTCAAGTACATCTGATGGCAGTAAGTCCTTACCCTGCTGGACCCTTCAAGTACATCTGATGGCAGTACGTCCTTACACTGCTGGACCCTTCAAGTACATCTGATGGCAGTAAGTCCTTACCCTGCTGGACCCTTCAAGTACATCTGATGGCAGTAAGTCCTTACACTGCTGGACCCTTCAAGTACATCTGATGGCAGTAAGTCCTTACACTGCTGGACCCTTCAAGTACATCTGATGGCAGTAAGTCCTTACACTGCTGGACCCTTCAAGTACAATTGATGGGAGTAATTCCTTACACTGCTGGACCCTTCAAGTACATCTGATGGCAGTAATTCCTTACACTGCTGGACCCATCAAGTACAATTGATGGGAGTAATTCCTTACCCTGTTGGACCCTTCAAGTACATCTGATGGCAGTAATTCTTTACACTGCTGGACCCTTCAAGTACATCTGATGGCAGTAATTCTTTACACTGCTGGACCCTTCAAGTACATCTGATGGCAGTAAGTCCTTACACTGCTGGACCCTTCAAGTACATCTGATGGCAGTAAGTCCTTACACTGCTGGACCCTTCAAGTACATCTGATGGCAGTAATTCTTTACACTGCTGGACCCTTCAAGTACATCTCATGGCAGTAAGTCCTTACACTGCTGGACCCTTCAAGTACATCTGATGGCAGTACGTCCTTATACTGCTGGACCCTTCAAGTACATCTGATGGCAGTAAGTCCTTACACTGCTGGACCCTTCAAGTACATCTGATGGCAGTAAGTCCTTACACTGGTGGACCCTTCAAGTACATCTGATGGCAGTAAGTCCTTACACTGCTGGACCCTTCAAGTACATCTGATGGCAGTAAGTCCTTACACTGCTGGACCCTTCAAGTACATCTGATGGCAGTAAGTCCTTACACTGCTGGACCCTTCAAGTACATCTGATGGCAGTAAGTCCTTACACTGCTGGACCCTTCAAGTACATCTGATGGCAGTAAGTCCTTACACTGCTGGACCCTTCAAGTACATCTGATGGCAGTAAGTCCTTACACTGCTGGACCCTTCAAGTACATCTCATGGCAGTAAGTTCTTACACTGCTGGACCCTTCACGTACATCTGATGGCAGTAAGTCCTTACACTGTTGGACCCTTCAAGCATATTTGATGGCAGTAAGTCCTTACACTGATGGACCCTTCAAGTACATCTGATGGCAGTAAGTCCTTACACTGCTGGACCCTTCAAGTACATCTGATGGCAGTAAGTCCTTACACTGCTGGACCCTTCAAGTACATCTGCTGGCAGTAAGTCCTTACACTGTTGGACCCTTCAAGCATATTTGATGGCAGTAAGTCCTTACACTGCTGGACCCTTCAAGTACATCTGATGGCAGTAAGTCCTTACACTGCTGGACCCTTCAAGTACATCTGATGGCAGTAAGTCCTTGCACTGTTGGACCCTTCAAGCATATTTGATGGCAGTAAGTCCTTACCCTGTTGGACCCTTCAAGTACATCTGATGGCAGTAAGTCCTTACACTGCTGGACCCTTCAAGTACATCTGCTGGCAGTAAGTCCTTACACTGTTGGACCCTTCAAGCATATTTGATGGCAGTAAGTCCTTACACTGCTGGACCCTTCAAGTACATCTGATGGCAGTAAGTCCTTACACTGCTGGACCCTTCAAGTACATCTGATGGCAGTAAGTCCTTACACTGTTGGACCCTTCAAGTACATCTGATGGCAGTAAGTCCTTACACTGCTGGACCCTTCAAGTACATCTGATGGCAGTAAGTCCTTACACTGCTGGACCCTTCAAGTACATCTGATGGCAGTAAGTCCTTACACTGCTGGACCCTTCAAGTACATCTGATGGCAGTAAGTCCTTACACTGCTGGACCCTTCAAGCATATTTGATGGCAGTAAGTCTTTACACTGCTGGACCCTTCAAGCATATTTGATGGCAGTAAGTCCTTACACTGCTGGACCCTTCAAGCATATTTGATGGCAGTAAGTCCTTACACTGCTGGACCCTTCAAGTACATCTGCTGGCAGTAAGTCCTTACACTGTTGGACCCTTCAAGCATATTTGATGGCAGTAAGTCCTTACACTGCTGGACCCTTCAAGTACATCTGATGGCAGTAAGTCCTTACACTGCTGGACCCTTCAAGTACATCTGATGGCAGTAAGTCCTTACACTGTTGGACCCTTCAAGTACATCTGATGGCAGTAAGTCCTTACACTGCTGGACCCTTCAAGTACATCTGATGGCAGTAAGTCCTTACACTGCTGGACCCTTCAAGTACATCTGATGGCAGTAAGTCCTTACACTGCTGGACCCTTCAAGTACATCTGATGGCAGTAAGTCCTTACACTGCTGGACCCTTCAAGTACAATTGATGGGAGTAATTCCTTACACTGCTGGACCCTTCAAGTACATCTGATGGCAGTAATTCCTTACACTGCTGGACCCATCAAGTACAATTGATGGGAGTAATTCCTTACCCTGTTGGACCCTTCAAGTACATCTGATGGCAGTAATTCTTTACACTGCTGGACCCTTCAAGTACATCTGATGGCAGTAATTCTTTACACTGCTGGACCCTTCAAGTACATCTGATGGCAGTAAGTCCTTACACTGCTGGACCCTTCAAGTACATCTGATGGCAGTAAGTCCTTACACTGCTGGACCCTTCAAGTACATCTGATGGCAGTAATTCTTTACACTGCTGGACCCTTCAAGTACATCTCATGGCAGTAAGTCCTTACACTGCTGGACCCTTCAAGTACATCTGATGGCAGTACGTCCTTATACTGCTGGACCCTTCAAGTACATCTGATGGCAGTAAGTCCTTACACTGCTGGACCCTTCAAGTACATCTGATGGCAGTAAGTCCTTACACTGGTGGACCCTTCAAGTACATCTGATGGCAGTAAGTCCTTACACTGCTGGACCCTTCAAGTACATCTGATGGCAGTAAGTCCTTACACTGCTGGACCCTTCAAGTACATCTGATGGCAGTAAGTCCTTACACTGCTGGACCCTTCAAGTACATCTGATGGCAGTAAGTCCTTACACTGCTGGACCCTTCAAGTACATCTGATGGCAGTAAGTCCTTACACTGCTGGACCCTTCAAGTACATCTGATGGCAGTAAGTCCTTACACTGCTGGACCCTTCAAGTACATCTCATGGCAGTAAGTTCTTACACTGCTGGACCCTTCACGTACATCTGATGGCAGTAAGTCCTTACACTGTTGGACCCTTCAAGCATATTTGATGGCAGTAAGTCCTTACACTGATGGACCCTTCAAGTACATCTGATGGCAGTAAGTCCTTACACTGCTGGACCCTTCAAGTACATCTGATGGCAGTAAGTCCTTACACTGCTGGACCCTTCAAGTACATCTGCTGGCAGTAAGTCCTTACACTGTTGGACCCTTCAAGCATATTTGATGGCAGTAAGTCCTTACACTGCTGGACCCTTCAAGTACATCTGATGGCAGTAAGTCCTTACACTGCTGGACCCTTCAAGTACATCTGATGGCAGTAAGTCCTTGCACTGTTGGACCCTTCAAGCATATTTGATGGCAGTAAGTCCTTACCCTGTTGGACCCTTCAAGTACATCTGATGGCAGTAAGTCCTTACACTGCTGGACCCTTCAAGTACATCTGCTGGCAGTAAGTCCTTACACTGTTGGACCCTTCAAGCATATTTGATGGCAGTAAGTCCTTACACTGCTGGACCCTTCAAGTACATCTGATGGCAGTAAGTCCTTACACTGCTGGACCCTTCAAGTACATCTGATGGCAGTAAGTCCTTACACTGTTGGACCCTTCAAGTACATCTGATGGCAGTAAGTCCTTACACTGCTGGACCCTTCAAGTACATCTGATGGCAGTAAGTCCTTACACTGCTGGACCCTTCAAGTACATCTGATGGCAGTAAGTCCTTACACTGCTGGACCCTTCAAGTACATCTGATGGCAGTAAGTCCTTACACTGCTGGACCCTTCAAGCATATTTGATGGCAGTAAGTCTTTACACTGCTGGACCCTTCAAGCATATTTGATGGCAGTAAGTCCTTACACTGCTGGACCCTTCAAGCATATTTGATGGCAGTAAGTCCTTACACTGCTGGACCCTTCAAGTACATCTGCTGGCAGTAAGTCCTTACACTGTTGGACCCTTCAAGCATATTTGATGGCAGTAAGTCCTTACACTGATGGACCCTTCAAGTACATCTGATGGCAGTAAGTCCTTACACTGCTGGACCCTTCAAGTACATCTGATGGCAGTAAGTCCTTACACTGTTGGACCCTTCAAGTACATCTGATGGCAGTAAGTCCTTACACTGCTGGACCCTTCAAGTACATCTGATGGCAGTAAGTCCTTACACTGCTGGACCCTTCAAGTACATCTGATGGCAGTAAGTCCTTACACTGCTGGACCCTTCAAGTACATCTGCTGGCAGTAAGTCCTTACACTGTTGGACCCTTCAAGCACATCTGATGGCAGTAATTCTTTACACTGCTGGACCCTTGAAGCATATTTGATGGTAGTAAGTCCTTACACTGCTGGACCCTTCAAGCATATTTGATGGCAGTAAGTCCTTACACTGATGGACCCTTCAAGTACATCTGATGGCAGTAAGTCCTTACACTGCTGGACCCTTCAAGTACATCTGATGGCAGTAAGTCCTTACACTGCTGGACTCTTCAAGCATATTTGATGGGAGTAAGTCCTTACACTGCTGGACCCTTCAAGTACATCTGATGGCAGTAAGTCCTTACACTGCTGGACTCTTCAAGCACATCTGATGGCAGTAAGTCCTTACACTGCTGGACCCTTCAAGTACAATTGATGGCAGTAAGTCCTTACACTGCTGGACCCTTCAAGTACATCTGATGGCAGTAAGTCCTTACACTGCTGGACCCTTCAAGTACATCTGATGGCAGTAAGTCCTTACACTGCTGGACCCTTCAAGTACATCTGATGGCAGTACGTCCTTACACTGCTGGACCCTTCAAGTACATCTGATGGCAGTAAGTCCTTACACTGCTGGACCCTTCAAGTACATCTGATGGCAGTAAGTCCTTACACTGCTGGACCCTTCAAGTACATCTGATGGCAGTAAGTCCTTACACTGCTGGACCCTTCAAGCATATTTGATGGCAGTAAGTCCTTAGACTGCTGGACCCTTCAAGCATATCTGATGGCAGTAAGTCCTTACACTGCTGGACCCTTCAAGCACATCTGATGGCAGTAAGTCCTTACACTGCTGGACCCTTCAAGCACATCTGATGGCAGTAAGTCCTTACACTGCTGGACCCTTCAAGCACATCTGATGGCAGAAGGATGGAAAGGGTGAGAGGATTGGCACTGCAAAATAACAACAATTTCCTGGTGTAATCAAACAGTTCAAACACACATTTCCTCACTGTGTGTGTGTGTGTGTGTGTGTGTGTGTGTGTGTGCGTGCGTGCGTGCGTGCGTGCGTGCGTGCGTGTGTTGGATTTTTTGTTTTCAATTGTCAAGCAAGTATTGTCAAGGTTAATGTTTCATAAGACACGCACCCACAATCAAAGCCAATAATTAAAAGAAAACAGAAAAAGAAATCGAACTGTCGGTAGACGACATGTCGACGTTTCTGACAGCAATTGTAAAACAAAATATTCCGAACATGTTCACAAGATGGCTTCTAGTATAATCTAACTTTTGTTTCATCGCACTATATAGGCATTCTGTTTAAGAAATCGTTTCTAATTTTTGCCTATAGTTAACAACAATTATTTAATAAATGATATTCACCTTCTATTTTTGGACATAGTGGGCTTCGTCTTTTTTTCTTATGGAATGTTAAATTATCTATCCATTTCCATTTCGAGGTCATGACAAGATGTCGACTGCACGCGCGCGCCCGCGCGTATGTGTGTTGGCAGAGGGTGGCAATTCTTCGTGGTAGCAATGATTTTTTTTTTAATCGGCATCAACATTGTCGTAACCATTCAAGCATTGCTTGCTTTCAAAGCGATGTTTCATCACTATACCCAGCAGAATACATTGAGGGGTAAAATGATGAGAGATAGTAACGGGGTCTGGTGGGGAAAGCATTCTGAAAAAAGCCCCCCAAACCCCAACAGCTCGGAAAACTTTGAATGATTCCAGTGCAAACAATGGTTCGCGTTGAGGCGAACTCGCACTCCCACGTATTACTTTGGGGACAATGGCAGCTGCTGATGTCCAACGGCAGTGACACAAATAAGCACTGTGCTGGTGGCCCTGATGACGTAGCGTCTGGCAAGGCGACATACAATGCTTTGACCGGAGTCCTCCACACTCCGGACTCCATATATCTGATACTTTGAAATGACTTTATCATCGATTTCTCATTGACCATTATCGTGTCTTTTCTTTTGGGTACATGGTGTAGAGGTAAGTTGCGCAATGTGTGCGCGAAACGTCTGGAAAAAAAAATCATCCATTGTTTTGTTGGATTTCACATTGTCTTTTCAGTTGAATGTAAACATGAACTAATTCTGTCAATTTGGCGTGGGGGCGGGAATTGAGAGAATGAGAGAGAGAGAGAGAGAGAGAGAGAGAGCACAAAAAGACAACCCACTTAGGGATGCAAAATCGATACGATGTCATGCATACAGACGTGTTTCTTGTCGGTATAAAGAACGAAAGGGACAAGCCAAACCACGAATGTCGTTTTCACAAAACAGTTTGAAATGTTTTTGTTTTTTTTACCTCACCATCATAATGTTCACCGAGTAATAGTACACAGGCACGTAAAACAGCACGCATCGGTATCGTGTGTGCGTGCGTGCGTGCGTGTGTGTGCGTGCGTGTGTGTGTGTGTGTGTGTGTGTGTGTGTGTGTGTGCTAGCCCCTCCACACAAACGACCCTACCCATTTCCACTGGATTTACTTGAACAGACAATTGAGAAACAGAGCTGTTGAGAAATCGATGCTAACGTCATTCCTCTGAGGCTGTCGGTGTATTCTGCACGCGTTCGAACGTCATTTGACACCTTTCTAGACACTACGTCATCTCTTTCGGTCAGCACATCGGGTCCGTGTGTGAGCATAGTGAATGCATCAGTGGACACAGCGTTGTGTTGTTCAAAACACGGCGGGAGTGGAGGGTGGGAGTTAGGTGTGGGGGAAGGGGGGTGGAGATGGAAGGGACGGGGTGTGACAAGGGCAAGGAAACATTTATAATTATTGGCTCCTGGTTCTCAAGAAACATTTGTTTTTATATGCGATGACCAACCCGGTTCTTGGTGTGTGAATGGATGGATAGAGGCGTGTAATGAATTTGTGATATAACTAAAATGCACCCAGTCCTCATTTTGATTGCTTCATGTTGCTGCTGTTAATTGACGGGCGCCATAGCCGAATGGTTAAAGCGTTGGACTTTCGATCTGAGGGTCCCGGGTTCGAATCACGGTGACGGCGCCTGGTGGGTAAAGGGTGGAGATTTTTACGATCTCCCAGGTCAACATATGTGCAGACCTGCCAGTGCCTGAACCCCCTTCGTGTGTATACGCAAACATAAGATCAAATACGCACGTTAAAGATCCTGTAATCCCTGTCAGCGTTCGGTGGGTTATGGAAACAAGAACATACCCAGCATGCACACCCCCGAAAGCGTATATACGAGTGAACGTGGGAGTTGAAGCCCACGAACGCAGAAGAAGAAGAAGCTGTTAATTAGTAATGTTTCTTTGTCATTTCTCACGTTTCTTTGGAAAAACACACATATAGGGCGTATCAACACTGCACACACACAAACACACACACTGCATGCACACATGCAGGGTCATGCATATGCCAGGAAACAAGAGAAACAAGAACATAATGATACATAGTGTTGATGAATGCACCAGAATCTGCTCATGCAGAAAAGAATGGATCGTCACATCACGAACTTTCTGGTGTTGTTTGTACCTGGAGTTTCGCTCCATATGCTTTACATGCCATTGTATGTACGGTGACGTGAATCAAGAAGTATGAAGGGTGCGACCATGTATGATTAAAGGACGGTGATATCATCACAATAGTGTCAGTGCTAACATCGGTCAACGCTGGAGTCAGCTCCCACTAATTAAAGTATATTGCCTTGGGAACAGACTCATTCTGGTAGCTGATAATGTACGAATACCACGTGCTTAAACAGAAGACCACACTGCTGAAGGCAGCTGCTTAATGGCGGCATGCTGGGTGTCACTGGACAGCGAGATCTTTTAGGATTGAGGTACTCAGTCATCTCTTACCACTGTGCCGCTTGTGAATTTGAAAGAAAATAGCACTCTCTGTAAAAGTTAAAACGAATAAACAACGAACAAAACCAAACCAAGAATGAACGATGTTGTTTCTGAAAATGTCTAGTGTACCCCCATACTGTTTACGCATACCCAGATTCAAACACTCGACTGTTGGCCGCCGTTCTTTCTCTGTCTCTGGATCTTGCAATTGGAATGAACTTCCATCTTTCTCTTCGTCAGGTCTCCGCACTCAGCTCTTTCAAGTTTGACCTTAAAACCCACCTCTTCCCAAAATAACCTCCCTTCCCTACCTCTTCCTTGTCTTTAGTTTTTCCAGTTTTAGAGTTATGCATGCGTGTGAATGACTGGTAAGAAAGCGCTTTGATTTGTTTCTACACAAGATTCAGCGCTATATAATAATAATAATAATAATAATAATAATAATAATAATAATAATAATAATAATAATAATAATAATATTAATAATGATGATGATGATGATGATTATTATTATTATACTCACATCATGGATGGAGGCGTTGTCCCTTGTCTCCTTTTGGAGAACACAACATAGCATCTGACGATGTGCTCACTGTGCTCACACTCAGATCAGCTGTGCAGACGGACAGTGATGACGCTGGACCACGTAGTGTGCACAGTGACATCCTTAAGGAATCATGTCTTAATGATGCCAGCATCGATTAATCACCAGCTCTTCATTGTCTTTCAAGTGCACCCAGTGGCCAATGGGAATGGGTTGTGTTGTTTGTGTGAAGGAACTTGGCAGGTATGCACCCCCCACCCCTACCCCGCCCCATGGGGTCACTACCCTGCCGTGGCCAGGAGGCTAAGTGGCCAGTGATCGAGCGAGGTTGGTCGGCGAGGTCATCAGTACTTTTGGAAGTTTATTCCTTTCTTGGCCTTACTTGACAGCCTGCGTAGTCATCGTAGCTGGCCAGGCTGAATACGTGGTTGGTTTGTACTGATACCCTTGGTAGGGCTTTCCATGCCGAACATGTCGTGAATGAGGTCCAAACTAAAAGTGACCCACTGTCCCTTTCGCTGTTCTCTGTTCTTCTCTTTGCCGTTTCTTTAGCTCGCCATCAAGCCATCTTTTCCACATCTTTTTCTCTGTGGTCTACTTCAGGCCCGCTGTATATGCCGTGCAGCGCGACCTGTGATGGAGGGGAATGAGATCCTGGGGATTGAGAGAGCACGCTGCTCTCAACACGTTCCTTTGGCTTGGACCTCTCCTAGACAGGAGGTACATATTGGCCCGTGTGTGTCAATCGGCTACCCCTATGTGGGGCTGGGTCAAAACAGGCAGTTTGGAGGCTGATTACAGCAACCCCTGCAGTGTCCAGTTCTCCTGGGTGATAGAATCAGTTCTTTGCTGTTTGTCGTATATTCCTCCTGAAACCTTATTCTTCCCGAAAGAAAAGTTAAAAATCATTAACCATATCTTGCTGATAGGTATTATATCTATTAGTATTGTGAGAAAAACAAAGATGTTATAGTCATCTGGTATTGTTAAAAAAAAAAATTACACATTAGACGGAAATGTTTCCCTATGTTTTCATTATGAGCCCTGTACAAGTACATTCGTTAGCACGCGCGCGCGAGCGCACACACACACACACACACACACACACACAGCGTAGTGAATGCAAGAGACACAGTGCCCAGAACAATATATAGCAGATATTGACAAACGCTCATCAAAAAGAACTGGACATTTTCCATCGAAAGAAGAACTTTGCTTTTAATGTTATGTTGTACTTTTCATACAATTGAAGATGTAAACGAAAAAGAAAAAAAAAGAAGAAAAAAAAAAGAAAAAAAGAAAGAAAGAGTAAGGGAAAAATAGTATGGGAAAATGATTCTTTTATCATCAACAGTTGAGTGGCTTCCCTCGTTTTGGAAACACCATGATTTAACACCTGTTCCTGTTCACTGTGGATCACGAACAGGATCTGCGATGGTTGAACATTTCATTCATGTCAAATTGTTTCCATGTGGAACGTGGGTAGGGATGGACTGGTAGACATCATGTTCCCTCCTCTACTTCTTCTTCTTGACAGGTTGTGTGTTTTGTTTCTCCCTAGCTAGCTTTATCTCTTCGGTCTGCATCCAGTGAGCACAGCCACATGGCTGATGAGTTTCTTGTGTCTTTCTCCTCTGTAGAGGAGTTATGGACGTCCGATAGCAATAGCTCGAAACCTAGTCTCAGGTTGGTAATATACATGTTCTTTTGGGATGCGTCCTTTCTGTCTGGAAGATAATTTTACTGTCTTCAGTGGAAAGTGGTACCTGGCCTTACTGAATACGAACAGGCCACAGTGAGCACAGTGGAAGTGAGTAAACTCATGTGTAAAGTCTCTTG
The DNA here is from genome assembly GCF_041734735.1 of Babylonia areolata. NCBI lineage: Eukaryota > Metazoa > Mollusca > Gastropoda > Neogastropoda > Buccinidae > Babylonia > Babylonia areolata. Next base: position 48,622,617 of record NC_134899.1, on the reverse strand, counting down.
TAGTGTGAGTGGTACCATGGCGAATCGACGCTGTCTTTTTTCTGAGGCTGAGAACGTTCCTAGTTGCAGCTGTGCACACACACACACACACACACACACACACACACACACACATATATATATATATATATATATATATATATATATATATATATATATATATATATATATATATACATACAGAAAGAGTGTGTGTGTTTTTGTGTGTATGAGAGAGAGAGAGAGAGAGAGAGAGAGAGAGAGAGAGAGAGAGAGAGAGAGAAGACAAGACGAGACAAGACAAGACAAGACAAATTCTTTATTATTGAGGATAATGAATAAGCACTGGCGCGCTTTTTTTTCATCCAGTCCCCGCCATGAAACAGGGTCTACACTACACAAAACTACATTATATATGTCACTGCATGCACTACAGAATGCTACTACTTAGTCAGAATGCGAATACTGCATAAGCATGGCAAAAATAACACACACACACACACACACACACACACACACACACACACACACATGCACAGAGAGAGACAGAGAGAGAGAGAGAGAGAGAGAGAGAGAGAGAGAGAGAGAGAGAGGCACAAGCATGGTATTAATAATTGACATTAAAAAAACAGAGCACACACACACTCTCTCTCTCTCTCTCTCTCTCTCTCTCTCTCTCTCTCGCACACGCACACTTACACACATATAAGCATATATTATGTATGTTAAAAATACTATACTAATGTGAATATAAAACAGTAAGTCTAATAAAAATACACATAGCAATAACAGGGGTGGGGGGTGCTCATTGCCAAAGGAAGCATAATTCAACATATAAAATAGTATGAGAATAAAAATGTCAGAGGTGAACTAGAGACAGACAGACAGAGAGACAGAGGGAGACTCAGAGAGAGAGAGAGAGAGAGAGAGACTGAAGACTGAAGATGCTTTATTCATAAAGGCCATAGCCCCTTAGAAGGGGGATAAACATGAAAGTCGCGTACAGATGCACAGAATGTTCAAGATGTTACGAAGGCACTTCGACGTTTAACCGCTTTACACAGATAAAGAGTGAATTGTTTAACAAGACTTTCGTTTGCAGATGACATTAACAAGACGAGTTTGAATAAACAAGGTTGTTTGAAATATTTTTTCTTGAATTAATTGTTCTCTGATATCTCTCAATTCTGCACAATCTAGCACAAAATGGACTTCATCTTCCTTTGATTTTTTGCATAACGGACAAATAGTATCAGAAATGTTAGACTGTCTGTAACGATACCGATGGACAAACAATTCAGAAACACCAAATCTGAATTTGGTCATTACATGCCTGTCAACATTCATAGACATATAAGTTGGAAAATTTTGTAGGTTATTGATAAGTCGATAAATCTCAAATCTGTCACTGCCTTGGATATGTGAATTCCAGTTTTACCATCTGCTGTCAATCATTCTTTCACGAAAAACACGAATAAAAGCTTTAGTATCCCCAACCCCTTGGCTAAGCCACACAAAACCAAATCCATTTTCACATAGCTTCACCCTAATATTCGAAACCCAATTTTTCTTACCTCTGCCATCCAGTTCTAATAACATTCTGTATGCCTTATGTGGTAGTCTATGAGTATCCATCTGTGTCATCTTTAACCAATAATGAATGCATTTAGTAGCAGACTGTAAAGAGATCGGGTATCTGTTTCGCCATAGATAAAATCATTAGGTGTTTGTGGGGACACTCCAAGAATTGTTTTCAAAGCATACATATGAACTTTATCACAGTGCATAGCGGCAGCGTCAAGACCCCATAATTCTGCACCATATTGTATCATAGGTTGAATCTGAGCATCAAATATTTTCAAGTTTCAGTGACTGGTTATTCAACAACCATAACTTCTTCATGACACCTATCAATACACGTTTAGCTCTGCTTGTCAGGTTTTTACAGGCAAAAGTCAAGCTCAAACGTGTTGAAAAATACAAACCTAAATATTTATATGTATTTGCAACAGGCATTATCAATCCATTATATGTCCATCTTTCCCTTACAGAAAGATATCCACCTTTTCTAAACACTATTATATTGTTTTTATCCATATTAACATTTAGCTGAAAAGAAGCAGACTGTTTAGCTGATTTTGTAACCCTATTATTGTTTCCGACATTAATACAACATCATCTGCTAGGAGAAGAATAAAAATTTCCATAAAATCACCAGTAAATGTGGCACCGTGTCTTCCAGAGTTGACAACTTTTACTGTTAACTCGTTTATGAATAGCGAAAATAAAACTGGGCTGCAAATATCTCCTTGTACACCAGACGTACAGCTAATACATTCAGTCAAAGCAGCACCGCAACGTACCCTTGCCTTCACGCAGTCATACATACTCATAATACATCTATACAGTTTTCCACGGATACCATTTTTAAACAAGATAGGCCAAAGAAAGCATCTATTAATGGAGTCAAACGCTTTTTCAAAACCAATAAAAGCCACGTACAATTTGCGATTTAAACAAAACTGTTTTTGTATGAAAGCCATCAGTGTAAACATGTGGTCTAGAGTAGAATAATTTCGCTTGAACCCAGCTTGAAATTCTCCTGTAATATTATTTTCCTCCACCCATTCCTGTGGTCTCAATAATTGCACTATATAATTTACTACACACATTGCATAAGGATATACCTCTATAATTGTTAGGATTGTTTACGTCACCTTTCTAAAAAATGGAAGAATAACTGACTCTGTCCAACATTCCGGATAAATCCCCTTATCGAATAAATAGTTGAAAAACTTAACCAGAAAGTCTGTTACTGAATGTTACTGAATTACATTTGCATGCATTTGTCAATAGTTCCCCTATAATCCCGTCAGGCCCAGCAGCTTTTCGTTTCTTCAACTTCCTTAAAGCAAACAAAATTTCGTCAACTGAAATAGAACGATTCAAATTATCATCATCAGCGTTACTGTGATCAACATCGTCAATATCAGATTGAACATGGTCATGAAATTAATCATTATCAGTATCTCTATATTTCTCAAGTAGCTGTTTAAAATGTTGAAACCATGTATCGATACTGATATTATTCACTGGTTGTCTTTTCTTCTTTGAAATTTTGCGCATTGAGTCCCAAAATATTTTCTGGTTATTTACAGACTGAAGTAATTCAGATAATAAGGAATCATTAAATTGTTTCTTTTTTCTCTTCAGCATTAGTTTATATTCTCGTCTGGTTTTACGATATAATTCACGATCAGGAACAGACAAAGTGTGGTGAAATTTCTTTCACAAATTGCGAACCTTTCTTTTACTGTCATGGCATTCCTTATCATACCAGTCCTCATTCTTAACACTATTACTAAAACGTACCTGCTTCTTCATACACTTACCTGCACTCTTTATACAATCATTGAATACAATAAGTGCGTCATTAAAATCAACCTCTATCAAATTCATAGCGATATTTATTTGAGTTTTAATTTCATCACAGCACATTGTGTTACTGAACAGAACAACATATTCTTCATCCCACACAAACTTCTCAATTGCATAACTGCAATAATGTTTTTGTGTACTATACTTATTATCATTTGTGAAGTTAACATACAGTTCTAATTGCATATGATCTGATTCAATTCTGTCTGATATGTTCAGTTTACACTTTCCAAAGATTTCAGAAAATAACTCACATGACACTAAGAAGTAGTCATTCACACTGCTACCGTTATCAGAGACGTACGTGTAGCGACCCTGAAGGTCGCCCTCACACATGCCATTCAAAATACACAATTCTAAAACAGTGCACATACTGAGCAACAGTTTACCATGGTTGTTAAGTTCGGTATCTTCAGAATGTCTGCTTGCACACAAAGGTCCGCTCAAATAATGGTCACTGATATCAATTGATTTATCTTTACAATCACGCGAAATAATTGAGGTTCTACTATTTAGGTCACCACAAAGCATCACGTACACATCATTGTCATGAATGGAAAGCAAACAATCACATACGAAGTCTTCCAGTAAATGAATCCCATTTCCAGCATCAAAATGTAACTAGAAAGGCGAACCCTCAGGTGGAATATAACCACATATGTACACAATGTGTTTAGAAGTACCAAACAAAGATTTATCAATTACCAGTGCACAGAAAAGATGGGACTCCACGTTGACTGATTGAACACAGGAATACAGATCATTCTTTACAAGGCAGATAACTCCACCAGAACGTCTTCCAAGTGTCGAAAGTTTTATGGCGGGTTTACAGAAGACTGTGTATCCATCAAATACAGGAGACTGAAAATCTTCTACGAATGTTTCAACCAAAGAAATAAAATCAAAAGAACTAACATAAGAAACGAAGTCTTTGTCGTGTATTTTTGTGAACAAACCATTTATATTCCAGTGCATAAAAGAATTGGAATACAGTTTATCCGAAGAATGAACATTTTTGGACATGTTATCATCAACGAGCAAGGTTAAACAACACAAGTTTTCTTCACACATACCATCACGTGCAATATTCGCATTCCCAACTGACACAGAGACCACCGCATTTTTATCACAACACACTGGTACACATGTTGCACGTGCTAACTCTGCCTTTCTGCTGCTGTGGCCCTGTGTCAATTCAGCCGGTGTCGCCTTATCATTTGCTCCTGTCAATACCACAGACAAATTTTCTTTGGAATTTGTGGGCCGACCCGAATGTGGAGGTGGTCGTATACTATGGTGGCACGCCTACCGTCACTCCTCGCCTTCTTCAGGTGGGGGGTCAGCATCTTCCTCAGGTCTCGTACTCTGACGGAGAAGTCCTCACCGATGAAGATGCTTGTGCCCTTCAGTTTGTGCTTTGCTTTAAGAATGTCTATTTTCTGCTTATAAAAAGCACATCTCGCGATTATTGGTGAGTCTGGTTTTGAACTAGTCGATGAACCCTGTCAAACTCCACATGACCAGAAAGTTCCAGAGTGTCAGTAAGAAGATCCTGGATCCTGCCTTCACAGTCGGCATTCGTTTCGTTCTGCTTTCTGTCCAGTCCATAGAAGATCAGGTTATTACGCTTGGATCTTCCTTCCAAGTCGTCAGTCTTCTTTTCAAGGGTGTCCAACTTCGTAGCAAGCTCGTTCTTCATCTGCAGAGCCTCATTCTGTTCTCGGAGTTCACCTCTCAGCCCTCTCATATCTTCTTGCATGGCGACGTATTCCTCACGGAGGACGTGTATTTCCTGCTTGACCTCTTCAAGCTTGGTGTCCATCGATGTTCTCATGGAGGCCATCGATGTTGTCATGGACTGCATCATGGTCATGAGGTCAGACATGGCGGGCTCCTTCGCTGGCTGGTTGGTGGTGGCTCCTTGCGGGTCGACTAGTCTCTCCAGGCTGGCTCTGGTACTACTGGTCCCACCACTGGCCAGACGGGTCTGCCTCATGCTGTCACGAGAAGGGTTGGGTCCCGGGTTGCTTTCAATATCTCCGCACTGTAGGAGAAAACTCCCACAGAACAAATACGACAGTAGCAAACATGCCACAGCACCGTCCAACTTCTTTCTCAACTGGAGCATGGCGACGCGCATTGCCCTTCTGTGCATGGCCCTTTTGAACATGAAGCCAGAAATACTGGTAGAAAGCAACCACATGCTGCCCTGAAGTCAACTGCTGCAGGTGGCATGGTACTTCACGAAGTACATATGCAATTTTTAGCGACTATATTACTCTTAATCCACGAAAGGAGTGGTGGTGTGTCCATCGAGATCGATGATGACCATCGTTGTCATCCAGCTAGGGGATGCAGGATGGGTGGTGGTGGGGTGGGGGGGAGGATGCTCATGAATCTATCTGTGAATGCGCAGATGGCTGAAGAGTCCAATATGAAAGGTCATTTTGGATGACTGATGACTTGCGCGATGAGTTTGTTTAAAGTGAAGAGGAGTTGCGCAACGTCGACCTCACTCTCTCGTACGAGGTCCACCAATTTCCAGTGGCAAGACTAAGTCGAGACGACTGGAGGATGAGCACGGATGCAGTGGATGACCAAGATATCCTTTCGGTGTCTCATCTTACTCTCTGCACTCCACAGTGCGTTGCTGTAACCGCCTTCCTCTCCGTTGAACCAATAGGTTTCTTCCGCAGATTCTGGCGGATCCAGACTTCGCATGCATGGGTAGACACACCCCGGGGGCCAACTGCGTGTGGCATGCACACAGCACAGTGGAGCTAGATGGCCGTCGGTGGCTCTCCTGAGCCAACGCCCTTTTATGGATCTCCATAAGGGTGTCTAGCCACCCGCCTCACCAGTCCCGGAAGGGAGCGGTGGGAGTGCCGGTTTAGTCGCCGGCAACCCGACCCTAAACAGGTTGTACTGGATTACAGGTTACCAGTAGCAGATCTAATGACCTGACCTGACAGGAAGGAGTAAAAACCTAACGGAGGACAACACAGTGCGACTCTTCGTCACGAGCACCCCCAGAGAGAGAGAGAGAGAGACAGAGAGAGAATAAAACAATATCAACTAATGAATCGATAACCTCATATTACATGGAATATATGATAGAGAACAGCAGGTCAGTAAGGAAGACAAAGTAACATGCATTGTATCATCTAATCAACACACACACTCCCACACCTACACACACACGCGCGTGTAAACACACCCACACCCATCCACCCACACCCAGACAGATATATATATATATATATATATATATATATATAAGGACTATGCACTTATCGGTACACATACATCAATGGAGCAACTGGCAACCACTGCATGAATATAACTACATTTAATGGAAAGAAATGAAAGAACCGACGAAGCAAACAGAAGTAACACGCATTACAAGCGAATGAAATATTATGAAATAATATTTGAATTCACACACAACAAAAACATTGGTACAATATAATATGATGAAGTGGGGGGGACCTGGGCAACCGTACACACCAAGAGTCAATTGGTATGAACAAAGTGGACATTGCACTGTCATAAGGTGGGAAAGGTAATGTTTTTTGAAGGTAGTAGGGCAGTGGTGTTGTTTAACTGTTGCTGGGAGTGAGTTTCATTGAGTGGCGCCTGAGTAAACCAAACTGGATTTAAACAAATCAAGTCTTGGGATTGGGATATGGACTTTAAGGGGATTCCTTGATGAATTTACAGAGAATTTGTTTATCAGTGTTGGTGGTGCATTTGCTGTCATAATCTTGTGCATTGTTGTTCCTTTGTTGTACTCTAATCTACGGACTAGAGGGATAATATTCGCTTGTTTATAGCCTGAGTCCATCAGGGGAGCCTTTTTTTTTTTAGGAGTATCAGCTTGAGCCCCCGTTTATGAAGATTTAGTAATGTATTCATGGTATTTGCACTGGCGGAGTCCCATAGTGTTGATGCGTAATCTATTGTAGATTGGAGATGTGCTTGAAAATAATAATTTCCGTGAGTGGAGGTCAAGGAAGTGCTTTATTTTGGACAGTTGATGGTTGTTCTGGGCTGTCGTTTTGCAAAGGGAAGTTATGTGAGGAATCCAAGTGAGATTGTTTTAATCTAACTCCCAGAACCTTATGATCACTAACCTGTTCAACAGGTTCATTTTTAAGTTGGATGGGAGGAAATTTATCGATAGTGTTTTGCCTCCTTTGTCTGGTGGTCATCAACATGCATTCTTTTTTTAGTGGATGAAGAGACATGTGGTTAAGTTCAGTCCATTGGACGAGTTCATTAGTACTTTCTTGTAAGTCTTTAGCAAGAAAGTTGATATCAGTATAGGATGTGTGGATTGTTGTATCATCCGCAAAGAGTTCGCACGCGGATTTTATATGGAGAGGCAGGTCTTTTATGTATAATGAGAATAGTAAAGGGCCTAAAATAGACCCTTGAGAAACGCCATAGTCAAGTGCTGCTAGCGCGGAAACTGATGAACCCATTGTCAAGCATTGTTGCCTGTTTGTGAAATATGATTGAAATCAACAAACAGAACACCGCAATATCTGTTGTCAGTGATATTTGCAAGCCAGTCTACTATAAGTTTGACTAATGCTGTGTGGCATGAGTGTTTTTCTCTGAAACCAGACTGAGCTGGATATAAAAGCTCATTGACATGAATGTGATGAGAAATATGTTTGTTTATGTGCTTTTCTAGTGGTTTCGAAAGAACAGAAATAATGGAAATTGGCCGATAGTTTGAAGGATCGGAGGTGTCCCCTGATTTGTAAATAGGAATAGCTTTTGCTTTCTTAAATGCGTTCGGAAAGTATTTTTTGTCGATGCACAGATTATAAATGTACGTTAATGAATCTGTGATAACTGGAGCGGCTAGTTTGAGAAATCTGTTGTCCATGCGATCCAGTCCACGGGCTCCTGTCTGTTTTAAATGGATAAGGTAGTTATAGTATCAGTATCAGTATTAGTAGCTCAAGGAGGCGTCACTGCGTTCGGTCAAATCCACATACCCTACACCACATCTGCCAAGCAGATGCCTGAACAGCAGCGTAACCCAACGCTCTTAGTTAGGCCATGATAAAAAATGAATAAATGAATAAGTAAATAAAATAAATAAATAAATAAATAAATACAAATGAATAAAAAAAAATTAAAAAAATAAAAGTTATAATAGTAGTTAATAATAATAGTTGATAATAATAGTTATAATAGTAGTTATTAGTTAATAATAATAGTTGATAATAATAGTTATAATAGTAGTTATAAACTTCAAATACTGTTATGGGTGGAATATTTAACTTGACTGAGGAGTTCTTTTCACGACAATATAATTTTAACTTTTCAAGTTGATTCAGTTTTGTGTAATCTGTGGTAATTACTTTTTTGGCTATTGTGGAAAAGTGTGTATTCAGTTGATTCACCGAAATGCCTTTGATCACGGCTGACTTTGTCGAAGATTGTTTGTTCGTTAGTTGATTTATGGCTTGCCACACTGATTTGGATTTCTCGTTTGAGGATAATAAGTCTCGGTAATATTTTTTTCTTTTCTTTGCGCTTATGTGTGTGTGTGTGTGTGTGTGTGTGTGTGTGTGTGTGTGTGTGTGTGTGTGTGTGTGTGTGTGTGTGTGTGTGTGTGTGTGTGTGTGTGTGTGTGTGTGTGTATTGTGAGAGAGAGAGAGACAGACAGACAGACAGACAAACAGACACACAGACAGACGGAGACAGAGAGATAGAGACAGATAACGAAGACCAAGAGACTGAAACAGACGGACAGACAAATATGGTGATTTGAGAGACAGAACGGAGATTAGCAGTGGAAACGCGTTTTTAGATAATCGATCTACGCGTGCTGCATTAATGCCATGGGTTTCCCCATCGTATGATCGGCGGGAGAGGGTCAACAAACATCTTCACTTCTCCTAGCATCCCCGCCATTAATGATTTTCACAGAGAGAGAGAGAGAGAGAGGGGGGGGGGGGGCAGGGAGGGAGGCTAAAAAGAAAGAAACTGAAGAGGAACAAAGAGAGGAAGCTGGGGTACTAGAAGCAATTTTAAATTCATGGACCGAGAGGTTGCTAATGCAGTTGCTTTCCTCTTCGTTTGGAGCGTGTCAAGGCGCAGAACTCGGCAATGCGACATGTGCAGAAAGGATGCTTGGAGATGTTCGTGGGGAAAGAAGTTTCAAAACGCATCAGTCCAAAATCAGCCAGCCATTTGTTTGTGACGAAGACAACCAAGAAAGCGGCCTCCATAAATCAAGGTTTGTGTAAGCAGAACGATGATGTTATCGGTTCTTCATGAAACACGTCAGGTGGACGTGTACTGGAATGTACGGCAACGTCTTTCTGATTCATGTCCCGTAATGGAGCAGCAGCAATAAACTGGTTTGTTTGTTTTAGAAAAAAGTTTGTGAACGTTTTTCATAATGGTTTTTGCTGAAAAACAATGTTATTCCGTTTCGTGTGTCATTTTCTTTTTCACTGTTTATCATCATCACCACCACCATCATCGCCACTATCATCACCATCATTTTTATCATATTTTGCTCTTGCCGTCTTTGTTGCCCTTGACCTTGTAAAAAGAGAAAAGAAAAAAAACAAAAAAGCGGCAATACAAGGGTATCCAGGAGTCACCTGGGTGCGGCCCGACCCTCTTAGAATGTAAGGAGTCAAGGGTCGAAGCCATTGACTTTCAGGAACAGTCTGAATGACCTTCGGGAAAGAAAGAGTGACACTGGGAAAGACTAGACACTCGGGTTCCGTGGGTCGGCAGCCCACCTTGCCCATAATTAGATTGCCTCGAGTTCCACAAAGAAGAGATGCTCCCTGTATTCACCCAAAGGGGGTGAGAACGATGAATCCATCGACGCCAACAAGACCGGAAATGTTAAACAGACTACGATTTCGCAACCGATGGATTTCCCATGTGTCTGTGGGCGGAAATTCTCGACTGAGCGTGGCATCTTAAAATCCACAGGACAAAAAGGGCTGTCCGAAGAATTGGGCAAGAGTTCAGCAGTGCACTGCACCAGCAGATAAGACGTCGGAAAACCAACAACAGGATTCAAATCACAGTGCCAAGGACATCCACGCTGATAATTCAGACAAATCATTTGTGCAATATCTTGAAGCCAAACGCCAGAAACTAAACTTGCCACCTGCAAGTGCAAAAACGGAATGGGAAGTGTTAGACTAGAAAATAGTCCGAAAGCCTGATGCGCTGATAGAGGAAAGACCACCTTGGAGCACACGTTAGCCACCTACAGACATATTGTGTACACAACCTGTCGAGAAACCTATGGAGTGAGAAAACCAAAGACAACAACACCTCTTCAAAAATCCAGGTGACAACGAGAAATGGACAACATCCGAAATGCAAAAAGAAAGCTCAAGAAAAGGATGAAGACTGCTTCAGAATTTGAGAAGCAGGGCCTACAGGGCCTAGTCATTCGGATGAGACGATAAACCGAGGTCCCGTGTGCAGCATGCACTTAGCGCATGTAAAAGAACCCACGGCAACAAAAGGGTTGTTCCTGGCAAAATTATGTATAAATATCCACTTCGATAGGAAAAACAAATAAAACTGCACACAGGAAAAAATGTATTAAAAAAATGGGTGGCTCTCTAGTGTAGCGACGCGCTCTCCCTGGGGAGAGCAGCCCGTGTTTCACACAGAGAAATCTGTTGTGATAAAAAGAAATACAAATACAACAAATACAAATCATATGAAGAAACTTTGGAAAAACCTGAAAGCAAAGCACGGTGCTCTCAGTAAAGCAGAATCAGCAAGGAAGAAAAAGAGCAAAAGGATGAAGACACAAGACTGATTCTTCCGATACCCCTTTCAGTTCCCCAGATAACTGTTCGAGCAGCCCAGATCAATGACACTCACGGTGGACAAATAAACACTTGAACAGCATCCCAGGAAAACATATTCCGATCCGCAAAGCAAGAAACCCCTAGATCTCAAGGATTTGGTTCATCCCAGGAAACCTGAGAATAAGTTCAGCGAAAAGCCACCCTTGAAGAAGTACAGAAAGTGGTCAAGAAAGCCAGGGCCAAATCATCACCATGGCCAAGCAAGCTGTACAAGAAATATCCTAAGTCCTTGAGTGGCTCCACAGAGTGATAAGATCAGCATAGAGGAACCTGAAGATCAGCGACCAGTTGATGATAGCTGATGGCGTGTACATCCCAAAAGAGCAGAATTCAAGTACCATCAGCCAGTTCTGACCAATAATGTCGAAGGAAACATCTTCTCTGTCATGGCTGCAAGACGAAAAAAATACCTCACAGAAAATGAGTACCTGGATGTGTCAGTCCAGAGAGGCGGCACCCCAGGAGCTCCTGGTTGTGTAGAACATGCCACAATGATTTGGGGTGCAATCCAAAGAGCAAAGGCAGAGAAAAAGGACCTAGACGTGGTGTTGCTTCCTCTGGCAAATGCGTACGAGGCAGTTGCTTATGAGCTGATCCAACTAGCTCTCGAGATGGAGAAATGCTAGAGAAGTACTTTCATGGATTATCACTGCGATTCACCACCAAGGAATACACGGCAGATTGGATCAGTCCATAGCCATGTGCTGCGCAATTTCTCCAGTCCTGTTCGTGCTGGCAGTGGAAGTGATCTTGAAGGCCTCAATGAAGGGAACGGATCGAGCCAACCTCGGCAACGGATACCAGATACTTCATTTGAAAGCCTTCATGGGAGACTCAACAGTCCTTTCAACAAAAGATGATGTACTTAAAACTTCGACCAACACAGTGTTATATGGTAACACAGGCAGATACCCTTTGTACATAAAAAAGCATTTGTGAAATGCATTAGATACTGGTTAGAATTATTAAAGCTTCCACAATCACATTTATGTTGACAGGCTTACGATATGATAATATTACAATTGAAATCAGATAAAGAAAACTGGGCTCAAAGTGTTAAAAAGGTTTTGTGTGAACATGATTTTGGAACTGTGTGGACATATAAGGATATAATAATAATAATGGTATTGATATAGCGCTGGATCTTGTGCAGAGACAAATCAAAGCGCTTTCGCACCAGTCATTCACACGCATGCATAACTCTAAAACTGTAGAAACTACAGACAAGGAAGGGCAGGCAAGGGAGGCTATTTTGGGAAGAGGTGGGTTTTAAGGCCAGACTTGAAAGAGCTGAGTGTGGAGACTTGACGAAGCGAAAGAGGAAGTTCATTCCAATCGCAAGGTCCAGAGACAGAGAAAGAACGGCGGCCAACAGTAGAGTGTTTGAATCTGGGTATGCGTAAACAGAGTGGATCCGAAGCCGATCGTAGTGAGCGAGATGTGAAGGCAGCCGCAGAGATAGGAAGGGGCAGTTTTGTGAATGCATCTATAACATAGAGTGCTGATCTTGTACTTTATTCGGTGTGAGACAGGGAGCCAGTGGAGATGCTGCAAAAGAGGAGTGATGTGCTCAGATCTTTTCTTTCTGAGGACGAGTCGGGCAGCAAAGTTTTGTATGCGCTGAAGGGGCTGAATGGATGAAGCAGGCAGACCAGACAATAGAGAGTTACAGTAGTCAAGGCGAGAGAGAATGAGAGAAACGACAAGTCTAGATGTTGCGTCAGTGGACAGATATTTCCGGACGGCACTGATGCCCCGCAGTTGACAGTAGCAAGACTGACATGTCTGACTGATAATTTTTTGCATGAACAGTGTATTGTCAAGGACAACACCGAGGTTCCTGACTGACGTGGAAAGAGGGATGGATGTACTGCCAAGTTTGATTGCGTCAATTGTGATGGAAGACAGTTTCTGTTTAGTTCCTATGATCATTGCTTCAGTTTTGTCCGCGTTCAATTGTAACTTATATCGAGTCATCCAGTTCTGAATGTCCAGGAAGCAGTTGGATGTTTTTTGCAAGAGCGACAACAAATTTTTCAGGGGTATCACTCTTCTGAAGTTGAGTGTCATCAGCATAAGAATGATGACTGATATTATGGCGGTTGATAATTTCAGCGAGAGGAGCAGTGTACGGTGTGAAGAGCCCTGGGCCTAAAACAGATCCCTGTGGGACTCCATGTTCGATTTTAACGGGTTCAGATTGGAAATGATCAACAATGACAGACTGGAATCGATCAGTGAGATAGGATTTGAACCAGTTTAGAACAGTGCCGTTGATACCAAATGTAAAATGAAGACGGGAAAGAAGGATTGAATGGTCTATCGTGTCAAAGGCGGCTGACAGGTCGAGAAGAGTGAGAAGGGAAATTTTTCCTGAGTCGGACGCTATCAGTAGATTGTTCAGAATGTGGAGGAGAGTGGTTTCGGTGCTGTGGTCAGCGCGATAGGCAGACTGAAATGGGTGGATGAGATTGTTGAAACAAAGGTGGTTGTTGAGCTGCTTGAGGACAGCTTTTTCAAGGAGTTTGGACATGAATGGAAGATTAGAAACTGGTCGATAGTTTTTAATAGGTTTGCGTCAAGGTTGGGTTTCTTCAGAAGAGGCCGGACGATTGCAGTTTTGAAAGTGGATGGAAACGTTCCAGTGAGAAGGGATGAATTGACAATATTGGTGATTGTGGGGAGAAGATGTGAGACATTGGGTAAAGACCGAGGCTGGTATAGGATCGAGCTCACAGAATTTTATTGTCATTTCTTTTAAGACTTCATGAACTTCTGTTTCAATCAATGGATTAAAGGAATGGAGAGGAGTGCCGCTGAATTGATGATCAGGATGAACAGGTTGGAAAGACATTTGGTCTAAGATGGTACGAATATTTTGGACTTTGTCGAAAAAGAAAGAGGAGAAGACATTGGGGAGTTCAGATAAAGTGTAGGCAGAAGGAAGAGGAGTCCTTTTTGCAGTTCCAAGAAGATTTGACGTGACAGAGTAAAGAGATTAGGTGGATGTGGCATCGAGAACTTGAGAAGAAAAGAAGTTTGTTTTTGCTGATGAGATCATATGTTTGACTTTATTTATTTGTTTTCGGAATATTTGATTGTGGACTTGCAGTTTTGTTGATCGCCATCGTCTTTCCACTTGGCGACGTTTGCGTTTTGCAAGTCGAATGTCTTGTGTGTACCATGGAGCGGAGGGTCTGTCAGGGAGCATGCGGGTAGTGGGGGGTGCATGTTCATCCAGCAGTTGAGAGAGGACAGTGTCGTAATGTGTGGATACGTCGGTAAGGGAAGAAATTTTGGAAATGCGTTCAGCATCTTGAGAAGAAAAAGTGTTAATGTTGATGGATTTCAGGTTGCGACGAGTAACGGATTTTTTGGTTCTGGTAGGTTTTGAAATATTAAGCAAGAATATAACAGCAGAATGGTCGGAAGAAAGTTTGTCAGTTACAGTCACTGACGCAACCATGGCTTCAGACCTGTGTGTTGGTTCTGTAACGAACTGAGAGAGAGAATGAGTGGACAGAGATAGACATAGGCGTTTGACATCAGTGGAAGTCTGGTTGTCGAAATGAAAATTGAAATCTCCGAGGATAATAAGTTTGCCAGAACGAAGGTTGTAGTAATCAAGTAGTGTTCGGAACTCATCGTGAAACAGAGAAGACGTTAGGTTATTTTTACGACTAGGAGGAGGACGATAGAGACAACAGAAGATGATTGAGTGACCGGGAACACTGAGACTGACTTCTAGCTTTTTCGAAGGTATCATGTGGAAAGGCGTGGCTATGGGAGAAGGAGAGGGAAGACTCCAAGATATCTCTGTAGACGGTGGCCATGCCACCTCCGCGAGACAATCGATGAAGTGACATAGTTTTGTATCCAGTGGGGGGTCAGTTGTTTAAGTTTGGGTTCGTGACCTTGTGACTTTAACCAGGTTTCGGTAAGAAATACGGTATCAAAGTTTTTTTTCAAAAATATAATCAGAAATATAGTCAGTCTTTTGATCAGAGCAGACAGATTGAGCATTGAACAGACAGGCATGAAAGAGATCAGAGGTAAGGAGAGAGGAACCAAATGGTGAAGCAGGTGAGTCAGGCAGACAGACAGTGGAAGAAGAAGATGGTGACTGAGCAGTGGAGGACAGTGGGAAGGAAGAAAAAGGTCCGGGAGTTGAGACAGGTGTGGCAGGAGTAGGAAGTGGAGCAGAGGCTATCACTGGCACGGGGGATACATTACAGTTCGGAATATTGAATATTGTCATCAGAGGGGACAATGTTACGGACAGTAAAAATGTTAGCAGGAACACGTGTGTTGAGGTTGGAAGCAGCACAAACAGCGCCGCATAAAGTGGATCTGTCAACACACACAGGTGATACATCAGGGGTACTGTCAGTAGTGCTGTTGGGGGTCCGTACTGAAACGACAGTCTTGATGGGCTTTTGTTTTCTCTTTCCTGCTCGGCGAGTTCGTCTTCGCGGCAGGCAAGCGCTGTTCCTCGCAGGCGCACAACTAGGTCAGGGGTCAAATGTGCAGGTTCGATAGCAAATAGTTCAGCGCGCGCAGAACAAAGAGAGGGACGTTGCGCTCACCTTGACAAAGGCTGCCCACCTGCCCACTACCACTGAACGTTACGTTTTGCACGTGTACAGGCGTGTTGAAGGGAGAGATGAATGGCTAGCCGGCGCAGTTCAAAACTGACAGGAAAGCAGAAAAAGAAATCCAAAGCACAGCAAGTCTGATGTAGATCGGGGCACACACATACATCCATTGTTGGAAGGGATCCATGATGAAACACTCCGCAGAACCTAACCACACAACAGCAAACACAACCAACAGCAATTTAAAGCAGAATTTAAAGACAGACTGATTTGTTCTTTTAAACAGAACTTGCACTCAAATAATTATGGAAAGTAAAGAAAAAAATAGTTGGTTTTTCACATTTAAAAGCATAATGATTTCAGATGGAAAAATATCTTACAGCTATTACAAATAAATGGCATCGATTAAATTTGGCAAAATTTCGCCTGGCTTCAAAGCAAACAAGATATGGTTTCAACCTAACACATCCACAGAATCGCCATGTCCTCTGTGTGCATTTAGGGTTGATGGTGAAGTACATTTCCTCTTTCAGTATAAGTCATATGATGAACTGTGCTTTCTCTGAATTAGATATTGCTGAAATACACGACCTCGTTGCTGCTTTATCGTCTGATAATGAATTTATTATACAGTGAATAGCTAATTTCATTTTAGAAAAACAAACGTTAAGGCATAAACTTATCAACGATAACAATAACAGCAACAACGAGGAAATAATCATGTGTAGTATCCATTTCTCTGTGTGTTCTAATGATAAATACTGGTAAATTACATAACAACACTGTAGAGTCGATGGCTGAGTTTGGTTATGTTATCCCTTTTTATTATTTGTTAATGTTTATTCTATTTTGTTTAATTCTGTGGGACTTTAAAAAGGTTGCGTGAGGATGTGTGAGAGGTACTAGTGACTGGAACAAGCAGAATGTGTCCTGCTAGACTTGTTTTAAACAAAAATAACCCTTCCCCCCTTGTCAATAGACTCTTGCAGGTAATGACAATTAAGTGTCAGTGTCCCTCCTTCTCTGTCTCTGTCTCTCTCTCTCCTGTCTCTCATGATCCGTTAAGTCTGTCAAAAATTTAGTTGTTTCCCAAGAAAAGACAGATGTGTGCGCGCGCGCGTGTGTGTGTGTGTGTGTGTGCGCGCGCACGCGCGCGTGTGTGTGTGTGTGTGTACTCTCATTCTTTAATTTGATGTTTTCATTGGGATATAATTCAAGACGATAAGAAAAGTGAGTTGCGATTGTAGGTGCATGCAAAAGTGGATTCAGCAGATAAGACAAAACGTCGGAGTTGTCTCATTTTGATGAAAAATCGACTTTTTTCGGTTTTAGCCGCAATTAACATCGCAGTAGTGTCAACCAAGAATTATATAGCAGTGTGGTGGTTAGTTATACGTTTCGCAGTTCACTCCCCAAACTTCATATGACACACACATACTTCACACTATGCAAACAAACAGATAATAGAGCAGAAGCAAGCACACAGATAAGAGGAAGTTCATTCGCATGACCTGACGGAAAATTCTTGATGTTCATCTTCCACAACTACCAGCGCATATCTTAGGGTTGTTTACATGTTCGTTATCATATTTTACTTTCATTGAAATGGCCCAATACGACTTTCAAGACGCTGTCATTTCCACGTTGCTTTCGCCAGTCTGTTTCACACTATATACGATTCGAAAGAATATAAGCACTACCTCAATTTACGCACTTTCAAAAACAAAAATAATAAATCACAGTGAAACTGCTTTCATTTCTCGATCGATTTCACAAGATTCCAATGGTTTCGTGCAGGCGCGGTATCTGGATTCATTGAGAAAAATAGCGGCACCCATTTATTACTTTTCTAATGACAGCAAGTGCATTTGTTTTACTATCAAAGTCATATTTTCTACGTAATTTCGCCAGGGACAACTATTTTGTTTGGGAACGCGATTTAACGTCTCATCCGAAAGACTCGCAACTGACCATAGAGTACTTAATGTCCAGTGTTGGGGGAGGGAGGGGTAGGCGGAGGGGGCGGGGGGGGGGGGGGGGGGGGGGGAGGGGGGGCGGGGGCTAAGGGGGCCGTAGACATCTGTCCAGGCCTATGATTTTGGCGGGGGAGTCGCGGGGTAGGGAGGGGGGTTGGGGGGGGGGGGGAGAGGCTGCCGATAGACATTCCTGTTAACAATGCTGGTCTTATTCCGTTGGAAACAGTATGCGGGTGGTCTGCGATTCAGTTAGAACCCACCCCACACCATGAATGAATCACCACCATAAGCACTTTGCTCCCTCACACATGCTGCCGATGGCTCCAGACACAAATCCTAAGACGTTGGCTGCGCATTGTCGACTGAAGCTGGTCATTTGATTTCCGTAGTTCCTCCTCCTCTCCCACGATGGCGGTAGTTGTGGTCCTGAAGCATGAAGAGGTTGGTGGATCTCACTACCCGGTGCTGGATCTTAACCGTCCTCTGTCTGTCACACTTCCGGTATTGGGAAATCGTTCTCCCAGTCCTTTATTGACGGAGTGGTTCACAGCAAGAGTGCACTGCTGTTGGTGATTGACGGAGTGGTTCACAGCAAGAGTGCACTGCTGTTGGTGATTTACGGAGTGGTTCACAGCAAGAGTGCACTGCTGTTGGTGATTGACAGAGTAGTTTACAGCAAGAGTGCACTGCAATTGGTGATTGATGGAGTGGTTCACAGCAAGAGTGCACTGCTGTTGGTGATTGATGGAGTGGTTTACAGCAAGAGTGCACTGCTGTTGGTGATTGATGGAGTGGTTCACAGCAAGAGTGCACTGCTGTTGGTGATTGATGGAGTGGTTCACAGCAAGAGTGCACTGCTGTTGGTGATTGATGGAGTGGTTTACAGCAAGAGTGCACTGCTGTTGGTGATTGATGGAGTGGTTTACAGCAAGAGTGCACTGCTGTTGGTGATTAACGGAGTGGTTCACAGCAAGAGTGCACTGCTGTTGGTGATTAACGGAGTGGTTTACAGCAAGAGTGCACTGCTGTTGGTGCGCCGTCACCCAGTCGTCTCGAAGACATTCTCGTCTCAGAAGCTTGCTAAAAGAGATTCACGTGTCACTGAACTGTGTGTCGGTCGTAAAGACCATGGGTCCTTCAACCCTTTAACACAATGTAAAACGCCTTCTGTGCTTGAAATCAAACTCTCCACATGTGACCAAATGTAGAATATACAAGCACAGTGACTTACAAAAAGACAATGCGAGGAATAATCACCAATTAACACAAATCGGCTGCAGCTAAAATTAAGCCCTCGAACTGAAAAAAAATGATGGAAAGGCGGATATTATTGATCAGATTTGATATTCAAAAAGAAAGAAAGAAATTAACTGGGGCCAATGCTGAGGAGTGACGGGAAATGAACTATCCATGAATGATGCTTTAAAGAGAAAAACCGAGTCACAAAGCGGAACGATGGCAATTTGATACGTCAGAATTCCACAAACCTCATCTGCTGTTCCAGTCATCTTGAAGTGTAAAATCCCATGCTCTGGTCCTCATTTGCCTTTTTCTTCTTTTCTTGTTTTTCTTTTTGTTGTTGTTGCAGTTGTAAGATGACTCACTGGGAAAAATAAAGCAACAACAAATCTATCTTGTCAGATTCTTTGAGAAAGAGAGGAAGAGAGAGAGAAGCAGACAACAGGGTAAAGCGAGCAATTTATTTGCCCGTCCTCTCTTATTTCTCTCCTTCTTCAAATCCTCCAGGCGCAAAACATTTGTTTGCTTATTCAGTTAGTTGTTTATGTTTTAAGATCCAGTGCCTGGTAAGCTTCCACGGGGCTCCAATGTCTTATGAACAAAACATTAATATGAAATAATGACAAACGAGCTGTGCGGATGGCGATAAACGCTCAATACTGATTCGCCACGTCAGCGATCAGTGGCATTCCCACTCTTCTGGAGAAGAGGAAACAAAAGAAACATTGCTGACTGTCCTGTCCACACCGACAAGCTGTGCCCTCACTCCACTCTGTTCACCCACACTCACAGAGCCTCGAAGTATATGTTAGAAGGTAACTTCAACAAGAGCACCAGTTCCCATGTTTTTCATTTGCGTTTGAAACATTGAAATATACACAAGAACAGTCGGAGAGAGAGAGCGAGAGACAGACAGACACACAGACAGTTAGACACACAGACACAGAGACAGAGAGAGAGCAAAGTCAAAGATACGACTCGCAAGCCAGTGGTATAAAGTCGTTGCAGGAGTCGATAACGGCACGTGGTACTGGACAGGACATGAACTGGCTGACCACTGGTTGACCACTGGCTTGAGAAAAAATATAGCTTATTGGACATGACATTAATAATCCCACCACCACCACCACATAGACTGATGCTATTGGACAAGACGATATTGGTCTGACCAAAGCTCAAGACGGACAAAATGCTATTGGACAAGACGATATGACGCTGACCATCGGCTTGAGAAAAATAACGTTAGAGGCTAGTCCTTTGACAAGCCTATCTCTCTGGATTTACACACACACACACACACACACACACACACACATATATATATATATATATATATATATATAGAGAGAGAGAGAGAGAGAGAGAGAATTATTTCACCATTAGGGCGACTGCATTGAATATTGCTCTTAAGGTGACCAGAGCTATCTATACTTTCCCTAGTCATTCGTGGCTGAAATCAGGCTACTGTAATCCTCTTTTATGGGTTTGTCTGTTTGTCAATGCTGTCTTTGGCAGTGATCAGTTCTCAGAAGAAACATATAGCTCTTTTACCTGGTGGCCTTATTAAGGATTTTATGTGTTTGTGTACTTTTAGGGTGACTTCAAACAGTGATCTCACCTGCGAGCAAAATGAACACGAAAACCGACTGCTGATTCCCAGATGTGGCCTGCTGCACAGCGGACTAAAAAAATTACACCACCGAATCAAACTAAAAATCTGCGATGGCTCAAGGGTATTCAACATATACATACAATGTGGATTGTTTGGTTTAAACAAACATCAAAAGGAGTTAAGGTTCCTCTCAGTTTAATTCAACATTAGTATCGAATCTAGTACTCTAATAATTGCTTAAAAAGAAAAAAAAAGAACAAAACAACAACAACAAAAAAGTGTCGTTTACAAGAAATTCTCCGAAATGTACCAGTCGCCAAAAGTTCTGTATTCCACAAAGTCTCCCTAATGCACCAATTACATTGTTGGGCAGTGTTCTCAAAAGTCCCAAAGTACAAAGTAAGAAGGTGGTTATGGTTTTTCGACAGCGCAGTTGTAGCATCGTAGCAATGAAAGACAATGAACAGCAGACCGAAACCTTCAGGGGACTACAAAGCGCTCTTCCTCCGGACGAGGACCAGTGTAGATAGCGCTTAGGAGGTCCCATTGTCGCCCTATGCGGTGTGCTACACACACACACACACACACACACACACACATTTAAAAGCATTTTGAGGTGACACAGTAATGGCGGACTATTTAGACAACTATTGCTCGACTGCAGAAAAATAAGCAAAGGATGGCGTCTAGTGATGTAAGATGCACCATTTCCGGTATTGGAACGAAAACGAAACCATATAAAAAGCGAGAATGTGCACAGTATCTTTATGAATCGATAACATCAATAAATATAGTCGAAATAAGCATGATTTCTTTGGAATGAATTTAACTCGAAGTACTGTAACGACAGGACATTAAAAAACAACAAGAAACAAACAAACAAACAACCTCATCTCCTGTGGATTCCTCGCACGAATGACATAATAATTCTGAATTATTCACGGTTATAGAACTACATGTGTAGTTTTAAGTCATAAATACAAAATCTGAGTTTGGAAAGAGTATGCCACAGGTGTCTGTTCCTGTTTCACGAAAGTATCGCTTTACTGTATTTTGGTCCCGTTGTCACAAACATATAAATCGTGTACATACTAAATCTTTCACTTGATTGGGTGTGACATCCGACTCTTGCCACCTGCAGTAGATCAATCGTTGGCGGAACATTTATACAAATCTATTTTCGATACATACTCCTTGATACTCTCAAATCCAATACCATTACCCAAATCCAAGTTCACACAAACATATTCGTATGTTTCAAACCCAGTTCCCTTTGACTTTTAGGTCCAAATCATATAATATATTGTAAGATTTACGCGCTAGTCTATGGTTGTTCGTTACAGAAACTTTAGCCAATTGAGAATGCAATTAACAGGAGAATATATAAATTGAGCATCTATCACTTTCTATATAAACTAATTTCTCCGTAAACTATTTTCCTTTCAACTCATAATTTTTAAGCCTAAATAAATGAGCAGATTCAAAATGCAGAGCTGATTTTCTGTCTAGTTCCCACAATTCTAACCTGTATTGTACTGCAACAACAACAACAAAAAACAGATTTTTCATAAGACAACAATGCATTCTCTGTTTGCTACACAAATCTCTGCAGGCAGCCACAAAATTCAAACAATTAGAAAAAAAAGTATCCCCCCCCCCCCCTTTTTTTTTTTTTTTAATAAACATTAACGACAGGCATAATAATCCCATTATATGCCCAATGTCCCCTTTCATTGGGACGATGATATTGCTTTTATCCAAATTTACCAGTGAGTGTAATCGATTATCTAAATTTTAAAAATTGTTTAAAATGCGCCTGTAAACCAATGACTATTTCCGGAAGTTTGTGTGTGTGTGTGTGCGCGCGCGCGCGCGCGCGCGCGTGTGTGTGTGTGTGTGTGTGTGTGTTTTGTTTCTTTTTAGTATTTTACTCTGTTTTAAAATATTGTGTCCGGAGTAGTTTCTATGGAAGTGAGAAGATTTCAATAAGAAGTTGCATGTGCATTAATGCTAACAGAAACAGGTGAACAAGTGAGTATGCGTGAAAACATGACCCTTTCTAAATGTAACGGACAAGTTTCACAACAAAAGATCGAAATCAATTTGATCCCGTTATCACGAACCCTAAACGAAGACAGATTATTGTGAAAGTACGTTTTCTGTCACATTTTGCAGAAAGTTGATTCATTTCGATGTGTAAATTTGTTATTTTTTGTACGTCCGATGTTGACTTTGGTATGTTACAATATACTCTGTCTTGTGACATAC
This sequence comes from Babylonia areolata, assembly GCF_041734735.1. Taxonomy (NCBI): domain Eukaryota; kingdom Metazoa; phylum Mollusca; class Gastropoda; order Neogastropoda; family Buccinidae; genus Babylonia; species Babylonia areolata. The sequence goes on along the minus strand of NC_134899.1, from coordinate 48,599,633 downwards.
AACAAACAGGCTACATAAGTGTCAGTTTTAGTGTCATCACCGCGGATGTCTTCGCTTAAGTAACCATTATCATCATCACCATCGTTTTTGTCGTCACCCTTTTTCTCTTCTTGCTCTCTCTTTCATTTTCTCTATGGTTAGTGTTATGATAAATAAAGAAACCAACCCTGAAAACAAAGGATATGTTGTTGTTGTTTTTTCAATCAAACTGAAGAGGGTTTCCCACGTTTTCTTGCATATTGAATCGGGGGAGGGGTGGTGGGTTGGGGACATGTAATTCCGAGAAAGTAATACATGGAAAATGAGCGAGAGAGCGTGGGCTCCTCCTCTCCCTTTGCCCAAACCATGTGACCTTCGTCCATTGACTGGCTTTACATTTGGACACAACTGTGCAATGACAGGATAAACGAAGGTGTCAATGTTGATGAGATGATATTGTAGGATCGCCGTCCGAGTTTCAGTAAGTGGAAGCCATGGTAATTCGCCTACAATGTGTGAGATTCACGACATAAGCTCACATGAATGGCAATCACTCGGCGTGCGAGGTTTCTTCTTTAGAAGTATTGGTGACTTTTCACTTGCATTGTACGGCATGCACTCGTTTATGAATCTGTCCACACGCTTTGACTTCTACTTGAAACTGGCAATGGAAGTATAGGAAAAATGCACATGTCTGTTGATATTTGTTAAGTTTATATTATAAACCGTTAAGATGATATAGATATTCACATACTGGTCTTTCAATAACAGCATTCGTATAGTGTCCATTACACTTATAGACGGTCACTACCGTTCTCCGTCACTATTATCGCCTCCATCACACACACACACACACACACACACACACACGGACACACACACACACACACACACACACATGCGCGCACGCGAGCACGCGCGCGCATTCGGACGTTATTTCCATAACTGTGATGGCCTCTTGGGATAGAGGAGGGTAGAGGGTCAAGTGGAAAAAAATGTGCGTGTGAATGAGGGAGAGTGGATACAAGATGCAACTCATTACTCAATCCAGATTTTACCCTTTCATTCGTCCGTCTGTTGTGGGACGGACACACACCCACAATTTCCCCCGCCGGCTATTCAGCGCTTCTAAATAAACCCAAGAGCACTGCAGGGGTTGAGAGCTAACGCGAAAACGCAATTTGTGTAATGGCTCTTTGAATGGTGTGAAGTGAGATCAGATGGGAAACCACTGTGGCTGTGATGGAGTGAAGAGAAGGGAACGGAGGACGACATGCAAGGGTGACTTAGTGGTTTTTGTTTGTCTTTGATTCATCTTAACCAAACTGTTTGATTAAATTCAAAACATTGGGAGAGAAAGAGAGAGACATAGGCACAGAGAGAGAGAGAGAGAAAGAGAGAGACAGAGAGAAACCGAAGCTGAGACAAAAATAGAGAGACAGAAAGAGACAGACAGACAGACAGACAGACAGAGAGAAGAGACGAAGAGATATTGAGGGAAACAGAGATTATGCAAGAAACATGCTAAATGACAAATGTGTCTTAATTAAAATGCACACAGAATACATTCTAATAGGATGTCTGAACAATTCTAAAATAAATATAGGCGATAACTGTTGCAATGTCTAAACGGATATAGAGTAATTTATTCAAATGTAAAACAGAAACATGCCATTGAAAAATTTTCTCGAATGCAGGCATAATATGCACAGCTAAATGACAGAAAGAAAGAAAGATAGATAGATAGATAGATAATGCAGGTATTATATACACAGCTAAATGACAGAAAGAAAGAAAGACAGATAGATAGATATATGTGACAAAACAATGCAACCTGAAGATTGATGTATTTGTCAGAGGTGATCAGCAGTGGCAAGTAATGGTCAGCAATGATCAACAGTTTTCAGTGGTGGTCAGGTATTGGTGAAATCCCACCAAGACGCCCTAATATTTCATACAAATTGATGGAAGCTTAACTCTGATAGTGGTCAGCAGTGGTTAGGCAGTGGTCAAGATATAACGATGTGCAGATGTGACAACATAAATGCAGTCTGAGCACTTTTGGATTGAGGTCAACAGGACTTGGAGAACATAGACCTGGTTAACTCTCTCCATACGAACGGCGAAAGAGACGACGTTAACAGCGTTTCACCCCAATTACCATCATCAAAATATTGCAAGCGAAGGCTCTTGCACTGAAGACGTGAATGTTGACAAAGAATACCACAATTCTGACGACGGAAGCTAAAGTTTGGGTCATTCAGACACCCACTGGACATCCGAGGGGTCTGTGTAGAGGAGAAGAGAGGACTGGCCGTACTGAGTGAGTTAAAAGATTAGAAGGAACATAGAGCTGACCCCACTGGATTTACCTTATTTACTATAAAATGATCTATATTTTAACAACCCTACCCCTCTAACCCTCTGTTAATCTTCTGAGAAAAATATTCCTTTCAATCGCCTGATTCAGCTGGTGGCCTCCCTCACCGTTGACGAAGCTGTGGTAATAAATTTCTTAACAGCTCTCCCCACCACCCCTTCACATTTCTCCCCACCACCCCCTTCACATTTCTCCCCACCACCCCTTCACTCCCCAACACCCCCTTCATATTTCTCCCCACCACCCCCTTCACATTTCTCCCCACCACCCCTTCACATTTCTCCCCACCACCCCCTTCACACATTTCTTCCCACCACCCCTTCACTCCCCATCACCCCCTTCACATTTCTTCCACCACCCCCTTCACTCCCCATCACCCCCTTCACATTTCTCCCCACCACACCCTTCACACATTTCTTCCCACCACCCCTTCACTCCCCATCACCCCCTTCACACATTTCTTCCTCTCCTTCTCCCACCACCCCTTCACTCCCACCACCCCTTCACTTCCCCACCACCCCTTCACTTCCCACCAACCCTTCACTCCCCACCACCCCTCACTTCCACCACCCCCTTCACTCCCCATCACCCCCTTCACACATTTCTTCCAACACCCCCTTCACTCCCCTTCACCCCCTTCACAAATTTCTTCCCACCACCCCTTCACTCCCCATCACCCCCTTCACACATTCGTCCCACCACCCCTGCACTTCCCACCCCACCCTTCACATTTCCTGCCCACCACCCCTTCACTTCCCACCACCCCTTCTTCCCACCACCCCTTCACTCCCCACCACCCCTTCACTTCCCACCACCCCTTCACTTCCCACCACCCCTTCACTTCCACCACCCCTTCACTCCCCACCACCCTTCACTCCCTCCACCCCTTCACATTTCTCCCCACCACCCTTCACTTCTCCCACCACCCCTTCACTTCCCCACACACCCCTTCACTCCCCACCTCACCACCTTCACTCCCCACCACCTCCTTCACTCCCCACCACCCCTTCACTTCCCCACCACCCCTTCACTCCCCACCACCCCTTCACTCCCCACCACCCCCTTCACATTTCTCTCCACCACCCCCTTCACATTTCTCCCCACCACCCCTTCACTCCCCACCACCCCCTTCACAGTTCTCCCCACCACCCCTTCAAATTTCTTCCCACCACCCCCTTCACTTCCCACCACCCCTTCACTCCCCACCACCCCCCTTCACATTTCTCTCCACCACCCCCTTCACATTTCTCTCCACCACCCCCTTCACATTTCTCTCCACCACCCCCCTTCACATTTCTCTCCACCACCCCCTTCACATTTCTCTCCACCACCCCCTTCACATTTCTTCCCACCACCCCCTTCACATTTCTCCCTACCACCCCCTTCACATTTCTCTCCACCACCCCCTTCACATTTCTCTCCACCACCCCCTTCACATTTCTCTCCACCACCCCCTTCACATTTCTCTCCACCACCCCCTTCACATTTCTTCCCACCACCCCCTTCACATTTCTCCCTACCACCCCCTTCACATTTCTCCCTACCACCCCCTTCACATGTCTCTCCACCACCCCCTTCACATTTCTCCCTACCACCCCCTTCACAGTTCTTCCCACCACCCCCTTCACATTTCTCTCCACCACCCCCTTCACATTTCTCTCCACCACCCCCTTCACATTTCTCCCCACCACCCCCTTCACATTTCTCTCCACCACCCCCTTCACATTTCTCCCCACCACCCCCTTCACATTTCTCCCCACCACCCCCTTCACATTTCTCCCCACCACCCCCTTCACATTTCTCCCTACCACCCCCTTCAAATTTCTCCCTACCACCCCCTTCACATTTCTCCCACCACCCCTGCACATGTTTTTTTTTTAAATGTTTTTTGGGGGGTTGAAATGCGAACACCCAATGATCTTGCATATGGAGAATCTAGTAGATAATCAATTTACTTAAATTCTACGATACGTTTTATTCGATATTGGTTTAAATTAACGAGAATGGATAATCATAGACTGCTTATAAGATGCTATATGGTTTAGATATAAAAGGTAAACGAAATTGGGCTTCATATATTCGATGTAAATTATATGAATATGGTTTTGGATTTGTATGGATGAATCAAGGTGTCAAAAAAATCAGTTTCTCACTGAATTTAAAGAAAGTTTATCGAAGACAGCGACCAGTTTGAAATGTATGGAACATTTTGTACTGCTCATAAAGTGAAAACTTATTTACAAATTACAAACATTCAAAACTCACAATAGCAAGATTTAGATAAGGGATATCAGAAATTGCTCAACATTTCTATCGTTATAGAAAACATACCCTTTCAAAAGGTGCCATCAAAACCCCTTTAAAGTCATTTTCAATATGAACCAAAGTAGACTAATTTTGTGTGCACTTAAGGCAATTGGTTACAATGTTGAAAAAGCGCTTTTTCAAAAATCTGCATCTGAAATAGGTACGTCCAAAATTTAAAGATTTGCAATAACTTTCAATTACTTGCCAAAGTTAAACCAGAAGGGATTGTATCAAGCATTACTCAATTACAATCTGGTCTATAGATATTTGAGTAACTGATGATGGAGTCTCCCGTCGGTCCAACGGATGAGTAGGCAGGCAGGCTTATCTGTCGGTGTGTGTCCTCATATGGGAGAAGAGGCCGATTCTGGATGCGCAGCACTTCCCACAGGTGTTGCAAGGGAAAACGTCTCCAGAAGTTGAGCCCTGCTTCCTTCGCTCACGCTTCTCCTGGTCAGCGTTCTCTTGTTTTCAAACGTCTTTATGCCACTAGAGCACAGCATCCTGAAGCGAGAGCGGTCAAGGGCATCAGTTTCCCAGGACGCGATGTCTGTGTCACAGGTTTTGCGGTTTGTCTTCAAGGTGTCTTTGAAGCGCTTGCAGGGTCTTCCAAGTTCACGGTGGCCTTCCTTCAGCTGGCCACACAAAAGCGTCTTCGGGATCCTGCTGTCTGTCATGCGGACAACGTGTCCTGTCCACTGGATCAGCAGGTTTTCGATGCTGGGCAGGCCGCTCCTCTCTAGGACCTGGAGGTTGGAGATCCTGCCTTGCCACTTTATGCCGAGGATATTTCGTAGGCATCTCTGGTGAAACTGCTCAAGTTGTTGAATGTGACGGCGATACGCCGTCCATGTTTCACAGCAGCACAACAAGGTGGTCAGCACAACAGCTCTGTAGGTTTTGATTTTGGTGCTGAGCCTGATGCCTTTGTTGTTCCACAGCCTGTTGTTGAGTCTGCCAAAGGCGGAGCTGGCCTTGGCGATGCGCAGCGTCATTTCTGCATCAAGGGCTCCGTTGCTGAATAGGGTGCTGCCCAGGTAGCAAAACTTGTCGACTGACTTGATCTCTGTGTCATCGATCTTGACTGCAGGTGGGGGGTAGGCACTGGCGTTGTGTGAACTAGCTGGTTGGTACATGGGCTCGGTCTTGCTGAGGCTGATGGTCAGTCCAAAGCGCCTGCAGGAGGTTGAGAACCGGTCCATAATGAACTGCATGTCCTCATAGGTGTGTGCAGTAAGCGCGCAGTCATCAGCGAAGAGGAACTCTCTCAATAGTGCCTCAAACACCCTGGACCTGGCATGGAGTCGCCGCAAGTTGAAAATATTGCCATCTGTGCGAAACTGAATGTAGATGCCCCCGTCACAGTCTTGGAAGGCGTCAATCAGCATGGCAGAGAAGAGAATGGAGAACAGTGTGGGTGCCAGGACGCAGCCCTGCTTCACTCCATTTACCACAGGGAACGGATCCGACATGTCAGTATTTTCCTGTACTCTCGCCTGCATGCCATCGTGGAATGACGCAATCAGCTGGATTAGGCTCTCTGGGCAGCCGAAATTTAGGAGGATCTTCCACAGACCACGGCGGTTCACCGTGTCGAAGGTCTTAGTCAGGTCTACAAAGACCATGTGGATCTCCTTGTTCTGTTCACGGCACTTCTCTTGCATGTGGCGTACGGCAAACACCATGTCACATGTTCCCCTGCCTGAGCAGAAGCCGCACTGTGCTTCAGGGTTGACTGTGCTGGAGACATGGTCACTGCCTGGCTGGTTGGAGCTTGCATGCAAGTCTGATGTTAATCTTGCTGCGTACCAGGCGATGGTCCGACTTACAGACTGCTCCTCTCATGCAGCGTGTAATGGAAACATCACCTCTGTCCCTCTGCCGGACAATCACATAGTCCAGCATGTGCCATTGCTTGGAGCGGGGGTGCATCCATGTGTTCTTGTATTTGTCCGCTTGTTAGAAGAAGGTGTTGGTGATGGTCAGTCCATGCTGTGCGTAGAGCGAGAGCAAAAGCAGTCCGTTGGAGTTGCACTTGCCAGTGCCGTGCTGTTCTAGGACTTTTGGCCACGAGTCGAAGTCCACGCCGACGCGGGCATTGAAAGCCCCAAGGATGATCAGCCTGTCCTTTCTATCTACCGCTGAAATGGTGCGACTGATCTCCTCGTAGAAAGCTTCTTTGATGTCATAAGGGTTGGTCATCGTCGGGGCACAGCAGCTGATGACTGTGGAGAAGCGATCCTTGGACAGCTTCAGACGCAGGGTCATCAGCCTATCGTTTATCCCACGTGGAAGGCTGTCAAGCTGTCGAGCAAGTTTGGGTCGTATGGCAAAGCCCACGCCTGAGGCTCTTGAGGTGCCATCTATCTTCCCAATGCAGTAGAAGGTGTAGCCCCCTCCAACTTCCTCCAGCTGAGTTTCACCGGCAAACTTGGTTTCGCTCAGGGCTGCTATGTCCACCTCGTAGCGATAAAGCATTCTAGCAATGAGCGCTGTACGTCTTTCTAGTCAGTCGTCTGTCTAAAAGGGTGCGAACATTCCAGGCACCCAGAGTCAGGGCACAACTCCTGGTTCTTTTCTTCTGTTGTTTTCGACCGCTAGTGTTGGATGTCCAAGCAGGTGCGGTTTCCTACTAGGTACTAGGCGAGGCAGCCTTTGTTTGGACATCCTTTTATCTCCCCTTCCCCATGTGGGGAGAGCAGTGCTGTCCCTAAAAGGACTGCTCTGACAATGTGGGAGGATACGGGCGCCGCATCTGCCCCAGTCTACGGCGGACGACCATTACCCCACAGCCGCCTGCGTGCAGAGTCGTAACTAGGAACTGCCAGCAGCATCCTCTGCCTGTCCCCGTTACCACTTCTCCATCGCCGCGGGGCTTGGGAAAGCTAGGTGTTGAAGGCTAGCTCGTCTTTCCGACATTAGCCTGGTTGCCTGACCAGCACAGGTGACTTTCTTTTAGTGAGGAGGATTTGTGCAGTCCCTTCCTCACTCTGTCCCATACCAACGCTCACAGTCCCACAGGTGCGGACACTGCCACGTGTAGGACGGCCTTGGCAGGTGCAGGTTTTTTCTTCGGAGTTCCGTCTCCTAAGTGGACTTCCAACCAAGGATAAGAGCTCCCCCTGCCCTTTGGTCATCCTCTTCCGCCTTCACAGCTGCTGGGAAAGGTTTCCTCCTCCACCTGGTCCGTCGTTGGGAGACTTCACATGCGGCAGGTAGTACTGGGTTACATGGTACCAGTAACAAGGGCTATGCCCCTGACCTGACCCAGTAACTATACTCCTGACAAATGATGTATTTTAAACCCTTCTTTTGATGATATCATGCCCGGAAGGTGGTCACGTTGACATAGCAAATGTGTACAGTGTAAACATTCACACACAAAGACACCCAGAAATAGCAGAAATCTGAATTTTTATAATTAATATCAAATGCATGAAAAGCATCCATTAAGTTGACAAAAGAATGACAAAGCAAACAACTCGAAATAAAGAAGAAAAACATGTTATTTGTCACAAAATCAGAGCATGTTAAGCCAAACATTCAAAGTGTCACAGTTAACCCATTAAACATTATACCATCCAATATGCAGCAAGCATTACATCAATCAGTATTCATCAACCTGCTGAGCAGATGTTATGTAGCAAAGACATCTTCCTTCATAAATATTCCAACAAAACAGAGATTATAAGGTGTAATTTCTTCTTTAACATGCTAATTGTGACATTCCCTGTCTGTGATACAGAATTTAGTCTATCTTTTTGAACTACGTATGTAAAATAGGTAAATCTATTTGCATTAATCATTAATACTGAGAACTGTGTCAAACATATTACCAAGTACAAATGAATAATGCCCCTAAGTTATGAAGGTTGGTGTGTAGCATTACCATGGTATTTGTAACACTTAATCTGTGACACCAAATGTGAGTGTGCTAAACGCAAACAGTGAATGCTTCTGTGTGTAAAGGATTAATGTTGTTAACTGAGTCAAACATGGACAATTGTGGGCAAATGAATAAAGTCCATGCATCTGAAGGCTGGAGTGGGTGACAAACATTATTTGTGGCATACTCTATTTGTGACAGAGATGAGTATCTTTTTGAGACAAAATGTTCACGTCAGCCTGTCTGTATGAAAGATCAAATATAATATGTATGCAAAACAGGTAATGTTCAAGGATTGTTAAGCCCAAGGTTTGGGCAGGGTAGTACTGGAAACCACAAGATAGTGAACTATTTGAAACAACTGTACACTGCAGGCTACTGCTTCTCCACCACAGAAAGAAATGTTTGCTTTGCGTTGACTTTGAAGCCACAAATCCCATGTGAACTGGATCCTCAGTGAACATGGACAGAGGTTCCCAGGAATCAGCAGTCTTTGTTGGCCAGGTATACAATTTGTTTTTGCCAATCCGTTGCGTGAAATGAACATACACGTGTGGTTCGTCGTTCTCATCAACTGGCTCTGCGATCTGCCTTGCCTGCAATAGTAAAAGCAAAATAATAACAAAAATAAATTATAAAATGACATTTTGATATATTGTTCGTCACCAGTAATACTGTTATAATTTCATAAGTTGTTTCTGACATGATTTCTTTCTACATTATTGCATGAATGGCCTGGGATTGACATTTTGAATTTTTCAGTCAGTCATGTCCTGGAAACAGCAAGTTTAAGAATTATTTCAGTGGTGTCAATGTGTGATGCAGTGATGTCCATAAGGACTAAGTGTACCGGATGAAAAGATGGATCATCACTTGAAGTTGACTTACCTCACATATGTAGTGACAGCCATCTCTCAAGCTAATTTGGTACAGCTCACCCAAACAGATGGCACTGAAAAAAACTAATGTATTTAGTTGAACATTGTCCTGTATATGTGTGAAAAATGTTATATGTTTAGATATATTGTGGAACATAATTATAAAACACAAACATACACACAGAATAATTGTTGTGACAATGCAAATCACACACACGCACATACACACTCGCACACAACATACACTTTTCATTTGCAGCCTATTTTCTTTTGGCCTTCTGAAAACTGCTTTATATTGCACTGACCTTTCAAAATCATCACCATGCACATTTTCTTCCGGTGTGGCTGTGCTAGACGTTTCGCCATTCAGCTTCTCTGAGTCCCATAAATAAAAAAGTGAGAAAATTCATTTAAGAAAACAAACCAAATTGAAAAACATAGGCATTATGTGCATTCTTAAATGACATATGTGTATGAAGAAGACAAATATGTACAAGTATGTAAAAAAAAATGTTCTGTGCAAAACCATTCATACATTTTAAATCATTTGGGAAAAACTCACATGCCAATATCATTCCCCTCAGACAGTTCTGTCCTGTCTTCCATGGATGCATGGTTCAGCTCCTCTGACACCTTGCGATGTTAATAAAAGGTAGGCATCAATTAAATCACCCAATTTTATTCATTTGTTTTCATTCTATTCCACTGAATGATAGATAATTAAAATGGTGTCATTTTAGTTTACAACCAAATGATAGGCAATATAATGTTGAAGCAACACTCCAAAGGTGTGCACACCCCATCAAGAATAAATATCTGGGGAAAAAGCATCAAAGAAGAAAATCTTAACACAATATATGTATGCTGATCAAGTACTGTCTTGCATCATTTAAAAATGTTACAATCACTATCACTAAAGCATGTTGTGTGCTAAGTATAAATCTTATTAGAGATATATGATGATGATGATGATGATGATGATGATGTTGATGGCAGTTTCTTCGTATCCGAAGATCACTGGGAAGAAGGTCTAGTCCGGGTGAGGCAAGCCTTCTGGTGGCTGTACAGGCCAATCCTGGACTTGCATTGTCGGGAACAGCTGGCGCACGTGAAGATTGGCTGGTCGCTGGAGGGGTGAACTTGAGACGATGCCTCCTTTCTCCGCTCGCGTTTTTCCCTGGCTGTCTGTGTCCTTTCCTTTTCAAATTTCCTGACAGCTTTCCTGGTGGAAGTTTTCCAGGCAGATCTGTTTGCTGCCAGTGTCTCCCAGCTGTGGTGGTCAATTTCGCTACGTGACATCTGCTGCTTCAGTTGGTCCTTGTAGCGTCTGCGTAGAGCTCCAACGCTGCGTTTACCTTCACGCAGTTCGCCGTAGAAGACGGCCTTTGGCATTCTGGAGTTGTCCATACGGGCTACATGACCTGCACAGTGCAGCTGTCGAAGCATCAGCATTGACTCGATGCTTGGGAGATCAGCTTTCTCCAGGACTTCGATGTTGGTGGTATAGTCCTGCCAATTGATGCCCATGATGAAGCGTAGGCATCTCTGGTGGAAACGCTCCAGCAGCTTGATGTGTCTCCTGTAGAGGACCCAAGCTTCAGATTCATACAGCAGGGTACTGATGACGACTGCCTTGTAGACCTGGATTTTGGTCGAGAGTCTTAGGGAGTGGTTTTGCCAAACACGTTTCTGGAGACGACCAAATGAGCTGCTGGATTTGGACAGACGATGGTCCACATCCTTGGAGATTGTGGCATCGTTGGAGATGATGCTTCCAAGGTAAGTGAAATGTTCCAAAGCATTCAGTTTGTGCCCGTCAATGCAGATCTTGGGTGGTGCGTAGGTGCCATGAAGGGGTGCCTGGTACATGACTTCAGTCTTCTTCAGACTAATGGTGAGGCCAAAAGCCCAGGCTGCATCAGCAAAGTGGTTGACGACTAACTGCAGAGATTCCTCAGTATGAGCGAGGAGAGCACAGTTGTCTGCAAACAGCAGCTCCAGGATCAGTTCCTCAGTGGTCTTGGTACGCGCAAGGAGACGACGGAGGTTGAAGATGCTGCCATCCGTTCTGAATCTGATGTAGATGCCTTCAAACAGATCTTCCTTGGCTTCCCTCAGCATCAGGCCAAAGAAGATTGCGAAGAGTGTGGGGGCCAGGACGCAGCCTTGTTTGACGCCGTTTCCAATGGGGAACGGCTCTGAAAGTTCGCCTCCACACTTCACTTGGCCACGCTGATCTTCATGGAGTTGCTTGAGGACTGCAAGAAACTTTGGTGGGCATCCATCTCGGCTAACCGTATCGAAGGCCTTGGTCAGGTCGACGAAGGCCACGTAAAGGCCCATGTTCTGCTCCCTGCACTTCTCCTGCCACTGGCGTAGCACAAAAATCATGTCTGTGGTTCCTCTGTTTGCTCGAAACCCGCACTGGCTCTCGGGGAGATTTTCCTCGGCGATGGTGCAAATCAGCCTGTCCCGTAGGACTCTTGCCAGAATCTTTCCTGCAATTGACAGAAGGGTGATGCCTCTGTAGTTGGAGCAGTCAGATTTCTCGCCCTTGATTTTGTAGAGGGAGACGATCACTACATCTCTGAGCTCACCTGGCACTACTCCTTTGTCCCAACACAGAGTGAAGAGGGATGTCAGCTGTTCTGCGACAATGTCGCCTCCTGCAACGTACACTTCCGCTGGGAGCCCGTTGATGCCAGGGGCTTTGCCACCTTTGAGCTTCTTGATGGCGGACTTTACTTCTTCGAATAGCGGGGGGTTGTCCAGGTCATGCTTGACTGTCAGCTGAGGTATCTTCTCAATTGAAGAGTCCTGAACTGTACGTTGGTCTCTGAAGAGGTCTTGGTAGTGCTCTGTCCAGCGATGCAAAATGGAGTCTCGATTTGTCAAGAGAGTAGTACCATCTGATGAACGCAGAGGGGCCTGCACTTGCAGTGACGAGCCATATGCTGCTTGCAAGGCTTCGTAAAAGGCTTTTGTGTTGCCCAAGTCAGCATATGACTGAGTCTTCTCAGCCAGTTTAAGCCACCAGTTGTTCTGAATCTCCCTGAGTTTAGTTTGTAGAGTGCTGCAAACTGTTCTGTGGGCTGCCTTGGCTGTATTGTCATCTTTACTGGCAAAGAGTCTGGCATGCAAAGCACGCTTTTCTTGTATGAGATTCTGGATTTCCACATCATTCTTGTCAAACCAGTCTCTGTTTTTTCCTGGTGGAGAAGCCAGCAACGTCCGCAGGTGAATTTTGAAGGGCAGTCTTTAAGCACTGCCGCTGCTCCTCTGGATCTGGCTCCTGCTTGATGAGACCTCTGCTTTTAGCCTGTCTTCGAGTTCCTTCCTGAACTCCTCTTCCTTGACCAGTAGTTGCTGGACATTTAACTTCTTAGTCGGAGGTCCTCTCCTTCTGATTGCTGGTCTGACTGTGAGCCTGACCTTGGTACAAACAGGCCTGTGATCTGTGTTGCAGTCGGCGCTTGGCATGACTCTGGTGTGCAGAACATCCTTAATATCCCTCTGGCGTACCAGGACGTAGTCCAGAAGATGCCAATGTTTGGAACGTGGATGTTTCCAGGTCGTCTTGTATCTGGCCTTCTGTTGAAACAGTGTGTTGATGACTGACAGGCTGTGCTTGGTGCAGAACTCTAGAAGCAAGCGGCCGTTGTCATTGCAGTTGCCAATGCCATGCCGTCCTATCACTCCTGGCCAGATGATATGATCCCTACCAACTCGTGCGTTGAAGTCACCCATGATGAGAATCTTATCCTCCTTGTCCACTTTCCTGAGCAGAGTACTAAGTTCGCTATAGAAAGCTTCTTTGGTGACGGCATCTGCTTGGAGGGTAGGGGCATACACGCTGAACAGAGAGACGAAGCAGTTGCTTGTAAGGGGCAGTCGTAGGGACATGATGCGATCCGAATGTCCCACTGGGAGGCTATGGAGCTTGCTGGCAATAGAGGACTTGATCATGAAGCCTACTCCGGACAGTCTGCGCTCCTCTTTACTTTCGCCTGACCAGTACAGGGTGTAGCCTGCACCCTCCTCTGTGAGGGATCCTTGTTCTGCGAAGCGGATTTCGCTGAGAGCAGCGATGTCAATGTCCAGCTGTGCTAGTTCCCTCGCCACCAGAGCTGATCGTCTCTGCGGTCGGTCGCTGTTGTCCGAGTCTTGTATGGTGCGGATGTTCCAGCACACTAACTTCAAATTGCTTCTTGCTTTTGATTTCGATTTCTTTTGCTCAATGTTGTTCTTACCGCTGCAGTGAGATGCCTGTTGGCCGCGGCGAACCAACCAGGTGTGAGTGAGGCAAGCTGTGTTTAGGCCACCTTTTCTAGGCCTGTCTCCATGTGGAGCAAGCAGCGCTATCCCTAGAGAGGGCTGCTTGGTCGATCAGAGTGCTGCCGAATGCTGTTGTTGCCTCAAGTCAACAGACAAGCAACCCAATAGTCTGAGCCGCCTACATGCAGAATTGAGACTGCGACTCCCAGTACCATCTAGTACCTGTCGTTTCGCCTCTCCTCCATCGCTGTAGGTCTTTCTTCCCGCCTGCACTGCGAAGATTTAAAGTGAAGACCAGTGCGCGCGAACCAATCCCACTCTTTAGGCCATGCATCCTTCCACAGGGCTCAGCGAGCTAAGACGTCTATGGCGACCACAAGGCTGTAGACAGATTGCCTGTGACAGCTAACGGGCTCTTAGAGATATATATTACCTGCTGGAATAACAGGACTGCTGTTTTTCCTGCGCAAGAGGCAGCAATGGAACGTCATGGTTTGCCACCCAGAATGATTCCACCATGTCCTGCCTGTCTTCTCAGCAGTACCTGAGGATGACCGGAGCTTTCTGTTCATCAATGTGAAGATTGGCTCTCCACCAAGGTGTGGATACACAGAAAGAATATTGGAATTTGTAATGTTTGCACGATCGGTTTTACACCAACCGGAAGCGACCTCCCAACGGTCATCCATTTTGCTCAGTAAATTTCGTGGTATTTTGAATATTTTGTCGCTTTGTGACTGAAGAGAACGCCAATTTTGTCTTATTTGTCTCTTCAGCCACTGTACTATTCATGTAAATAAAAACATTCAACATATTTTACATGGGAAAAATGCTATGATATGATTTTCAAGGTAAGGGGTGGATCAAGCACCTTTTGAAAGTGAGATTGAACTATATTGCCCTCTGTGCACAAGTGGGGTTGAAGATGAGATACACTTTATTGTATGTTGTCCTGTTTTTAGTAAGTTAAGAGAACAGTATTTTACGCGAAAGTGTTAGTTTCCAAATCAGTTCCGGCTTAGTTTGTTGATGGCATCTGATAAAGAAAGCATTGTAAAGGATTTGTAAATTTACTTACACAAAGTATTTCAGTTACGATCAGTTACGTTATCATAACGATTGTTCCACCTTGTGCATTTGTATAAGTTTAATGTTGCATATTGCACCCATTCATGAGGGGCAATGGCCTATATGAATAAATCATCCGAATCCCAATTTGAACCCCTTCACGTTTCTCCCCACCACCCCTTCACGTTTCTCCCCTCTATCACCTTCACGTTTCTCCCCACCACCCCCATCACGTTTCTCCCTTCTATCACCTTCACGTTTCTCCCCACCACCCCCATCACGTTTCTCCCTTCTATCACCTTCACGTTTCTCCCCACCACCCCCATCACGTTTCTCCCTTCTATCACCTTCACGTTTCTCCCCACCACCCCTTCACATTTAATATTGTATTAAAATACAATACAATACAATAAGATATAATCATACAATATTGAATCTAATCTTTCCTGGTTGTTGGGAAAAGCATCAAAACGATTCAACTTTCTACATAAATGTCATAGCAAAAAAAGGTGTTTCACAATGCTTTACCTTCACTTAGGTAGCGTGAAAACTGGACCAAAATAGTTTTGATGTCTGTTATGATGCAATCTTTTCTTTCGCATTTATTAGAATGTTCTTCATTTCATACTGGCTCATTTGTTCATCTGTGTCAGTATGCTTTCGCTTGCAAGATTACAGTGAAAATGGTTTCTCATTTCACAGAAGACACTTAGAGCATGAAAATATTTCAAAACAGAGTGAAAGAAGACTAAATCAACCAGCCAAGTAAACACACACACACACACACACACACATACATGCAGATCGTTTTACATGATTATTGTGCCATCACCTTCACCGTTTATTTCTGATGTCTTCGCTAACGCCACTGTCATTATCTTCATCGTTGTTGTCGTTTCCCGCGTTTCTGATTTCTTTTCTTCTCTTTTAATTTACTCTCAGCTTTGCATTGGGAAATGACAAGAAACCAACTCCGATGACAACAACAACAACAAAAGTATTTTTTTTAAAACAACATAAAATAAAGGGTACTTCCCATGATTTCTCATACACCGTGAGAACAAGGGGGATCCTAAGCAGACGGATGTCAGACAGGCATGTGTTTTGATTCAATCCTTGGTCTAACATTCAGAGAAACACAAGAATTTAACACACAACGTGATGATATGACATAATCAACAATACTGCATCCTGTAGAAAAAATGTAAGTGTAGTTACCAAAAATGTATTCTTTGATAGTACCATTCAGAATGGAAAGATCAAAAGAACTGCAAAGATTCAATAGATATTTACCAAAGTCATTCTGAATGTTATCTTTTGAGGAGCGATATACCTACCTTGTATTCACTGTCATCGTCTAGAACACATCTACCTCTATATCATCATTCTCTATTGCATTTTCACCCTCAGTGCGTGCATTAAAGTCCCCAAGTAACAAAAGACATATTTGCATAACACTCCATCGAATCCATAATATATTGTTCTACAATAGCAACACCATTTGATATCTCTATATTGCAATAATAGAAGTACTCGGTGGTAATACACACCAAGTAACATTACCGGCAAGTCTGTGCTAAACAGATCTTTGGACAGTCTTACTGCTATGATGTTGTCATACTCCACATCTATTTTTTCACATGCTTGGAAAAACTTTTCTTCACAAGGAGTGTCGAACTTCCGGACAGTCTTGCAGTTATACCATCCGAGAGTCTAATACCCGGCACAACAAAAGCATCATAATCTGAGAACAAATGTTCTAGAAACCGAGTTGCAAAAATCAAAATTATCGATATAAGATCGTAGTTCATGGCTTTACACATGGGAAAGCCCTTCAATATTATATGTGACAAAGTTAATGTTCTTCGCGACATGAGCCTGGCCGAATCCCTACTGGTTATTTTGTTTTGTGGTTCTACCTGTTGCTTCCTGAATGGTAGTTTGTCGTTTAGTTGTGGTTGCTGCACACGAGGCACTTCTCAACCGAGTTGCCGGCGCGTCACGTGCACCTCTCTGGAGCTCCGTGTCTCGTGCACTGCTGTGGCCTTGTCTTGCCTGTTCCGCTCTGTGGCTGACAGCTCTGTGTGTGTGTGGTTCCGTCACCGAGTCAGGGTCTGTACGTCACCTACCTGTTCTGTTTGTGCTGCTATAGTCAGTTTGTCTCGTTGTTGCCTCACAAGTTTGTTGTGGTTTTGTGATTTGCTCGTTGCTTGTTTCCGTGTCGTTCTGTGCGGTATAATGTGGCTGATCGTCAGTGACGGTAACGTCAGTAACAGTAACTGTCACGGAGGGCGTGTCACTGTCAGATATCTGTTGTCCGCAAACGTAAACTCCGTTGTCCACAGCAGATGTTTCTCTGTCTTTTTAGTGAGGGTACTGTCTTTACTTTCGTCAGTCTCTTTTTCAGTCTCTTTGTCAGTTTCTTTGGCAGTCTCTGTCTCGGTAGATGTTTGTGTAGTACTGTGTCCCTGTGTCATAGTATCATTCATACTACCTGTTTGAGTCACGTTAGTGTTATCAGACCGAACACTGATGACGTTGGCGTTTCGTGTTGATGGCAATGGTGGAAAGTGACGCATAGAAGCATAGTGGGGGTATCGCTGGACATGGTAGTTCCAGTTCTGCATCTCACTCCCGTCCTGATTCCAGCTCTCACCCCCGTACCTCCTGTAGAAGTCGGCTGATGGTCCGTCGTCGTACCGGTGGTCAGGGTACCAGTATCCGTGGTGTGGCTCAGATGTCGGCCCGTCACCCCGCTCTCTGAGGTTTCCTCGGTCACTGGTGCCGGTGCTGCTGCCGGTGTTGTAGTAGGCCCTGGTGTCGTGCTGGTCCCCGTGTCCCCGCTGCCACCGAGAACTGCGTGGCCGCTTCTGTTCCTCCATCACCAGCCTGTTGACCCCTGTAGTATGCGTGCATACCTTGGTGACGGTAATCTTTGATGGTTTCTCTCTGCCTGTCTGTCAGATCTGCAGCCACGCTTACGTCTTTTCTCCGCAGAGCAGCTTTACCCTGTGTCAAGACTGCCATCTTGTCTGACCATCGTGTGAACTTGACAATCATCGGCGGAGGGCGGCTATTGTTGTCGTTGTAGTGTCCGAGTCTGTGTGCTCGTACGATGTCATCACGGCACCACACTTTACCTGGCACTGTCCCTTCCAACACACTGAGAACGGCCGTCACGCATTCGTGGTACGACTCGGATCTGGATGTTCGAGGAACTTTGAAAAACTTCAGGTTTTCACGTCTCGAAAACATTTCAAGTTTTTGTATCTTGTCCGACAGTTTTGCTGTGACTTGTGACAAACTGCCTTCCAACCGGCTCACAGCTTGCTTTGCGAGGTATGTTTCATGAACAGCAGTTGTCACCGTTTCAAGTGATGATGTTTTCGCACGCAGCTCGTGCATTTCGCTTTTTAGCTAACACACTGCCTTTTCTAGGTTGGCTGAAATTTGCTGTGTCACAGCTGGAAGACGACAGTCCAAAACATTGTGAAGTAAATTTTCAAAATCCTGCTTTTGCGATTGAAGTAATTTTTTAGTATTTGCGTCGTTGGTGACATCAAAAGAACTTGAATCCATTCCTATCGCTGGATCTTGTTTCAAAAGACGCAATTAGCAAAAAATAACAATTTGGGGGGGAGAGCTCCGAATCCGCGTCTTACCAGGTCTGTGAATCCGAACTCACCAATGATATAAACCTAATCTATTAACAGAGCAATTTGGATACAAGTGTTTCTCTAGGAGAGAGAGAGAGAGAGAGAGAGAGAGAGAGAGAGAGAGAGAACAGGCATTTGTGACGTCTATTATCTACTTCCTCTCCATAACTGGTAATGCGCACAGGCTGCCTTGCTCATTACCGGTAATGTGTCATATTGTTGCGTATCAACAGTGTATGTGTGCATAAATCAGTGTTACATTTTCGCACAAAACAGAACTCTAGGAGCTAAACAGTGAAAGAAAATATGACAGAGAGAGAAAGAGTCACTGACACTAACACTTACACTGACGCTAGTTTATTTAATAAACCTTTCAATGGTGGTTCACAGTCAACAGATATATTACTATTGACACGAGAAAAAAAATCAAAACAACATACATGAGTAATTAGCAAATTCATGGAGAAAATTATTTCCGTGATAATTAACCGGTTTGTTTAATACGCTGCTTCACCTCTGTATATTTTGGTCTACATTCAAGATCTGGTATCTGAACTTAAAGGTATAGAACAGAAACTTCGCAAACACAAAAATACTCTCTTCTGAAACCCTCACAAATTCCAGATTATGATTTTCGAAACTGGAAATATTCTGTAAATACATTACATCTCAAATCTTCATTCTTTGGACACTAAAAAATAAAGTGAATTTCTGTTTCAAGTGAATTACTACAAAATGGACAATTTCAGCTTTCGTGATTCCTTGAATAACGGTATCTGTGAACATTGATTTGCGATACTCCCATCCTAAACTGAGCGAGGGTGTTACGATATGTGTTCATCCATAAAATATCCACGTATTTCTCTCTTCCAAAACAAGTCTTGTATTGTTTATATACCGAGTATCTTACACTATTTTCTAAGTGATCATGCCAACGATAACAAAATGAGTTGTATAGTCTTTCTGTAAGTTCTTCGAAAAATAATCTCTCATGTCCACACCCAAATGACCACACTTGCTCAAATCCATCTTCACACAGAACATTTTGAACTTTGGTCGCCCAAGTGACAGTACCATTTTCATGCATTTTTAACAACATTTTATGACTTCTCTTTTGAAAATAATTCTTGAGGCTGCTTCAGTAATCGAAACCAATATCTTATACATTTAATGACCGATTTAATCCATAATGGATACCTGCAGCAGACGTTTACAAGCATAGCTGAATCCTTTCTACCTGTTCATACCTATCAAATCCCCACATTTCTGCTCCGTACAACAAATCTGGAACAACCTCCGTGTCAAACAGTTTTAAAATACATCAGCTGAATTACAGTATATTCTATTTACGGTTCTACGAATTTCTATTGTACTTCTCTTTGCTCTGACTCTAAGATCTTCCAGTTCTGCTATCCAACTGTGTCGTGTTGAAAACGTTAGCCATAAGTATTTATGTGAATTAACTATTTCCAGTTTTGTGTGTGTGTGTTGTTGTTGTTGTTTTTTTGTTTTTGTTTTTTTTGTTTTTTGTTGTTTTGTTTTTTGTTGTTGTTTTTTTGTTTGTTTGTTTTGTTGTTTGTTTGTTTGGTTGTTTTTTTGTGTGTGTGTGTGTGTGTGTGTGTGTGTGTGTGTTATCATCTAAACACCATTTTTCCCTTGGGAGAGAGAGAGAGACGTTAACTAACCAACACGCTGACTATTGTATTTAGTTCTGTCTCGCTGTTAACGTGCCCATCACGCCTGCTGACAACAATGCGCTGACCTCATTCCCGACTTCCTGCACGTGACAGACGTGTGCAATTATCGACGAGGCCTGCGAATACGGAACTGGGGGAAGTGAAAACTCTGTCCCCGGAGAATTCGTTCCGCTTTTTCAGTTTAATGTCTGCCACCCACAAAGTTTTGTTGAAGGTGTTGTTTTCAGCCACCGGTCCTTCCTGCAGACTGATCTGTGTGGCGAAGGAAGTGGCTTTCTGACAACAGTTCGTGTCTGTCTGGATGGGTTGTGCAATGGTTAATCTGTAGATACGCGATTGCTTGTTCGTATTCTCACTCATTCAGGTTTTCAAATTTAAACGTATTCACACACGAACGGATGCCTGACGCCTGCTTGTTTTTAATCACTTACCCACGCGCGCGCGCACGCGAACACACACGCGCGCACAGAACACACACTGCACACATGAAACACCCCCTCCCACCCCCCACCCCCACATATGCATGCATTGTAACTGCAGGATTGGTCTTCCGCCCTTCACTCCTTCCAGCACTCTCGTTTTTGTTGGGTCAAGGGTTGTGCGCTTCGGAGGAGATGAACTCTCTCTGTCTGTCTGTCTCTGACTTTCTCTATCCCTCTCCCCCTCCTTGTCACTGTATACCTGTCTGTCTGTCTGCCTGTCCGTCTATCTTTTTGATATGTAAATAATATTGTGTAACGTGTGAACGCGCTGCATAGTGTGTATACAGGGCTGTGTACTGCGTGAACAAGGCTGTGTAGTGCGTGAAAAAATCTCTTGGTAATCCATCGGTTTCGATGATGACAGCTTGCACAGTTCGTTTGTTGTGGACACGAAGGTGGCTATGGAGTCCATATCGTGAACGGCATGGTCGTTCACAGAAGGGACAGGGGGGAACTGTCCTGGTCCAGCTGGCACAGTTGTTGCCACCTTCCTCCTCTCACGGGCCTCCTTGATGCTTGCACGGTGTCTCTCCTCAAAGCTGTCTCGTGCATGTCTTGAAAGAGCACACCAGCCAAGCCGTTCCTGCACATGGTGCTCAAGCTGCTTTGGAGCAATCCCGGCAAGGGCTGTGTTGGCCTTCACAGTCTTTGAACCGCTTGCGTGGCCTGCCTTGGTTCCGCTTGCCTGAGCAAAGCTCGCCATACAGAAACTGCTTAGGCATCCTGGGGTCTTCCATTCGGATGAGTGCCCCGTCAAAGAAGCTGGGTTTCAAGATCATGGCTTCGATGCTGGTTGCCTCAGCTGTGTAAAGGACCTCCATGTTTGTGACTCGGACCTGCCAGTGGATGCTGAGTATTGACCTCAGGCTGCGCATGGAAAAATAGTAAACAAAATAAAAACAACTGCACGTAGTGGAAAGGAATCATCGGGATGTTTTGATTTACTGGCTTCCCTATTCAGATTTTGTGAGGGAAAACGGATTAAATTAGTTGTGCCAGAGGTGATTCTATAGGAATGGAAACAAACTAATTGCCCTTGGGGTGACTGGTCTGTTGTGGTTCGGATGTTCTCTGTGACCTATGAGATCTGACCGTCAGAGTGTGCTGTGAGTACAGAACTGGGTACGTGGCACACACAAGAGGATGTGAAATGACGTTCTATATGCTATTCATCTGTGTGTGTGTGTGTGTGTGTGTGTGTGTGTGTGTGTGTGTGTGTGTGTGTGTGAGTGAATAGAATAGAATAGAATAGATTTTATTGTCATGAAACCGTAAGGTTTATAAGACACAAGTGCAATGGTAAATGAATGAACGAATGAAAAAAACACACACAATTAATCAATCAGTTAATGCAGTAAATTGCAGCAGCATTCATAAACAAATTTTCCCAATCTTGTTTGTATATATTCATCATCTGTTAGCATCATCTGACTGGGAATGTGTGTGTGTGTGTGTGTGTGTGTGTGTGTGTGTGTGTGTGTGTGTGTGTGTGTGTGTGTGTTTCCCCCTCTCTTTCCTGCTTACTTGGTTACGTTTATTTATTTGTAAGTTGAAAACACCCTCGCAAACTGTCACGATATTGTAGTGTGTATGCGCGTGTGACTTTAACCTGATTGAATGACACAAGGACGGGCGCAATAGCCAAGTGGTTAAAGCACTGGACTTTCAATCTGAGGGTCCCGAGTTCGAATCTCGGTAACGACAACTGGTGGGTAAAGGGTGGAGATTTTCCGATCTCCCAGGTCAACATATGTGCACACCTGATAGTGCCTGAACCCCCTTCGTGTGTTTACGCGAGCAGAAGATCAAATACGTACGTTAAAGATCCTGTAATCCATGTCAGCATTTGGTGGATTATGGAAACAATAAGATACCCAGCATGTACACCCTCGAAAACGGAGTATGGCTGCCTATATGGCGGGGTGAAAACGGTCATACACGTAAAAGCCCACTCGTGTGCATACGAGTGATTATGGGAGTTGCAGCCCACGAACGCAGCAGCAGCAGAAGAAGAATGACAGAAAACGAATGATGAGCGCCTAAATGGCAGCCGTCAGTCGGTTCTACCCAGGAATGCAGTCTGTTGTGAAAATGACCCCGTGTTTGTAAAGCGCTTAGAGCTTGGTCTCCGGCCATGGATAAGTATTCATATCATTCATCATGTATTGTTATTGTGTCGTAAGTGGTCATTCTGCTTCATTGGTGTGGCATTTAATGCGGAACTGTTATGCTAGTGATGCTGAAAAGGGCCGTATCTCTCCGTTTTGACGTGGTCGCCATGAGCTGTGCTGGCAACGATAATAATAATAACAATAATAATGATGGTATTTATATAGCGCTGAATCTTGAATCATGTGCAGGGACAAATCAAAGCGCTTTCGCACCAGTCATTCACACACATGCATAACTTTAAAACTGGAGAAACTGAAAACAAGAAAGAGACAGGGAAGGGAGGCTAATTTGGGAAGAGGTGGGTTTTGAGGCCAGACTTTAAAGAGCTGAGTGTGGAGACTTGACGAAGCGAGAGAGGAAGTTCATTCCAATATACATGTGCCAACCTATATGTATTCCTCGTTTCGTAGAGAGGGAGAGCTGGGTGATGTGGTTGAGTTGTGCACTGTTTAGGTTGTGATTGGTTTTGGGTATTGTGATGGGTATTTGATTTTGTTATATTTGTTGTTTTGTTTTGTTTTGTTCTCTCTCTCTCTCTCTGTCTGTCTGTCTCTGTCTCTCTGTCTGTCTGTCTGTCTCTGTCTCTGTCTCCCTCTCTCTCTCTCTGTGTGTGTGTGTGTGTGTGTGTGTGTGTGTGTGTGTGTGTGTGTGTGTGTGTCCGCGCATTGATCTTTGTTGGCGTTTGGTTTCACGTCTGTGTATTTGAATGCATGTTCTACACGTACGCACTTGTTGCACTGAAAAAGAACCCACGGCAACGAGAGTGATGTCCTCTGGCAAAATTCTGTAGAAAAATCCACGTCGATATGAAAACAAGTAAAACACACACACACACACACACACACACACACACACACACACACACACACACACACACACACACATGATGGCTTGATGTAAAAAAGCAATTGTTGCTTATTCAATTTACCATCATGAAATAAAATCTTGACTTGACTTGACTTGACTTGACACACAAAGTCCCAAAGTATAACTATAAAGATGCTGATTGGGAGAAATTCGAAAGTATGTTTGCTTGCAAAAACACGGAGTCTGTAAACACTGGGGATATAGATAATTTATATTCTTTCTTTACTGACACCATATTACAAGCCGCCGATATATCAATCCCAAAAAGTAATTCGCTTAAATCAAACAAGCATTTAGGAAATATTTGGTGGACGCCAGGCCTGTGAAGCAGCAGTAAATGATAAAAAAAAAGAAGTTTATAATTTATATGAAAAACAAGTCACAAGAAAATCTTATTGAAAAGAAAAGGGCAAACCATTATAGTAACATGATCATTGCACAGGCTAAAAGACAATATTGGTCCTCATTCTGTAATAATGAGATATCCAGTCATAAAGATACTAAAAAGGTTTGGAAAAAATTCAATGAAATGAAAGAAGGTATAAATTTGCCATCTTGCCCAATTAAGATAGAAGACAAAGAATTCCCGTCCAGTGCAGAGAAAGCAGAAACATTTGTGGAAATGTTCTCAGAGTCTATGCGATTGGAAGGTCTATCGCCTAAAAAGAGTAAACACAGAACCGAAGAAGAGAGCAAAAGTGATTATACAGATCCAAGTCCCGATAACAGTCACACTCAGTGAGGTTAAAGACGCATTACTATCCCTCCCTAAAAAGAAAACATCTGTAGGACTTGATGCTTAGGCACTTACCAGAAAATTTTGTTGTTTTGTTATTTAAGCTTTTTCAAAACTGTTGGATTGATGGTTTAATGCCAGCACAATGGAAACAGTCTATTGTAATACCAGTTCATAAACAAGGAAAATGTAAAACAGATAAGAACAGTTACAGGCCAATTGCGCTAACATCACATACTGGTAAGCTGATGGAAAAAGTATTTTGAGAAGACTGATGTACTATTGCCATAAAAATAGAATTATCCCAATTAATCAAGGGGGCTTTCAGAGAGGTAGATCTGCAATTGATAATTTGGTTAAACTTACAACACATGTAAAACAACAATTTGCTAGAAGAAAAAAAAAACGTTCTTGCAACTTTCTTTGATATAAAGAAAGCCTATGATCAAGTTTGGCATGCAAAGTTACTCTTTAAACTGAAATCTGTTGGCTTTTCAGGGCGTCTCTATAATTATATCAGAGATTTCCTGACTAAAAGACGTATACAAGTACGAGTTGGAAATACATACTCAAATCCTAAGACTCTTCACATGGGATTACCCCAAGGTTCTGTTATTGCCCCTGTTCTATTTAACATATTGCTGAACGACTTACCTCAACATTTATCAAAAGACGTGATCCTAGTGCAATACGCAGATGATATATGTATGTGGATGAATGTAACTATGAAAAGAAATACATCAAAAAGGGCACTAAACTATATTAAGAAAACATACCAAAGAGAAATAGATAAACTGAATAAGTATATTGTCGACAATGGTCTTACATTATCAGCAGAAAAAAACTCACATTATGCTTTTTAACAATGGTAATAATCCGGAAGAATTACCAACATTTAAAATTGAAAATGAGCCCATTCAGTACAGAGATATGATAAATTTTTTAGGCTTAATGCTTACTTCAAAACTAGCTTGGAATGCCCATATCGAATATATAATAACAAAAGCAAGAAAATGTTAAAACTTGCTCAAAGTTATAAGTAAACAGTACTGGGGACAAGATACAACGATATTGAAACATTTATCATCATCACTTATTTGATCCAAACTATCGTATGGACAAGAAGTCTTTTTCAATGCTCCAAAGTATTTGTTAAAGAAACTTCAAAGCATTGACTGTAAAGCATATAGACTTGCCCTTGGCGTACCTTTCCACGCATCAACCCTCGGAACATATAAAGAAATAGGAGAATTACCTTTGGATGAATACCGAAACCTGGCATGTGCTAAATACGTATTGAGAAGCTCAACAACTGAAAATTTTACATCGGAGGAAGTAAGAATTACATCTGAAAACAACTTCCCAAAAAGAGCTAAAACGATATCTTATCTAACACCAATTGGCACGTTTGTGTCAAACCTTTTCCAAAAGTCCGAAATTAATCCAGCTAATGTAGACACGCAGAAAACAGTAAGTTCATGCCCCATTTGGGAGATGAGTAAAGCACAGTTTGATATCAATCATACTGACATTGCCAAAAAAAGAAAATCCAAATATCATGGCAACAGAAGTCCGATTACACCTTCAGAATCGATACCGTGACCACTTACATATTTACACAGACGGCTCACTCCTAGACAATGGCCAAGCAGGTTCAGCTTTTGTTATTCCAAAACTGAAAACTGAACGATCATACCATATTGGTAAAGATCGGTCAATATTCACAGCTGAACTTATCGCTGTTCTTGTGGCTTTAAATTATATTCTTGATCTTCCAGTTTGCCTTCCACAAGTCTTATTTTGTGTTGATTCAAAATCTGTATTGTACGCTTTAAACTCATCAAATTGTAAGAACAAGTCCAAAATAATAATAGAAATAAGTCACATTGTACATCTTATGAATTTGAGAGGAACACGTATAACTTTTTGTTGGGTTCCTTCTCACCTTGGTCTCCTATATAATGAATGGGCTGACAGGGCTGCAAGAAAAGGTGCAAAACACCAACAGGGAACCACGTACCTTTATGTACCTTTGTCTGTACAAAAGGGGTACCGCTTACTAGAAAAAGCATCATGGAGCAAAGTCAGGGAGGTATATCAGCAAAATGGCAAAGTTTTAAATAAAAGTATAAATAATATTTAACAACCGGAATCTATCAATCAATCAAATACATTCAGTAATTTATTCAGATTAAGGCAAATTCGGGCATTATCAAACAGGATAAAGCTGAACGCTTTTATAACAAAGTTCAGCAGAGATGTTAAATGCATATGTGGAGAATCTATTTCTAGAAAACACATACTCTTTGAATGTCAGAGTCTGAAATCGTTTTTACCAAACTTCTCGGAAAATTCTTTTGAATGTATTTTTGACATTTTCAAGATGCTATCTGCTATTGCAGAAGGTTTGCTGCATAGTCCAATTGGACATTTGTTATAGTTGTTACAGTTGTTTGATGTTAGCGTTTCCTTCTATATTGTGCCTATGTCTCCCGTTTTTAATGCTTTATTTTTTTTCCAATGCTCTGTATCTCCCCCCCCCCCACACACACACACATATGCGCACACACGCGCACACACACATACACACACACCATTTTTCACCCTCTGCCCAATACCGTTCCCTCCACCACGCCCCGCCCTCCACCCTCCCCTTATATATATATATATATATATATATATATATATATATATATATATATATATATATATAATTATTTTGGACACTGGCCTTAGTACGTACTTTTGGTGCAATGTCTTGTCATGAGTTTTCACGCTTGCCTACTTACTTAGTTGGATCAACCAGCATGTTTTGATGATTGACATTTTTATTTGAGCCATTGTAATTGTAATGCGCTCAAAGCAAAATTGTTTGATTTAGCGCTGTTTTCTTCTTCTTCTTCTGTTATCACGTTATTATTGAATTATTGAGAGGGTTCAAACCTTGTATACTACCGGGCCAAACCACGCGAAGATTGACGCTAAAGTTACACCATCAGTTTTCTGTAATATTTAGCAGCCACGGCGTCTCAAGCCAGTGAAGATGTAAGACGGGTTTGTGTGAGAAGTGTTGGAAACCGGGTGTTAAACACGCCGGTCGGTGTAAAATTCTTCTACAAGTGCAAGTCTCAGGATAAAAATAAGTGATTTTTCTGTCTGTGTATTTGATACTTAAGGAGCTGCAGTTGTCAACCAAGTACGACCTTCTACATAATGTTATCTAGATACACCCCACGTCCTCTAAGAGGAGACAACCTGACTAAAATCCCCAAGGAAATGAATGGCTTTTGGGTTAAACAGTTACTCACTGTGTGCAGTCAGGCCTTAGGGTGACACCAGGCTGACGGACTCCACACAGGTGGACATCCATTGCTCTGTCAGGGAGATGGTATATTCTTCCTCACCACATAGAACACCCCTCTATGGCTAATGACAAAAAGTCTGTCTCGCGTGCACCGCGGGGATCAGCAGCATTGCACGAGAAATAAATGCAGATCCCCCAAACCCCAAAACAGGCGTGGTAAAAGAGGTGGGACAAGATCATGCTTAGATGGCAGAATGACAAAAGCAGAGCAGCTGTCAAAGGAATTCTGTAGAATAGGCACTTGAAATTGCTCTAGCGCGAGAATGCGAATATCAACAATTGAGAAATTAACATATGAATTTGATATTTCATGTCTACAAGAGACCAGGACTAGTTCAGATAGACCAATGTTGTTTTTTTCTGTCAGAATTTCTCTGTTTTTCAAAGGCATCATACTAAACAATAATCTGAAAAACAAAGTTTCCACCATAAATACAGAGAAATAGTGTAGCAACTCATGTGAACTAGTAGGTGTGCGTCTTGAAAAACCTGACATAGTTCACAAAAGCATTGTGCTCACCAATGGCTATGTTCACCCAGGAACCTGCACAACAAAGACGGATTGGGCCTTTTTAGAGGAAATAGAAAATGAATTTGGAGACTCTGTCATTATCTGTGGAGACATTAATGCGACATCGAAGTTAAGGGACCAGCGGAACACCAACCCACATTAACTCCCTCAAAGTCAAGATGGGTACGGTACAGGCAAGTGTACATGGGAAAATGCGTGTGCTTTCGCATATGAGGTA
This sequence comes from Babylonia areolata, assembly GCF_041734735.1. Taxonomy (NCBI): domain Eukaryota; kingdom Metazoa; phylum Mollusca; class Gastropoda; order Neogastropoda; family Buccinidae; genus Babylonia; species Babylonia areolata. The sequence goes on along the minus strand of NC_134899.1, from coordinate 48,571,137 downwards.
TACGAAGGATTTCAAAGAAAAGACGAAACATTAGCAGTAGCAACTGACCTTGAAGATACTTACAATAAAGTCCAAGTTTTGACACTGATAAGATGGATAGCAACAGCGCTCCAGGAAAGAACCGTCGTCCTACGCCTCGGAGATTGGATGTCTGCACCTTCTAAACTGTCCATAGGACTGCCACAAGGATCTCCGCTCTCCCCTGTCCTCTACGTCTACACGAAAGGCCTTGCAGACTTTAAACAACAATGGAATAGCTCGAGTGCTTACTCTTGCTAATGATGGCTCTGGTCTTGAAAACTTCGAAAGATGCTGAAGAAAGAACTGCAGCCGTCAAGAAACAACTGAACAATATCGCCCAATGGTGTAAGCCCAAACGTTGCTGTGCACTCTCAACAACAAAACTGCGAGTAGTCACCACCAGCTGTGTCATTCGACGAAATTCAGATCGAGAACACCGACTGTCTACGATACAGTTCGTCAGAATGCTGCCCTTCATAAAACACACTGAAAATTATGTTCTCGGATGCAAAAAGGGTCTTTCAGTCTTAAAGCAATGTCAACCAAAGCATCGAACAATGCCACCTCTTCCGGTTATATCAGTCACTCGTTCTCATTGTGATCGACTACTGACTTGAGCCAACAACAGTGTCTCTAAACAGCCTTCTAAAATTAGAAAGAGTTCAAAATGAAGCTATGAGGCTGATCCTTGGACCAACAAGACACATCTACGGAGACCATGCGATACTTGCTTGACCTTCCTTCAAAGCAGGCCAGAAACAAATTTGAACCGGTTAAGGCCTACTTCAGAGCATTAGAAAACCCTCAAAACCCACTGCATGATGCAGTCAATGAACTAAAAGGCAGGCGTCTATGACGCGGAAGATCATGGATGGGGCAAGCAGAAGACACAATCCAACTTGCATGCCAGCTACAAAACCTGAAAGAAACAAAAGAATGCGAGGAAAATCCTGAAAACCTTCTTTCGCCCACTTCAGGAGGACATGGGAATAACCCGAGGGCAAAACTGATGCAGAAGTAAAGCTACTTATAGAAAAAGAAACCAGTAAAGAAGAGGACATCATCGTTTTCACATGCGGTTCAGTCACCAAAGGCCAATCTGGTTGGGGATTCACTTCGAAACAAATTGTAAAAAAAAACAATTAGGGAAGAGAATGCTGCGTACTAAGTCACAACCTCTGGCCTAACGATGGAAGTTGAAGCTGTGACACAGGCTCTCCAGTGGCTATAATCTTTTTTTTCTTCTTTTTTTTTCTCTCTCTCTTTTTTGTGGGGCCTGCAACCTCCTGTTTTGTTTGTTTGTTTGTTTTTTTAAGTCCTAAATCCTCCTATTTTTTCCCTTTTTTTCTCTTTTTTTTTTCTTTCTCTTTTCTTCTTTTTTCTTTTTTTTCCATCTTCATCAACATCTCCAATTGCATGAAAACATAAGTAAGCAAAAGCAAGACTACATATAAGGCGTCCAACATCATTCAGAATTATCTTTGTGTTTTTCTTCAGATGGACAATTTTCAATTCATTCAACGTATGATGAGTGTTTACCAGTGTCTGCTCTATGTTGTTCACGGGCACTGTGTCTCTTGCATTCTCTTGTGTTCTTGCTGTGTCTCTTGTGTGTGTGTGTGTGTGCGTGCGTGCGTGCGTGCGTGTGTGTGTGTGTGTGTGTGTGTGTGTGTGTGTACCCGCGCGCTCGCGCTAGCGCACATGCGAATGTATTTGTATAGGGCTTACAATGAAAGTACGGGGAAACATTTTCGTCGATTGCTGAATAGAAATAACTTTTTGCCGCCTCATTTCAAACGAATTCAGAGACAGTTACTCTTGACACATTTTTTGCGAAACATTTGAAGTTTTGGTAATTCTGTCATCATGACAGAAGAAGAAGAGGAAACTTGCTCAGAAGCAGATATTTTAAACACTTACGAAACTAATGAAGGAAACGGATATGCTCTGCTCAAACGCATTTTAAATTTAGAATTTCATCACTATAACGAGTTGTGGTGGATATCTTCACAGTTGTAACGATCCGCTTTCTGATGATTTCAGATCGACACACACATAATTCAGTGGCGGTTTGAGCTAATACAGTAGAAAAAATCACAATCCAACTTTTTCCAAACTCGCAGTGACGGGAGACAGATCAGGTACGGAGGCAATGAGTTGATATATGCATTTAGAATAGCAAGTCGGTAATCGTTCTTTCCATCTTGTCCTCGAAGATTCCAATGCACTCTATTAAAGTTAACATATGTGTTCAGAATGGGTGGTCCGTCCAGCTCTATGCTCTATGTAACCCAAGCATTGCCAAGCAAACATGCCGTGAGATGGGCTTTAAAAAGTTAGCCTGTACAATGGAACGTTTCCTACATCATTTGACCGAACAATCATTTTGAAAAATAGAGTAACTGAGATAATATAAACAAGATAACCCGTGGGGGTAAACAGCTGTTAGGCAGACAGACAGACAGACAGACAGGTAGGTAGGTTGGTAGGTAGGTATATATATTTCGTATCAACCAGAACAGGAATTATCTTCACCATCGTCCCCTTTCAGTACCACATAATTCCCCAGGTAGCGTGGGTGAAAGATCTCATCTGTGTGCACACTATGCCTCAGCCACGTTCAGGAGTTATTGTCCAACTATAATGTATTGCAGCCACACCTGACCGCGCCCTCTGTCAGGTCACGCGGACCACCACCTTTTGACTTTGGGGCTATGCTAGGTTCTGTCGTGTCATCGTCAATGACTTTTAGGTTTTGTTGTTTGTTCGTGTGTTTATTTAAAACCATTAATCAGTGGCATGCTACCTATTCATTAGTGTGATTTTCACCTTCATTTTCGGGCGAAGGATACATTCAGGCAACAGATACATCTTTACATGTACTCCCCCCCCCCCCCCCCCCCCGTGTGTGAGTGTGTGTGTGTGTGTGAAATTAATCCAAGCGTTTATTCAGTCTGACTGTTGGGCACTGTACTTCATGAAATACAGTGACACTGTTATTGGTTTAGCATTGAAAAGAGAAATTGCCATTTGTTTGCTACTAATTAATGATTTTTTTTTTATCTCGTAATATCATGCAAACATTGCCAAAGAGCCAACATTGATCGTAGATTTGATTTAGTCTGATGCTGGTTCAGCTCTGGCCATGAGCACGAACAAACAGGAAGCGTGCATGAATCCAGCCCATCCGTTATCAGTGAAAAACCCATTTGCTGACACCAGCTATTTGCCTGCTCTCTATCTTCCCTCCCATCACTCCCACCCCCTGTCTGTTTTTCTCTGTCCCTCACTTCGTGTCTGTCTGTGTCTTTGTCTGGCTGGTTGACTGGCTCTACATACTGTCTCCTTTTCTGTCCCTCTCTTCCTCTCGGTCTCTGCCTCTCTCTTTCTTCCCCCACCACCTCTCCCTGTGATCATCAGCTATCATGGAGACAAAAGACTTGATCCTTTCCCCATAACCGATATCACTGTCAATGGCGCACGGCTGATAAATGACGCTACCATCCCCGGTCTCCCAGAGACCATTCCATGTTTGGCATGACGGACTCGCTGTGTCGAGCCCTGGTCCCCAGTCTGCACCTAGCTCTAACTCACAGCAATCTGCGAGAACACGTGCGACAAGTTTCCATCTGTTTGGCGGAGGCCTTTTCACGCTGTCTCTCGCCATCGAGTTGCCCGTATGCAAATCCCTCCGCTCTGGCACTGAGATCGTTGCCTGGCACGCATCCGCTGATCTTGTAGCCGTTTCTGAAAGTGCCACACCGATTTGGCCAACGGAAGAGGAGAGGAGAGACCGTTTATTCTGCTGACGGTAATTCGACTAATTCGCAGACAAGATCTTCTGTTTTATTTCTCCTCTTCGCTTCCCTGTCCGACGGAACTGAAACAAAAAGGACTCTTAAGAGAATCAGGTATGTTCATTTCAAGCTTTGTTTATTCGGATTAAGATGTTTAGACAGGTGGTATAGGTTCAGCAGTTACATGATTTCTAAACTCTGATATTATCCATGCGATGCCTTTGGTTATATTTTGTTTGCACACGAACCAAACTAATCGTACCGTTCTCGATGAAGACTGTAACAATAGTCATGAGGTTTTCACGAATCTTAAAGATTTTTTTTTCTCACAAAATGCGTATCAAACTTTGGAACATATCTTGGCTTCTAATGATGCAATGATAAACAATCAAGCCGCATTATTACCATGCGGTCATCGAGGTTTGAAGAGTGTATATTTCAACCTTGTTTTTGGAGCGTTGTGGTGACATTGTGGGTGGCGTGGCAGTAATCAACATATTTTGCTGAAATCATATTTGAACATACAGAAAAACGGATAGATGTTTAAGTGGGTAAATAATTAAGTAGCTCAATTAATGAATAGGAAGTTACGAAGGAAAGATGAAAGGTAGATTGATAGGTAGATAGATACTTAGGTAGATAGATAGGTAGGAAACCAGGTAGGGAGACAGATAGTGAGACAGACGGACGGACGGATGGACTTCAGGACAGGTTGACTGACAGATAAATAGATGGAATGATGAATTATTACACAGATAAATAGGTAGATAAAATGATGGATGTTTAACACGGAGTACCACGTACGTGGACACATAGACTGACGGCTGAACAGACAAAGAGACATACACGTGGTCGTGAGAGAAAAAAGACAGACAGCTAGACAAATATTGTAAAAAATAAACACACACACACACACACACACACACACACACACACACACACACACAGAGAGAGAGAGAGAGAGAGAGAGAGAGAGATACATATATATATATATATATGTATGTATCTCTCTCTCTCTCTCTCTCTCTCTGTGTGTGTGTATATATATATATAGAGAGAGAGAGAGAGAGAGACTGATCAAAGTATAGTCGAAAATTAACACACACACACACACTCTCCCTCCCTCTCCCTCACACACACACACACACACACACACACACACACACACACACACACACAACGCGCGAACGGACAGATAGACGCAATCCGACGCATACAGAGAAAGAGATAGGAACAGAGAAGTATCGACATTTTATCAGAAAGGTCATCACCGCTCCACGAAATGGCTTGAGGTGATTCTACCTTGCCTCCACCTCACAACACAGCAGTCAATACCCTCCTCCTTACTCTCTTTCGGACTGTCTCTCTGTCTGCCTGTATCCTTTGTCTGTCTGTCTGTCTTTCTCTTCCCTCAGTAAATTTCCGTGTCACCCTCCTTACACCCCCTCCTCTCTCTCTCTGACCATTTTTGCCACAAAACAGGTCACGTAATAAATGTCGCTTCTTCTCTTAATCTTCCTCTTCCTCTTATTGAAGGTTTTAGACCACGGCAGTGACAGATAAATAAGTGTAAATTCTGCAATGAACATGAATTATATTCCACAATTTGCTGGAGAATGTTTGAGTTCTCCATTTGCGAATGATTGGATGAAAACTCTTTTGTTCCTTTCCGCCAGTGTCTACCTGCAGCGGATGTCACATGACATGTGCGGCAGCTAAGTGTGAGGGTATGTGGAATGGGACAGGACAGAGGTGTGGCAGCAAAGATCAGAGGAAGGAGGGGATTCATTTCTGGTTTTCTATGAATAAGGGTGGATCCACATGATTATATTCACAAGTAAGTACGAACATGCACACCCAAATACATTCTACACACATCCATACATACAGTACAATACATGCATACATGCAATACAATACAGTCATATGATGTGGGAGGGGACTGAATTCTTTTGCCATATATAAATCATTGTTGGCTGGAGTAGGCAATAACAAAAAACGTAAAAAAGAGAATAACTAACTAGAAAACTAACTAGATAAAAAGAGATTACTAGTAATAACATTAATTTTTAAAAAAACAATAAAAAAAAAACCAAAAACCTAATAAATAAGTCATTAAGCCAGTATCAGTTTTCTTTCATTCCATACACTTCTAAGAATGATCCTTTCTTCCAATTCATTTCCTGAAGTCGTTTTACTTATATCAACGGGGCTGGGATTGCAAGGCAGGAAAAAGGCAGGTCAACATTATGTGCCGACGCCAGTGCTCCGAGCATGCTTCAGGATGTGTAGTGATATCAGACACCGAGAGAGAATGTACATCGTCACATGGAAAATGGTGCTTGTCTTAGCAAAACAAATGTAGCTAGCACGATTGTTCTTGTTCCAATTGCTTACAGTCCAGCCGACCGCAAATGCTCAACCGCGTCAACACAAAACTGAAATTTTCACACGCAAAAACACACGCACACAAAAACCACACACACTAAGACAAACCCACAAAACACAGTTCATGACACAGTATCCCAACCATTTAGCTCCTCATGGCAAATAAGACTAGGCTATGCTGAGGACACCAGCCACTCCGCTCAATTTATCATCCCCAGATTTCAAAAAAATACATTAAAAAAAAAACCATAAAGGCAAATAACACTGCAGAATGGGCAGCTAGTGCCCGTCCCAGTGTTTACATCTCACTACCTAATCGCCAGAGCAAAACAGCACCGATAGTACATCATAGACATGAATATTTCAACTTACGTGTTCAGCGTGGTAAATTGGTTTCTCTATTCGAGGTGATAAGATCGTTCAAATTATGTTACCCTCATGCATCTCAATTACCTTAGACATATTTAAAATCGCTGAAAAGGAAAAATGATATTGCCATCACCTCAGGCATATCGCAACATGTTGCCGTTTCTTTAGATCTACGCAGACCGGTGTAAGCAACTGAAAGTAAGCAGATGCCAATATTAATGGGATTATAGTTAATAATGATGATCATAAAATTTCACGATTTGCTGATGACACACAGATGACATCAGAAAGTAGAAGGCGATGCAGTATTTTTTTCAGGAAACGATAGAAACGAGAAGCTCTTTTTGGAACAAATCAGGGTTATGTATGAACACCGAAAAAAAAACAGGTTGTGTGGCTAGGAAGTAAAATAAAATCATCAGCAGTTAAATACGTGCCTCGCTTAAAGAAAGGAATGAAATCCACAGAAATTTAAAAAAAAATTCTTGGAGTCTGGTTGACAGCCGACTTAAATATTGTTGAAGATCTTAATCATATTGATAAATTTTCTTAAATTGTAATGTTATATACAGTTTTGCTTAAGATACCGGTTACATCGATTGGAAGAATAGCTGTACTAAAATCTTTGATCCTATCTAAAATTGCCCAGCTTTGGCTACTTTTACCACCTCCACCTGAAACTTTCATTAATAACCTGAAGAAAGTTTGTTTCGGATTTATTTGGAATCAAAAGCAAGGTCTTAAAAAGTAGGAAAACTATCATAAAAAGTATTAAGAAAGGATGTCTAGGTATATTTGACTGAAAAACATCTATAAATGGATTAAAACTTAGTTGGATTAGAAAGCTAGGAAAAACGTTTTGTGCTGATTTCTTCGTAGCGTATGGGGTCTTTGAACGCAAAGTGAAGATAGTAAATGCAGAAAAACTTGTAAGTGAACCTATGTTTTGTAACAAGAACATTACGATTGGAAACAAGCATATATTGTTCACACGATGGACAGAAAAGGGTATTTATTTCATCCACAACCTTATGCAAATTAACGGCAACTTCCTGAATTTTAATCAATTTAAGAGAAACTGTGATGTAAATACTCATTTTATTGCTCATCACGGCTGTATCCAGGCTATCAAAATACTGCAATACAAAGAAATAATGCTTTAGATATTAAAAAATAATTGCATGTTATTTATTCTGTCAATAAAAGAACAAAATCATACTATGAAATAATGAATGATAACTATATGAAACCGACCTGTTGCATAAGATGGAGCAATAAGTTACAAACAGTTATGAAATGGGATATTACATTTCACAAAATTTTAGAAAAAGAAAAGATGAAGTTAGACTCCAGTGGTTTCAGGTTCGGCTTACTCATAGGATAATCACAACAAACCCAATACTAACAGGAATGAAAATTAGGCAAGACGACACATGTGATTTCTGCTATTAGAAAGCGAGGATATCAAACATCTGTTTTGGAGATGTAATATTGTCAATCCCTTTTGGTCTGTTATTCAACTGACTTTGAACGAAAAATGCCAACATATGTCAAACTTAGAATTAGCAGAAGAGATGGTTCTGTTTGGTAACTGCTCAGCGATTTCATCTGATGATATCCTCGATTTCTTATCGAAATCGTATGCTAAATTTCATATCTATCAGTGTAGAATAGATTGTACACTATCAGTATTAGAAACATTTTTGCATCAAATTAAGGCACGGTACAACTTAGAAAAAAATATTTGTCATACATGAATATATGTGTCACACATCATTTAGGGTAAAATGGTTTTACTACATACCACTGATGGACAAACAAAGATATCAACTCTTGTACAGTAGTATATATTTATACTTTATTTGCAGAATCTAAGCAGTTCTCGAGATAAAACAGTCACCTTGCACAATATAAACAGGCCTTGCAATAATAAATATATATATGATATTCATTTGGATTATATTCTAACTAAAGACCATCCACACAAATGAAGAATCACCTTGTCCAGATTCTGGAAATGAATGTTTTTGGTGTGTGTGTGTGTGTGTGTGTGTGTGTGTTTCTAATTTATTTTCGTTATGCATGCATGGGTGCGTTATTTTGTGTGTGTGTTTTGTTGTTGTTGTTTTTTGTTGTTGTTGTTGTTTTCAATTTAGGTTGTTGTTGTTGCTGTTGTTGTTGTTGTTGTGTGTGTGTGTGTGTGTGTGTGGACACGTATATACATATACATAATAAATGTTAGGTGACTCGATGGCACGTCATATAGAAGAGTTCCATATATGTTTTTTCTGAATTTTTGTGTTTATTTGTTGTTGTTTTTTTCTTGTCTGTCTTTTTGTTGCCATTATATTTGTAAAATTTTGAATGAAAAGGTTAAAAGAAAAGAAGAAAAGATAGTAAGCGGATGCGAGAGAAAATATAGTCCACATTTCAACCAAATAGATATATATCTCGCGCTTCGTACATTTTGGCCCCTTTTGTTATGTTGAATATTATGTACAGTTCAATTGGATGTATCAAAATTTATTTATTTTGCATATTTTTCCATGGGATTTCTTTCTTTTCCTGGACTAAAACAGAATACTGCAAACATTATACGCGAGAACTTCAAACACAGAAGACATTCACCTGATTTTCTATATTTCCATCCTGGCAACAATTCCTCATAGACCTTGACCTTGGAGAACATATACCTGGGGGAATATAGACATGCTCCCGAGCTTAGCACACAAATACACAGAATACCACCCCCACCACCCCCCACCACCCCACCCCTCCACCCAAAGTAAAATAAACTGTTAAAGTCAGGAACTGCCAAATGACGACGATCAGTCACCCGTTACAAAGTAAGATGAAATGACGACGATCAGTCACCCGTCTGACGTCAGCTGAGTGAAGGCAAATATTCAGCGGTTAAGACAGTTAAGTGTGTGCGTGTGTGTGTGTGGGTGGGTGGGTGAGGGTGGGTATGTGTTAGTGGGTTTCTGTCAAAGAGAAAGACAGAAATAAATAATTTCATTGTGAAACAAAAGAAAGACAATGGAACGGAGGGCGCGGGAAAGAAGAGTTGTGCTGAGTTCCTCAGTAGTCAAGGAAACGTCAG
>NC_134899.1:48536459-48556459 GCF_041734735.1 Babylonia areolata | reverse complement strand
TTGCAAGAGACGTTTGACAATAGAGCACGTTTTAACCCGCTGTTTAGTAATGAAACCTTTTTTGCCTCCAAAAATTACGGAACACCGGTTTCAAATGTTAACATTTTTTTGAAAAAATATATATGTTCTTTATTAAAGTTAGCTAGTTATGTGTTGAATAGTTCAGTTGGTTGCTTATTGTAGGTCCCCAAATGAACCTCTTTTCAAATAATAATCTACAGAAGTAGTGCATACAATATTTGATTACTGATAATTTTTTTGGTCCTAATCACGAGCAAATGAGTTCTAAGGGGTTGGTTTTGGTTTCAAATTTTGGATACTACGATAATTACATTAAAAGAATAATTTGGATCTGTTTTGTCATGGAGCTATCCTATTTTGAAGCCGTGATAACCCAAGTGATATATTATAAAGGGGACGGTACAAAAGAATTACTGAATGATTTACTCGATTAACTCTTTCCATACGAACGGCGAAAGAGACGACGTTAACAGCGTTTCACCCCAATTACCATCATCAAAATATTGCAAGCGGAAGGCTCTTATACTGAAAAGGTGAATGTTGACAAAGAATACCACAATTCTAACGACGGAAGCTAAAGGTTGGGTCTTTCAGACACCCACTGGACATCCGAGGGGTCTGTGTAGAGGAGAAGAGAGGACTGGCTGTACTGAGTGAGTTAAAGAGAATGAAGATGGAAGGATAGAAAAGATCCGCAGACGGCCAGTCACAAAAAGGGTTTATCGCAGAAGGTTAGGCAGCTGATTGTGTGCAACACGCGATGTATGTTTGACAGCGGTACCACGAAAAGTGACCGGATGTAGCAGACGACAACGCTGTACACCTGACAGCTTTCCTTTCAAATTCGATTTTGAATAGCCTTACGCCACAACAGTTACCTCCTTATGTCAATGGTTGGACACCGTCACTGCAATGAAACTGTCTTCCGCTTTACGGCATATGTTGTGAGTTGAACTACGGTTAGTAACTAGCTGAGCACTTGGCTACACACACACACACACACACACACACACACACACACACACACATACATACATACATACATATATATACATGGCCTGCAATCCGATGTGCTGACCTACATCTGTGCAGTCATGGTGGTATTAATCACCACACAAATTAAGAACACTCTTCAATTGATGGTTAGGGAAACATTTTTTTCAAAGTGATTACCGCCTGGTCTTCGTGAACTGATGTTAGTCATATTTTTATTATTATTTTTTTTAATTATTATTATTATTATTATTTCTTGATTTATTTTTTGTTATTTAATTCAAATCTATATTTTGGCCACAGTAAGTTTTACCTTCCGCTTCCTGAGAAAATAATGAACAAAATTGTACCGATGGGAGGTCGCGGGAACAGTTTCCAGCAGAGGTGTTTTTGTGGTGTGTGTGTGTGTGTGTGTGTGTGTTTGGTTTTTTTGTTTTTGGGTGTGTTTTTTTGTTTTTTTTGTTTTTTGTTGTTTTTTTCCGGCCCGCAGCCGTCTCCTACCCATTGCTGAGCGTGCCATGGGCTTAAATAGGAAGACTGGGACCACACAGTCGAGTATCAACCACTTCACGGATGCGTCTTTGGGTGTGTAGCTCACATTTCTTGACCAACAAATCAAGTGTCCGTATTTCTCGAGGCTTGTTAATGCCGGGATATCATTTTGGAAGGAAGCCTTGTCGCGTAGTCCCAGACCTGAAATGGACGTCCATAGCAACATCGTCATCACCAACATCATTGTCCTCCTCCTCTTCCATAATCAAAACACAAAAAAACACCAAAAAAACACCAACAAAAACAACAACAACAACAAAAAGAAGAACATAATAAAGAAAGAAAGAAAGAAAGAAATGCGGCCTTCCGTGCTCTGCTCTCATGGTGAGCTCAATTTCAATTCCCCTCCACTTCCGTGCTCGGGCTGAGTGATGTTGAGGTCTTTAGTGTCGGCGAACTCATGGGGACTGTGGTTGGAGAGACGTGGCGGTGGTCTCCAGACTGGTTCCGCGACTAAGCTATCATTGTCGTCAGTAGGGGGCATAGTATGTGGTGTCCTAAGTACAGGAACTCAGAACAGGCATTCACCGAAGTGACTCAGCACCAGTGCAAAGTTTCCTCTGGTGTGTGGCACCAACGTTTCTGCCAAATGTGTATGGTGAAACGGCAGAGCTAATACGGGGAGTTGCTAACACAGAGGTATATTATCATATCCATATTATCCCGGAAAGAACACATGTAATATAATTCATGTAACTACACATCTATTTGTGAAACTAGCAACAAGAACAGAAACAAACTCACATGAAAAATGACGTAAGCTGCAAAGTGACTGGTCACCAGCAAAGTCAGGCACAAAGTGACGGCCTGGCACACCCATTGTGAGTTGGCGCCCTCTCACAGAGGCAAGAAAAGCCTCAATGAAACTCCATAGCAGCATGATCGACATCGCTTCCATCACTCAACGTCGAATGTAGAATTATTGTCCCACAGTAGGTCTAAGTGGGATTTCATGCCAATGTGGTCGGCCATGGTGATGTGTGCATCCCATCCACTTCCACGCTCAGTTTTCGGGGTGTGCGGTTTGGAAAGTAGATCTGTCTGCTGTTGAGGGACATGGAGATGGTCTCCCCTTCAGAGTGGGCGGGACAGAGGGGGTGGGATGGAGGACAGGTGGACATGTTGAGGGAGAGTGATGGGCGCCGTGTGTTTCCAGTGTCCTGTACCATGAACAGGCAGCACACCGCCACAGAGAACCAGCAGACTGGGGTGGCTAGCATATGCCGGATGGGGTGTGTAGCCTCAGGGTGACCTAAAGTCTCATGATGACCTAACACTGATGGTTGGCTGTGGTCTGCCAATGAGTCAGACTGGCTTGGATGGGCCTGCGTATGGGAGGTTCCGATGACTAGCATAAATATATCACACACACACACACACACACACACACACACACACAGATAGAGAGAGAGGAGGGGGGAGGGAGGGAGGGAGACTGAAATGGGGACATTAAGAAAGTGCGAAATGAATAAGAGAAATATACAGCGTGCGAAATGAAAATCGAAATGAAATTTATCGAGTGCGAGGGAAGGAAGAATCAGAAGTGAACTGGAAGCAGAAAAAGTTAAGGTCTGAAGGCAGAAACCGAGCCAAGGCGTAAGACGACAAACTTCCAATAAAAGCAAGTGCCGCGACACAGTTTCCTGTGAGGCTGGAGCAGCGTGATACCGCTTCAGCGACAGGCAACAAGCGACTTGACACGTGCAACTCGGAAGCACTTAGCTTCACGCCTCTGCTCCTCACCACAGTAGAAGCTTTCCTGCTTGCTCTTCTGTCACAGAAGAAACGTCTACGGGTGTGTGCGTGTGTGTGTGTGTGTGGTGGAGGTGGAATAGTTGGGGTGGTAGGGGGCTGTGTGGTGGAGGTGGAAGTGTGACTTGGTCACCCGAGCTGATAAAAGACAGCGTGGCCGTGCACTGGATTCCGTGTGTTGTGTGTCTGACACTGGTAGAGACCAAGTGTGGCATCGGCGAATTTCCGACTGGTATGGACTGAAGTGCGGTACCTCTGGCCGTGTCTGCAGTGCAACTTTGCATCGGTACGTTTATTTGTAATGTTCTGCTTCGAATTTGTGTGTGTGTGTGTGTGTGTGTGTGTGTGTGTGCGACAGGATACACTGTTTACTTGGGTGTATATTCATTCAGAAGGCTCTCATTGTAGCAATATTCCCATGGACATATGTAACCAAGAAGAAGAAAAAAATAATATGATAATTGTCATGTACTTATTGTGGGTATTTCAATGCCTACATAAATTTCTTGATGATTATGTTAATATTGACCAATAAACCAGATATTAACCGATTTATCATAATATAAAATTATACCAAAACTTTTCTTAGATAAACCATCATCCAAAACGAAGAGTGTCCCAAGACAGAGGCTAAATGACTATGGCTACTGTCTGTCTGTGTAAAATGCTTTCTTTGTAACTGGTTCAGATGCTGGCACTGGTATATGTGCATGCAGTGGCATCGCTGTAATTGGTTATATAGTCGGGTCAGAATTGTGCAAAGGACAACGTAAGGAATTAGAGGTTCATGTTTTTGATGCAGTATTTCATGAAGTTCGTGATCATTTGCGCTTAACACTTTCGATCAAAAAGACGTACCACGTAAGGCAAGGGAAACTTCTAGTTTTGTTCAGAAGATTCCCGTTATTAGAAATGTTAACAGACGAAAACGGGGAAAATAGTTTAAAGTAAATCACAAAGAAAGCATTTTAGACTCTAAACTCAATCGGCGTATTCTTATACAAAAAGGTAAAGATTGTATATAAAAAAGGAAGAAGAAATGCTTAAAGAAGTTCAGAGAGAGGCAAAGAAAGTGTGATACAGATAACTTAACGAAATAACAATCAAAGGGAAAATACTTAAAATGTCTTGTTGATCCTGAAGAGGTTTTGAATCATAGTTAATCTCTTACTGACAATGCAGACAACACAGATAACAAAAAAAGGTCTGATGATGATTTTTTTTTAAATCAATAAAGAAAAGGAAAAGGTACGTATGTTGGCAATGATTCAGTTATAAATGATTATACGAAGAACAGTATACCTTTGTTAACCACATTATTGTAAGCTGTTTAACAGTCTTAGAAACTGTTATTGTACCAGAAGAAGGGGTTATAAGTCTGATTTGAACAGTTTGTAAAGGAAAAGGTGACAGACATGACTGCGAGAATAACAGAGGAACACTGTTGTTAAGTTATGTCTGTATTTTTTTCTTCGTGAATCTATTGAGAGCAGTGAATTGCTTTCAGAAAATCATATTTGTTTTCGACGTATTTGCTCAACACTAAACCAACAAGTTTTGCTTGTTTGTTTGTCAAATATTGGCTGATAAATTGGCACTGAAAAAAGCAACAGTTATATTGTGCCTTTGCTGAATGCAAAAGGTATTTGACTACATCTGGATGCAAACATTGTGGAATAGAGTGTTAAAACAAGAATTTCTTGTAAAATATTCGACTTAGTAGTAAATCAAATCAAATCAAATCAATCATGCTTTTTCCTTGATAGGTTTTAAGGGTGTGAAACAGTGAGAAAGCGTGTCACCTGTACTCTTTTCTGTATTTGTAGAGTTAATGATCTTGAACAGTATTACTTCACATACTTCAAATCAAGGTGGTTACAGAACAGGCAAGTCCACATGGGAAAATGCAGCTGCTTTTGCATATGAGGTGTATGAAGGATTTCAAAGGAAAGAAGAAACACTAGCAGTAGCAATCGACCTTGAAGATGCCTACAATAAAGTCCAGTTTGCACACCTCATGGAGCTGCTACTAAGGTATGGAGTAAGTTTGACGCTGACAAGATGGATAGCAGCAGCGCTTCAGGAAAGAACCGTCGTCCTACGCCTTGGAGATTGGATGTCTCTGTGGGCTTTTCCAAATACAATAGACTGAGCAACACACTAGACGCCACGTTCTTGGCATCAGAGATCTTTTCCCATCCCTCTTCCGGCCAATCAGTGGCAGCCTCTGTGCGTGTGTGTATGTGTGTATTTGTGTGTATGTGTGGGTCTGTGTTTTTTGAGTGCGTTTGTGCATGCGTGAGAGTGTAAGTGTACACAAGTGGCAGGAGAGTTCTGTGCATGTGTGTGTGTGTGGGGGGGGGGGGGGGGGGAGGTGCAGGGAGGTGAGGTAGAGGATGAGGTATGTGAGTGTATGCATGCCTACACTGTGGGAGCAACCGGATATTGGAACGTATATATATATATATCTTTGTATATATGTGTGTGGGGTTGGGGGTGGGAGATATGGGCGCGTGTGTGTGTGCTTGTACAAGTAAGCGTTCATCTGTGCGTGTGTGTGTGTGCGTGCGTGTTTGTGTGTGTGTGTGTGTGTGTGTGTGTGTGTGTGTGCCGTGGAAGCTGCGATACATAGACTAGAAATGAGTGTGTGGAGGAGGGGGTAGAGGAGGTGCAGGGTAATTTGTGGTGTGTGTGTGTGTGTGTGTGTGTGTGTGTGTGTTGGAGCTCATGTACGTTTATATATATTTGACTGTGCTTTCATATCTGTGAAACTGTGTTTTGGGGGCATATCTGTTATGCATGTGTGGGTGTATGTGTGAATGTGTGTCTTCATGTTTTATATTTATTTGCTTATTTATCATCATTGTTGTCTTATTTATTTAATTATTTATTTATTATTATTATTATTTTATCATTATTTTCATTGCTACTACTTTTTTTTCTTTTTCTTTTTAAATATCATAATTATTATTTATTTATTTATTTATGTAAGCTTATATATATTTTTTTTTCTTCTTTTTTTTTCTCAAGGCCTGACTAAGCGCGTTGGGTTACGCTGCTGGTCAGGCATCAGCTTGGCAGATGTGGTGTAGCGTATATGGATTTGTCCGAACGCAGTGACGCCTCCTTGAGCTACTGAAACTTAAACTGAAACTGAACAGTATTTGTTTGATGATTATTGTTCTCATCTTTGATATAACTTGAGAGTATCAGAACTGGTTAAAGGAAGCCTCTTTTTTACTTGTACTTTTACATGCAGATGGTATAATTGTGTGAGCCAGATCTGTTTTTCAGAGGGAACTTTATGTTTTTTCCCGCTTATTGAAGAAAAGAAGACTCCGTGTTAATCCAAATAAGACCAAAGTTGTGTTTCATGTTAAAAGGGATGCTCGTGATAAAGGAGTGCTCGTGATATATTTGCTTATGATAATAAGATCTTTTAGAGTTGTTAATTCTTTTGAATAATTTGAATATTTAGGTATTGGATTTAGCAGAACGAGTCACATTGAAGGAAAAAAAATGTATAAGCAGGCCTTGAATCTTACATTTCAAATGCAAATATTATATCATATTTCTTTTTAACGAAACATTTCGTTTTGCCTGGAGAAGAAGGGAAACGACTGCAGAAGAATGAAAGCAAACAAACCAAACAACAAATGAAAACAGAAAATTTGGAGGGAGAATGAAAAAAATCACCTTTGCATCAATTGTAATAAGATAATTTTAATGGAAAAAAACACGTTATCTTAACAAAACAGCCTGGTAGTAATTGTTTCATATGATAGTGTGGTGCTGTCCGTAGAAAAGAAAATGGTAGCCAAGATAAAAGTGGCTGTAGCTTATTTCTTCTTTTCCTGTTGTCTGAACTCAACAGAACACATATAGGTCTGTCTATAAGTTTGAAAACAAATGAATACATTAAACTAGGAGGGCTGGTAAATAAAGAGGATGTGATGATGGCTATTGTGATTACATGTTTAATGTAATTGGGCCTAATGTAATTGGGCCAACATCTTTTTTCCTAAAACAAATTTCATTGGGTCATTTCATCACAGCTTGTTGGTAATAGTATTTACTGTTTTTCTTTCACATTAAAGATGTACAGCTGTTATTCACAAAGTCCGAACAATTGATTGTAATGCGCCTACACATGGCAGATATATCCAGAACGTATCTAAACGAAACACACAAAAAACAAGCACTCAAACAAACAAACTGAAGACAGATCTCAGATATCCATCATTCAAAATAATCCATTCTTATGACACGTCGAAAGGAGAATGAAATTTGTTAAAGTTGCAAAAGTTGTAAACATCAGCACCAAAGTGGGTGGGACACGATAAACACAGCCCTGTCTACATGATTTCACGGGCAGTGGACATGACTGACAGGAAAGCGCACAAGAGATGGAGAGACAACATACAACCTTTGTGCAATATAGTTTTTGTTTGTCTGTTTGTTTTTTAAGATTTTTTTTCCAAGTCCGTTGCTAAAAAATACTATGAAAATAAAAAAGAGAAAATTTTCACTCCCTACAAAAGATGCATATCAAAAACGTAATGAGCATATTTGCTTTTTTGCACCGGTTAGGGACATTGTCTTTCATCTGTCTTTCACCTGTACGTCTTTGTCTACCCGTCTCCGGCCCTCCCATTCCCTCTCTGTCTGTCCGTCTGTCTGCCTATATGTCTGCCTGTCTGTCTCACTATGTGTCATTCTATCTATCTATCTATCTATCTATCTATCCATCCATCCATTCTTTTCCCTTCTTTTTCCTGTCCCGCTTTCCTTGTGGTTATTATTTTTCGGCTATGTGTGTATGCTGGAGCTATATTATTTTCCCCACTGTATATTTAGATTAGTCAACAGTACATAAGATGTACATAATTCCCCGGAAAAGAAAGTCAAGAAATTGTCATTTGTATTACAGTATTCCATATTTCCCCTGTTCCCCATGCATTGTTCCTCAGTACCCCTCGTCTGTCGCTACTCTCTCGTTCTCTCTAACTTCTTGTGGTTTTGTCTTGTTCCTCTTCTTTTTCACCCGATTTTCCATTCCCTGAAATATTATACTCTTCACGTTCTGTTCAAAATTGGCACTCGATTTGTCTCGATTAAAAAAAGCGTTCGTGTATGCTTACGCGTGTGTATCAAAGTGTGTGTGTGTGTGTGTGTGTGTGTGTGTGTGTGTGTGTGTGTGTGTGTGTGTGTGACTGCGTGCTTGCGCGCGCGCGCAGGTATTCACTATTGCAGAGAAGAGTAAATGAGATATAGACATACGTCAGCTTTCTTTCCATTCTCCAGGGCTATTTACGTTGGAGAAATTTTCAATTCAACACACACACACACACACACACACACACACACACACACAAGCACGCACGCACGCACGCACACATGCACGCACGCACGCACCACACACACACACATCGCAAAAATAGTACCTGAAAAACTGGGAATGCTGAGAAATTTGACAGATGGCCAGAAGATGGCGGATCAAAGTTCAAGTGGCCAGACAAGATGGTGGAACCTTTCTGTGGGGGGTCTTCATTAATGTTCCAAGTTGCTGTCCATCGGGAATATCTCTCAAAGAAAGGGGACATTCTGACCCCCCCCACCCCCACCCCCCCAGCCCCCCACACACATACACACATATGTGCCCCTCTCCTTACCCCAAGACACACACGCTTACACAGACACGCATGAAATACGCATGCACGCTGACGCCCAAACGCATAGGCATGTGAAACACGAATATAATATAATGCAGACACACACATGCACGCAGACCGTAACACGGGGCACAAATCTGTAGGATGAAAAAAGAAAAAGAAACGATTAATGGTGGTAATATGTTTTCGGTAAAAAAAAACAAAAAACATTACGAATAAAATACAAAGGGATTTTTAATATCAGGGTATGGGAAAAATGGAATATTTGCTTACACTGAGGGAAAAGAATGTTATGACAGACGCAGTTTGGAACAGAATAAACTGATATAATGGCCACTTTCATCCTGTCCACTGAGCTATTGGAAGCCAGGGAAGTTTCAACAGATGATCAGTGGTATGATTTTGTTTTGGTGCTTTGATATTCAGTCTTGGCAACTGTAGACAGTTTGATAAGCACATTCTTATCCATAATGTGTTTGTATTCCAAATTCTCTCTCTTTGTCTCCATGTGTCTGCCTCTTACATCATTATGCCTTGTGTCGTACCATGGCTGAAATGCAGTGGAAGGGGTGGACAGCGTGAAGTACCAAACCAAGGCAGGGACGGGTGGTGGATGCATGTTGTTCACGTGATGATAATTATGAACATTTTGCTTTCGTTTTATTGTTGGCTTTCAAATTTTAACTGAATCAAACGTATGAAGCAAGACTTACAAGAGAGCATTTTTGAAGCTCCTGCTGGAAAGAGGAGTACTGGGTCAAGTTAGAGATACGCACGTCAGTCTGATTGATTTACAAAGCATTTATTTCTTTTTTTTTCCCCACCATTTTACTATGGCCGCACATTCAGAGTACAGGTGTTCAACACAGTACCTGAACGCCCCTGGCTGGGGGTGTTGGCTGGAGGAGTGGAGAGTGTGGTGCTGCAGCAGACAGTCGACAGACAGCGGTCGATTGCCGTGGTCACTGGCTTGTGTCCTTGGACAGTGTGCCGTGAGCAGAGCGATGAGGATGAAGACAGGCAGAGGCAGTGAGAAGGGGAATGTGTCCATTCGTGACATAAAGGAAGCAATGGGTTGCTCTTTACTGTAAACTCATCACTCGAGTTCGAATGGAAAAAAACCGTGTGTGTGTGTGTGTGTGTGTGTGTGTGTGTTTACATCCCTCAAAAAGGTACGTGTTGAGCTATCGGAAACGCTTTATCTGTCTATACCCAGTTTTAAAGCATTCGTATGTTGGCACGTTAAAACCCGCTTATAAACATCAGTTATTGTGAAAGTTTTCTCTCATAAATAGAGGGGTTGTGAGGAGACTAAAAGGCATCTGGTGTACCTTATAATCAAATACTTCTGTAAACAGCGAAAATGGGAATATGTTAATTCTATTCATCGTTTTGAAAATGTGCTTTTAAAGCTTACAGAAGACAATTTGTGGAAGCAATATTTTCCCTCATCCACTTTCATTTTTGGTTGCCCGAAGATAATATATTGCGTTAGGTGTTCCATGGATATCCAATGCACACTCAACAGCCCACAGCCACCGAGAGGGTATAGCCGTGCCAGAAGTATGTATACAGTCAACTCAAGGTAGCTGCCCTTGAGCAAATTATTGGTAACTTAAGTCACCCTGTACAATCACTTGAAATGCACCAGTGACTGGTTTTGGAAGAACAAAACGAAGAGCAACAAGGTTTTGCTCATTTCATGTACATTTTAGCCATCGTTCTACCTCTCTTCCCACTCCCATCTCTGTCTCTGTTTATGTCTGTCTGTCTGTCTGTCTGTCTCTCTCTCTCTCTTCGCGTATATGTGTGATTCCTCTTTCTTATCTTTTTATAGCTGCTATGTGTTTCTGTTCTGTTCTGCACTGGATTGCTTTGTTGTCTGTTGGATTCGTCAGCTGTGATGATGGAGTCTCCCGTCGGACCGACGGATGAGTAGGCAGGCAGGCTTATATGTCGGTGTGTGTCCTCATATGGGAGAAAAGGCCGATTCTGGATGCGCAGCACTTCCCACAGGGTTGCAAGGGAAAACGTCCCCAGAAGTTGAGCCCTGCTTCCTTCTCTCACGCTTCTCCTTAATGGCCAGCGTTCTCTTGTTTTCAAACGTCTTTATGCCACTAGAGTACAGCATCCTCCAGCGAGAGCGGTCAAGGGCATCAGTTTCCCAGGAAGCGATGTCTATGTCACAGGCTTTGAGGTTTGTCTTCAAGGTGTCCTTGAAGCGCTTGCAGGGTCTTCCAAGTTTGCGGTGGCCTTCCTTCAGCTGGCCATAGAAGAGTATCTTCGGGATCCTGCTGTCTGTCATGCGGACAACGTGTCCTGTCCAGCGTAGCTGGCACTGGAACAGCAGGCTTTCGATCTGGGCAGACCGCTCCTCTCTAGGACCTGGAGGTTGGAGACCAACACACAAAATATCTTTAGCAAAACCGAAGAACAATGTATCAATAGCCAATAAAAATATAAAAAAGTATTCTGACAATGTACAGATAGTTTTCTCACTTATTTCTTTTTCAGTGAAACACAGAACACCACCAGATCACAGGGGCATTTGGCTTGGAGCTCAACCGATGCACTCGATCGAACTCGATGTTATCCGGGATCTCCATCGTGTCGGTGATCAGGTCCTGCAGCAAACCTCCGCACTGCTGACTGGTCTTCCCCTCTATCTCTCCAGGCTGTGATCAGCTTGTTACGCCTCCATTTCCCTTCCACGTCATCGACTTTCTTGCGGACTGTCGTTTTCCTTCTTCAGTTCCGTGTTTCTTCCCTCACTGTGCCCACTTCTTCTTTCATTTCTTCCACCTTTTGTCCGCAGGGTCACGTAGCCTTATTGTGTCTGCTTCACATCGTCTTTTCCAGGTCCAATTTTTTTCATTCATTGAGTCAGAAATCCGAGACATCGATTGAGTTATCTGAGACACCATCTTCTTCATGTCAGACATTGTCTGTTCCCTGTCAGGCAAACCAGTACTCAGACATCACCTTCATCATGTCAGAGACTGTCAGTCCTTGTCAGGTAAAACAGTACTGAGACATCACCTTCATCATGTCAGACATTGTCTGCTCCTCGTCAAAAGGCAAAAGAGTACTGAGACATCGTCTTCATCATGTCAGACACTGTCTGTTCCTTGTCAGGCAAAACAGTACTGAGACATCACCTTCATCATGTCAGACATTGTCTGTTCCTTGTCAGGTAAAACAGTACTGAGACATCACCTTCATCATGTCAGACATTGTCTGTTCCTTGTCAGGTAAAACAGTACTGAGACATCACCTTCATCATGTCAGACATTGTCTGTTCCTTGTCAGGTAAAACAGTACTGAGACATCATCTTCATCATGTCAGACATTGTCGGTCCTTGTCAGGTAAAACAGTACTGAGACATCACCTTCATCATGTCAGACATTGTCTGCTCCTCGTCAAAAGGCAAAAGAGTACTGAGACATCGTCTTCATCATGTCAGACACTGTCTGTTCCTTGTCAGGCAAAACAGTACTGAGACATCACCTTCATCATGTCAGACACTGTCTGTTCCTTGTCAGGCAAAACAGTACTGAGACATCACCTTCATCATGTCAGACATTGTCTGTTCCTTGTCAGGCAAAACAGTACTCACGCTGGGCATGGAGGGACAAATCCTCTTCCGCCCCCGTTTCACCTCCCAGGACACCTGTGTAAGCAAAGAGGGGTGGGGGACATGGGAAAGGGGAATAGAGGTGGATGAAAGGTTGTGTGGGGGGCTGTGGGGGTGGTGGTGGTGGTGGTGGTGGGTAGCAGTATCGATGATAAGAATAGTAACAATGATGTCATCAACAGTAGCAGAAGCAGCAGCCACAATTGCAGCAGCAGTGGTAGCGGTGGCGTCAGTAGCCATAGTAAATCTAGTTACAGTAGTGGGTGCAGCATTGTGTTAGCAACAGCAGTATTTGTGACGGCTTTTTTGTTGTTGTTGTTGTTGTTGTTTTCGGCCACTGGTATTATTTTAATGCCGCTGCTGGTTTTGTTTGCTGATATTGTTTTCACTCTTGCAATGGATGTCGTTTGTTTCAGACCTTCAATCTACAGTCTGTCTGACACCATGCTCCAGCCAGAGAAATCTGACTTCTTTGCACAGGAACAGAACAAGATGCGCCTTTCAAACAAAATGCTTTCATCCCATGGTTCGAGTATCATCGCCATTTTCATCACTCCAACGGATCATGTGGCGTATTAAGAATGTATCTGTTACTCGCGCCCATTCTCTTCTTCACATAAAATGCCAGATTTTCAGTGGAGCCTTGCGTCAACACTTTAGATATTCAACTGTGGGTTTCTGTATCAGAACTGCTCAAAAGGACCGCACCCTGTATGAACTGGGAAGTCCTGTTTTAGCCGAAAGAAAACGTCTGATTGTTATTGCATGTTTAAGACATTTAAATTCACAGTTACAGCAACACATATTATCTTTAACTTTGTATTCAGAGCTGTTTAAAGATGGACTTAAAAACACTGTTGCTTTGAGAACAATTCTGCACCGCATTTATTTAGGATGTCATATTATAAAGAAGAGTTAATGTCTTGAGAAAGATTTGTACTGCATCATCATCATCATCATCATCAAAGACAACCACTGTGTTCTTTCTCAAATAGAGAGCTCCCTCGAATTGGAAAATATGGGTCATGGCAAAATGCTCCACGTAACTCATCATCAAACGCATTTTCATCTCCACACCAAGTGCTTGTAAAGGCCTACGTGCAAATACAAATAAAATACAAGCACGATTTGAACAAGAAAAGCTGCATTCTTTAAACGAGCTGACTCATAACAAATTGGTAAAACAGTGTTCTGTTATTTTATTCAATCCAAGTGGTCGAGAAAAAACAAACAATGGATAATAGCATGACAGTCTGTCCAACAATACTGAGCTACTGAACAAATACCAGCACTAAGTTAACAAAGACAGGAACTGACATAGGTGCCCAGGTCGGATCGATGGAGCTCAAGACTGTTGAGATTAACACAGACCACGACATCCGTACTTAATCAGCTGGCACTACTGAGTGGATTCCCCAAGGTGAAGTCATCCAGCCTACAAAGGTGGTTAACACCATCACCGACCCCCGCACCATCCCAGCTCTCCCCCCAGCACCTCCTCTTCCCGTTCGTCAGTTGCCCTGTTCGCCATTGGCAGGGTGACGGACTGTGTGTGTATGTTTGGGAGCGCCCCCCTGGGGCTGAAGTGACGATGTCGTGGTCAGGCCGTGCTGTGCTGGTCCTCCTGTCGCTGCTACAATGGCCGTCCCTGTCCTGGAGCTCCTCACAGCAAGTGCCCATTGGTGAGTGTGTGTGTGTGTGTGTGTGTGTGTGTGCAGTGTAGTGTTCTTGATTGTGTTTTCATATATCCTTTTTATTATGGAATGACAGCAACTATGATAACATGTATGTACTCGTATTTTCCATATCCTTGTCAGTTATGTTCGTTCACAAGTTGTGCTCTGGTGGTTTGATTTATAGTCCCCGCTGAATTGTTATCGATACGTGTTTGCTCAACCGGCGTGTTCGTTTTTGACTCACTTGTGTGAATAAAGTGAGTCTATGTTTTAACCCGGTGTTCGGTTGTCTGTGTGTGTGTGTGTGTGTGTGTGTGTGTGTGTGTGGTAAACTTTAACATTGACATTTTCTCTGCAAATACTTTGTCAGTTGACACAAAATTAGGCATAAAAATAGGAAAAAAATATACTGTTCTTTCCAGTAATCTTGTTTATAACAATATTGCACCTCTGGGATGGGCACACAAAAAGAAGAAAAAAAGAAAAAAGAAAAAAAGAAGCCTAATTATATGCAAACTGCATTTACTGTTATATTTATATTTTTTTTATTCTCTAAACTTGGCACTTTGACCTGATATTCTGACACAACAAGAGCAGTCATTATCATTTTTTGTCCAAACAGGAACTTCATTTGCTAAGCATGGAAGTTTTATTTATTTTGCAAACGTTTTGGTGCAGATAGTAAAAAAGGGAAATTACTCTGTAATTAATGCTAGGGGACTTAATTTGCTTTAAACTGATCTTTCTCATCTTAAACATTACATTTTGAAATTATACTCAATACATAAAAAGCTTGTGTGTTTTACTCTCAGTGTACAGGGCTTTCACTATGTTCATTCGCCCAAGTGGTCTTTTTCGGAAAATACGAAAATCAGTACGAGTGGAATTTACAGATCTGTTGGCTGAGCCCTGAAGGTCATGGGCAAAAATCAATTGCGTACACATATTTATACACATTCAAAGCGCGTGCTCATATTCTTCGCGAACGCGAACGACGCCATTTTGTTTCAAGTTGTTGACCTGCCCATTCAATCCTATGTTCAATGGACAATACACGATAACATGTGATGGAAAGTTGGAGAAGGACACCGTTAAATATTTATTCAGAGAAAGATTTGTGAACGCCTCATCACTTACTAGATTATGCCCCAAACTGCCATAAAAAATATCCACAGAATCAGTCGGAATTCACAGTTAAAAATAGTAAACCATGCGAGTTAATACCCTTGAACTGATCACGATGAAACGAAAAAATTTCCAGTCTTGACTTTTCTCAAAATGAAGTCCTTTTCACTTCTTACGACGTTTAGAAGTACTTGTGCTTGGCTCTACATGCTATTACTTTAACAAAATACTAAATTTTGATATCAACTTTTAAACTATAAAACTAGAATGAACATAAAAAGAAATTGAATCGACCGTGTCGTACTACATTCCCGGCGGGTGTAACTAAACTCGTACATCTATCTAGATCTAGTGAAAACGGCTAAATGTTGCAGTGTGTTTGCGGCGATAGCCATTAAAAAGAATTTTTTTTTTTTGTTATTGCCCTTAAAGATTTTTTGAATGCCCAAGATACACCAGAATAATATGATTTAAACAGCGTTCTCACTGCGAATACTGCAATTGATTTATCGCACTTTAAAAAAGTATGTTCAAATGTTAAATTTTAGAACGCCAGTTAAGGAGCCACGATAGTGTAATGGATAAGGCAGTTTCTTCTCACGCGAACACGCGGGGTTCGAATCTGGTTAGGACTTCTTTTTTTTTTTTTTTTTAACGCGAAGCTTTATAATAACAACTACAGAACACATTTTAACGATTAGATTTTTTTTTAAAGTGTATCACAAGTGAGTCTTGAAGGCCTTGCCTCTCTTGTTCCTGGTGTTGTCATCCCTAAAATTGTGCATAAAGCAAAATCATATGCTTCGCAAACATGACAGGAACCAACCGCACACACACACACACACACACACACACACACACACACACACACACACACACACACACACACACACACACACACACACACACACACTCACACACACACACACACACACACACACACACACACACACACACACACACACACACACACTAAAACCACCCTGTAGACGTGTACTCATGGTGTTCATTGAAACTTTCTAACCAGTCTAAAATCTGTATTGGTGTTTGGGTTTTTTTTCCTGACAAGTATACCTATAGTTAATTCTGATTTTGATGCACACATAATTATGTGCGTGCGCCAATGCATTCAAAGTGAACATTCTATATACAGTTCAGAGCAAATTAACTGATTAGACATTTATTGTCGAGCATTATTTTGTTCTTTTTTGTGTATTTATTCATTTGTTTGTTTCTTTTATTCTCCGTAAAATAGCAGAATAAGCCTTCGACACGTTGTACAGAGGTCAAAAGAAATGAAGAGAATCACAGCAAAGGAAAATGAGATGAGGAAAACGCATACATCATCTTTATAATCCAGTAGACACAACACCGTAACACCCGCACAGCGAACATTCAGTTTAACGTGAATTGGAAGATGTTTGTCTTCATTTGTCGTTTGAAGGTCAATAACTTCGTTTATAACCAAGGAGACGAATCCACATTCAGAAACATTATGCCTGAAAATGTCACAAGGGTGAACTCCCCAAAGCCCCGCTCAATTGCATTTTCCGATGTAACAGGATAATAGCAATAACAACAATCCGGACATGATGTTCTCTGTCATTATTATGTCACTTAGCGCACGCGCACATGATTAGAGCACAAGGCGTGGCCTCAAATGATTGTTGTCCATTTTGCATGATTCGCGTCTGACGAACAAAAAAACGTTGCCAGCTAGCAAAGTGTTCATGCCAGCTTCAAACTCTGTGGTTACAAGCTTTCCCTATAGGGAGGAAACGTATGATAGAAACGATCACTGTAAAATATATCCCTTTCTTTCTGTAATTATTTGCTGCACATTTTTTGCACAAGTCTCAGGCCGGTCTTCGGTCAGGATTTATCACACAAAAGTCGGGGGTTGCTGATCGGATAGGTATACTCGTAACATCATACATTCCGTCCGCCACACATCCAATACTTGAAATGAATTAACAACAATACTTACAGGCACATGCACACAAACACACAAACAGACGTTTAAACACCCCCACCCCCACCCCCCACATCGCACACAAACACCCTTTTGAGAGTGCTCAGTAACTGTGCAGCATCGTTCGCAAATAGACACGTCGAAATATCTTTGGGTCTTATTGCAACCGACACTATCTTGCAGATTCTTGTCAAAAGTGACGTTCTGATCCGTCACCAAAATGCTTTCTTAAGCACTGGTAATGCGCATTCAGCATATCCAATCAAATCAACTAGTTTCAAAGTTCAAAGTTCAAGTCCTACAACTTGCTTCCCTTGATGTTAGGATTTTGAGAGCGCGTTTGTAACCGTGGTCGGCAGTGGTGCGCGAAGAGAAGAAAGAGCGCGGAAATAGCCAGAAATAGCTGATGTTTGACTGGTTATTGAAGATAGATATTCATCAAGGTATCAGAAAAAGGTCGAAGCAGACGTTATAATGCAGCCATTAAGAACGCTTCGAAATGGGGCGGTATACGAATCGTTCGCAATTATACGCTGTTCGAAATGACCCATACCTACTCTATTTACCAATTTCAAAAAAAGAGAAAAAAAGAAAAGCTTTTTTCAGACCCAAGCTCATGTACGTATCAGAGTGGATTTTTACAAATTTTTACCAGAGCACAACACTTAAGTTGCCATGGGCTGTTTTTAGTGCGCAAAGTCAGTGCTGCACGCAGTATTTCAGTTTGTCGTGTCATCCCAATGACTAGACATGGGAGAAAGGGCGATACCGAGAACGGAACCCAGACATTCAGGGACAATGTATTGACAGATAAACGTCTTGACTATGCTGCCATCTTCCTCCTGACTGCTGTATTGATTTTGATGGACGTCATCAAAGGATTGAGTGTCCAGCAGTTCTGTGGACACTGCTGAGTTTTCTCTGTTGTTTTTCCTCATTGATGATATTGGGAATTGTTGACAATGCCCGAAACAGAGACGTTCATTTCTCCATATTCTTTCGACAGTTTACCCATTCAGCCGGAGTGGAGTGGTGCTCAGTACCTGGAGCCATAGTTCCCACCGACTGTTGTTGATTGCCCGCCATTCAGTTCTAATTAACTTACTTGTTCCACCAGTCAGATAATGTCATCCACCACATCACTCCTGCCTATTGGCCCTTTTGGTATTTACTGTGTTCAGAGTCTAAAATATTGGTCACAGACATTAGAATTGAAATATTGGTCTTGGATCCTAAATACCAGTCACAGGTCCGATAGATGTATAAAAATGATCGGTTTAAATTATTAGCCTAAAAATGAACAAATCAGTTGCCTTTGTTAAAGTATTACTCTGGTAACACACACACACACACACACACACACACACACACACACACACACACACACACACACACACACACACACACACACACACACACACACACACACACACACACACAGTGAAATCAGGCCTGTGCAAAAGGCTGTCTGAGAAAATTTCATTTGCTGTCTTCGAACGGTGTGTCCAAATATTGTCTCCACCTCAATAATTCCTTTAGTGTCAAAAATCATATTTGTACAGTCTTTTTATCTTTTATGACAATAGAATTGCTCACTTGTAATTGCTTTCCTCTGTTATCATGTTCTACATTCGTCACGCCACAAATACGAATATGTATTTTGTTGCAGAGCTAAACAAACGTCGTATAAATATTGGTTATATATAGTCACGCAGTCTAGATATTGACTGCATAAGCATTGTCAGTACAGCTATTTATCTATATATTAGATAATTTTGTATAATGGTGACACTCATATATACTCACATAAAATCGGTACTGCAAAACGGGGTTCCATTTATTGCATGAACATGTTAACGGGGGTATACTTTGCCATACCAGAATCAGAATCGTACCACCGGAAACCCGATTTCACAGGCCGAGAGAGTGGGATTCCTCCTGTGCATCGACTTTCCCACTACAAAACATTTCCCACACATGTTTCTATGCGCTGTCTTCTCACCTCTCTTCTGCTTTCCCCAAAGCCCTGTGGCGACGGGGAAGGCTCGAAGCAAGTGACCACTGCAAGTTGTAGCTCCAACCCTGTACACAGGCGGCCTGACGAGCAGCCACATGTGAGTCCACACCAGACGAGAACGACTCAGACAGCATAGATGTCTTCGTCGGACAAGACGGACAGCAGAGATAACAAAATCATGTCGCCATACCTGCCAAATGGAAAAGATCGAAAATATTATCTTTCTAAGGTAATCCTCATCTATCAATAAAAACAACAGCAATGGAAAATCACATTTTAGTACAAATGATATATTTTTATACCGATTTTATATTTTTTCCTCTTTCCCTTTTGCGCATTGTATTTTTCAGTTAGACCCTAACGAGTCTATTCCTTTCTGAAAGTTCAGACACAGGGATATTGGACGTTAAATTGCAAAAAAAGTAATCGAAAACTGAACAAAAAACTTGTCCCGGAAGAACGAGCGTTTGCGATCTGAAAAGCATCATCCCATTGCTTGTGGATTCTGCATGATCAGTCTGAGGTTCCTGTGGGGATCCCCCTTTTCCGACATAACTGCCCGTCGTTTGTGAAGGGACCGCGTCC
>NC_134899.1:48503959-48531459 GCF_041734735.1 Babylonia areolata | reverse complement strand
AGGAGCTACGGCCAATTGAACAGAACTGGTGTCAGTATTTGTCTGTCTGTCTGTCTGTCTATCTGTCTGTCTGTCTGTCTGTCTCTCTCTCTCTCTCTCTCTCTCTCTCTCTCTCTCTCCCCTCCTCTCTCTCTCTCTCTCTCTCTCTCTCTCTCTGTCTCTCTCTGTCCTTGTAAACTTCATTCCAAAATCTCAGTGTAAACGAGTACTGTCTGACAGATCATGAACGACGAGGCACTCACCAGAAGAAATGTTCAGACATGTGTTGGCCTGATCACAGAGCATGCTGATAAACCACACCGCCACCTGAGTGACGGAGGCAGCAAGGCATGGACACACAGGCCGTGAAGGAGCTCTGCATTCTGGGTGCCATATCGGAAGAAAAGGCCCACAAAATTAATAAAGTGAACGCGTTGGATATGCAACACTGACAGAAATAGCAAAGTTCTGAACATCTCGTATTTACTGAAAATACTTTGTTAGTTATTGATTTTGCTTTCTCTTGAAGCTGGTCGTTAGTAACAATCTTTTTGATAGTCCTTTTACTTCTAATTTCTTTTGATCACACATTGGGGGGATGGGGGGGGGGGGGGGTGCGGGGGGCGAATGGGGGGTGGGGGGGGGGGGGGGGGGGCAGGGGGGTTGCGGTAGAGAAATTTCATTTTATTTTCCCTCGAAGCCTGACTAAGCGCGTTAGATCACGCTGCTGATCAGGCATCTGCTTAGCAGACGTGGTGTTGCGTATATTATTTGTCCGAACATAGTGACGCCTTCTTGAGTAACTGAGTTGAGCTGTTGATGTGTTGTTGACGGTTTGTTTGTTGTTGTGTTGTTGTTTTTGGTGTGGGTGTGGGTTACTGGTGAGGTGTGTTATGTGTTGGTGTGTGTTACTAGTGGGGTGTGTTGGTGTTGGTGTGTGTTACTGTTGTGGTGTGGTAGTGTTTTGCTGATGCGGTGTGTTGGTGTTGATGTGTTACTGGTGGAGTGTGTTAGTGTTGGTGTGTGTTACTGAAGGGGTGTGTTAGTGTGTGCTACTGGTGGGGTGTGTTGGTGTTTGTGTGTGTTACTGGTGGGGTGTGTTAGTGTTGGTGTGTGTTACTGATGGGGTGTGTTAGTGTTTGCTGTGTTGTGTGTGTTACTGGTGGGGTATGTTGGTGTTTGTGTGTGTTACTGGTGGGGTGTGTTAGTGTTAGTGTGTGCTACTGGTGGGGTGTGTTGGTGTTTGTGTGTGTTACTGGTGGGGTATGTTGGTGTTTGTGTGTGTTACTGGTGGGGTGTGTTAGTGTTGGTGTGTGTTACTGTTGTGGTGTGTTAGTGTTTTGCTGATGCGGTGTGTTGGTGGTGATGTGTTACTGGTGGAGTGTGTTAGTGCTGGTGTGTGTTACTGATGGGCTGTGTAAGTGTTTTGCTGATGTGGTGTGTTGGTGTTGATATGTGTTACTGATGCGGTGTGTTGGCCATGGTGTGTTAGTGTTGGGGTGTGTTAGTCTTGGTGTGTTGGGATGTGCTAGTCATGGTGTGTTAGTGTTGGGTGTGTTAGTGTTGGGGTATGCTAGTCTTGGTGCGTTGGTGTGTGTAAGTCTTGGTGTGTTAGTGTTGGGGTGTGTTAGTGTTGGGGTATGTTAGTTTTGGTGTGTTTGGGTGTGTTAGTCTTGGTGTGTTAGTGTTTGGGTGTGTTAGTCTTGGTGTGTTAGTCTTGGTGTGTTACTGTTGGGGTGTGTTAGTACTGGTGTGTTATGTTGGGGTGTCTTGGTCTTAGTGTGTTGCTGAATGGTTGTTTTGCCGTTGGTGTGTGTTACTGATGGGGTTTGTTGGTGTTGGGCTGTGTTATGTTTGAGTGTGTTGATGTTAGTGTGTTTTGCTGTTTGGGTTGGTGTGTGTTGACGTTGGTGTGTGTGGTTCTGTTGGGGTTGGGGGTGGTGTGTGTTGCTGATGATGTGTGTTGTGGTGATGTCTGTGTGTTGCTGATGGTGTGTGTGTGTTGCTGGTGGTGTTTGTGTGTTGCTGATGGTGTGTGTGGCTGTGGTGTATGTGTTGCTGGTGATGTATGTTGTTGGTGGTGTGTGTATGTTGCTTGAGGTGTGTGTTGCTGGTGGTGTGTGTTGCTGATGGTGTGTGTGTTGCTGGTTGTGTGTGTGTGTGTTGCTGGTGGTGTGTGTGTGTGTGTGTTGCTGATGGTGTGTGTTGCTTGTGGTGTGTGGTGGTGGTGGTGGTGGTTGTGTGTGTGTGTGTGTTGCTGGTGATTGTGTGTGTGTGTGTGTGTGTGTGTGTGTTGCTGGTGGTGTGTGTTGCTGATGGTGTGTGTTGCTGGTGGTGTGTTGCTGGTGGTGTGTGTTGCTGATGGTGTGTGTATGTTGCTGGTGGTGTCTGTTGCTGGTGGTGTCTGTTGCTGGTGGTGTGTTGCTGGTGGTGTGTGTTGATGGTGGTGTGTGTTATTATGTGTGTGTGTGTATGTGTGTGTGTGTGTGTGTGTGTTTCTGGTAGTGTGTGTTTCTGGTGGTGTGTGTTGCTTGTTGTGTGTTGCTTGTGCTGTGTGTTGCTGGTGGTGCGTGTTGCTTTTCTTGTGTGTTGCTGGTGATGTGTGTTGCTGTGTGTGTGTGTGTGTGTGTGTGCGCGCGCGCGCGCGCGCGCGTGTGTGTGTGTGTGTGTGTGTGTGTGTGGTGTGTTGTTTGTGGTGTGTATTGCTGGTGGTGTGTGCTGTTTGTGGTGTTCGTGCCAACATAACAAGCAGCTCCAGCTCCCTTTTGCTTGTTGTCTAATGTTCTTCTTCCTGTCCAATTCCTACATAGATTCAATAAATATACATTAGCTTTTCCACAGAAGAGCTCACGACTACATGTTGAACTAGCATCCCCGCCTTCTGGAAATTATGTGCTGTAAATTTCCTTCTATCTAACACTGTCTTTGTTTCTGCCTTTTTTCTTTTTTTCTTTTCTTTTTTTCTCCTTTACTGTTGTCTCTATTTTATGCCTTCCCAGTCCATTCCCATTCCTTTTTTCCAGCAAGCCTTGGCACTGTTTTCTTTTTTCCGCAGTCTATGATGTACTGTATATGCTGGTTTGCTCTGGTGATTAGGTAGTGATATGTAAACAATGGGTTGGGCACTAGCTGCCCATTCTGCAGTGTTATTTTATTATAAATTATTGTCATTTGATGTATTTTTCGTTTGGCTTTGAAGTTTTTTTGTTTTGTTTTTTCGCCTTTTTTGTAATCTGGGTATGATAAATTAAGCGAAATGGCTGGCGTTACCAGCATGGCCTAGTCTTATTTGCCCTAAGGAGCCAATGGTTGGCATACTGTGTCATGAACTGTATTTCTGTATTTTGTGGGTTTGTCTTCGTGTTGTTGTTTTTCTCTTTTCTTTTCTTTTTTTTCATTTTTTTTTTCATGTATCTATTTTATTTTATTTCATTTGTTTATAGATGTAACAGTTTTGTGTTGACGCGGTTGAGCATTGGTATTGTTAGACAGTCCTGATATGGTCCTGTGTGGTCGGCTGGACTGTAAGCAACAAGGAGAAGAACATGTTAAACTACGGAGGTTTGATTCACCAGTTCACTGTGGCTGTTGCTCCTGTCGTTGTTGTACTGACGTCGCTGTCACTTTGGTATCAGCTGTAGATTTTCCTGTTCCATCACCATCACCATCACGCCGTTTTCTTTCCGCTGCATGTTGAGCAAGTATAGAAATGCAAGACATGTGTCACACCGTCCGTTCCTGCCGTAAAGTGTTCGTGGCGCCGGTGATCGTGACGTTAACGACAGGGTGAGAGTGTTATGGCCTTCTAGTTTCCCTCATTTCCTTCCTTCTGTGTGGCCCATTCTGTGATACTTCTACAATGCTTTGCTTTTAACTTGTCTTTGACATTCCGATTTGGGGGACTCATTTAAGGGCCTCATTACCTGACTATTTGGATCGTCTGTGCTATTTTTGTCCTTTTATCTCCCGCCACCATTCGGTTCGTTTTCTACATTGGAATAGGGACATTGCTTTTGCCAAACTTTTCGCTTCCAGGGTGAACATTAATTTGATAAAAACAAACTTGATATAACGTGATAAATATATAACTATAAAGAAAACCACAGCAACAACAATAGGTTACAGTATGTTGAAGTTGAATGCATCAACACTCGAAGTTTGAATATTCCAAAGCAGGCAGGCAGGGCCTGATCTCGTGCTTCATGGAGATGATGCAATCCCTCCATCCGTGTTTTAGTCTGGACCGCGCTGTCTTTGCTGCCCCTGAGAGCGTTTCTGATGTAGATATCTCATCGCTAATGGATTCCAGGCAAGCGAACTGTTGTAACACTTCACAGCTTCAGTCCATGAACAGCTGTGTACAGTGATGGTGGTGTTGTGGCTGGCCATCAACTTGGTAAACTCGCACTTATTTCAATGCTATACCTTGTCCATGTTTCATCCACTCTTTTAACAATATCGTTGAGTACTTGTTCACTGTCTGACACATGATGAAATTATTGAAAATAAAATGTATGTGTACACTTCCATTCAGTAGCAACATGGAATGAGTTTTCAGCTACAGCCACTGGCAGTTTGAACATCAAGAGATGCATCAAAAGTATAACCCATTGCTAAAAGTAAACAGTCGATTTTATTATTCCCATGTTTTCCCCCTATTCGTCTTTGAAAAAAAATATAGTTTCGACTCTCCCCATCTTTGCTTTTTGTCTTGGGTGTACACAGAAGGAATTCGCTGTACGTTGCCTGTTCTTTGTTGCACTGATCGAAAACAAGAAGCTAAAGCGTGATTTTCGTGACAACGCCAACTGCCCTATACCCATCATCTTGTCCTTCCCTCTCTCACTCCCTCTCTCTTCCCTCTCTCACTCCCTCTCTCACCCCCTCTCTCTCCCCTCCGACACCCAGCAAAATATTAAATGTTAAGACAAGGGGCTGCCAGAACTGCCCAAGGTAAAATGCTCTCGAGAGTCTGCCATTGCCACCACCCCAACTTAGATGTGACAGATGCTGAGTGTGTCAGATTGAGCAGAGAGTTTTCAGGTCGTTAGTAACACTTAGGATCGCCACCACCAACAACCCCAAGTAGACTATACGTCACCTCCAGGGGTAGGACCTGTTTGTAGTTCCAGCAACTATTGCCGCTCAGGGGGTTTATTGACGCCTTTCACGAGGAGTGTTCTTCCTTTCATTTCATGAAATCAGCAGTGGACATAGGCCCCGAAGGTGTCAGGCAGACGTTCGAAGGTCCAACGCAAAAGTTGCAATGTGACTGCTTTGCATTCACTATCATTCCACTGTGTCAGTGCTTGGAATGTGTCAGAGTCCAAATGATAATTATTTCTTGATAGAGCATTGGATGAGCAGCAATTGTTTTTTTACATCAAGAAAAACTAAGAAAAGAAAAGCAGTCTGTAAAGCTGAAAGAAAAAAAACAAACACAAATACAAACTAAACAGACACCTGCACCTCTCATTCATACAAAGAATTGCAAATACACATGCTCGTGCATGATTACTTTATCCCACCCCATTTTACAGATTCACATTTCCCGTATAATACAAGTACACAGCCAAAGCATGCATGCACAAAACACTACTCAAATGATGCATGAAGCAATAGACTAACAGATAATAGGCAAGCGTCACTGTTCATCTTTTAAATAGTCGGTGAGACATTTCTTTCGATTCCACTTAAACACGTTTTTAATTGCAATGCTTTTTTTAAAATTTGTTGAAGGTTAATATAAATTTCCCCCAGATACAAGAAGCTGGGTTTGTACTGGTCTGTATATGCATAACATACGGTAATGTCTGTGGTCAATAGTTTTTGATGTATCTGTAATCTTTTCGGGGCATTTCCACATAAAGCATTATTCATGCAACCTGCCTTGTTGAAGAACAGCCTGTTGTGGGAAGATAATATATTGAACTATTTATAGGCCGTAGGGGTCAGGGAGCTCGACCTCAACAGTACTAATTCTAATGCACTTACTCTAACGGTGACTAAGTTTTAAGTTCGTGTTGCTACAGCTGGTCCACAGATTTGATGCATAATTGATGATTGGCAGACCATGTTCATAGAAAAAATAGCTTTCGTGAATGGACGTCAAGATTTTTTTTTGGTTTTTTTGTTTTTTGTTTTGTTTGCTAACTGGAACATTTTGCTTGAGAGACATTTTCCTAGGTATATTGTATGGTCAGTCCAAGATAGATATTTGTCACTAAAGACACCCAGAATTTTATGTCAATCTTCTCCTCAATTCTGATAATGCTTAGGAATAGTGGGTTAAATTCATGTTTCGTTTTTTGTCGTACAGATACATACAGGTACTTAGCTTTCTGTGTATTTAAAGTCACGTGATTTAACTGTGTTTGAGTACTATCTTGAAGTTGAACTGTTAGTTTACATGCATCTGAATTGCTTGAACGAATTAATGTGTCATCTGTAAACATTTCGCATTTACATTTCATGGTACAAGGCAAGGCGTTGACATGAATGGTGAATAAAATTAGCCTTAAAATGGATCCCTGTGGTACTCCATGTTTGATAGATGTAAGTGCTTAGGATTGGTTATTAACTGTTCCTAACTGTCACCCGCTGGAAAGAAATGATTGTATGAGTAGATTCCAGTGTTATTTCATTAATTGCATAAGTAGATTCCAGTGTTATTTCATTAATTGCATGAGTAGATTCCAGTGTTATTTCATTAATTGTATGAGTAGATTCCAGTGTTATTCATTGTATGAGTAGATTCAAGTATTATTTCATTCATTGTATGAGTAGATTCCAGTGTTATTTCATTCATTTCTAATTCACGCAGCAATAGGGAATGAGTGATTACATCAAAGGCTTGTTTTTTCAAAATCTATAAAACGAAGACTTGTAAATTTATTTCTATACTTATGCAGAAAACCATGTATACGTTGTATGATGGCTGTTTGACAAGAGTGATTTTCACGCAATTCGGACTGATCTTCGTGAATTAATTTGTTGTTGACAAGATAAGAGTATAAGGTTTTCTGCAAGTGTTTTTCGATAGGTTTTTGGTAGACTAGATAAGACAAAATGGCGTGTAGTCAGAAGAACCACCTGGTTTGTAAAGTGGGGTCATTTTAGCTTGCTTGAATTGTAAAGGAAACATTTCTTATCGATACACAAACCATAAAGATAATAACAAAAGCAGGGGAAGAAAGCTTGATATCATACCATCTTTTGTTGTTGGCGTCCGTCTGTCTCGGGGAACTATGAAACGGGGAACTGGTTCAGTCAAGTTGTTGAATTGCAGTGCCTGTTGTGGCTGTACAGTTCGATTCTGGATGGGCAGGTTCTGTTGCTGTTGTCGCAGGTGAAAATCACGCCTGGCTCAGAGGGTACGGATTCTGCCCTCTGCCGTCTGCGGTCTCTTCCCTCTTCCCAGTGCTGTTATCTCTTCTCCTCCTCTGGATTACATGCCTTCACGGTCCTTCTCCAGCTGTTACGATTTTCAGCCACTGCCTCCCAACCTGCAGGGTCGATGTCGCCTGCCTTCATGTCTCGTTTGCAGACGTCCCTGTAGCGCAAGACTGGTCTTCCTGTAGGTCTGGAAACAGTGGTGAGGTCGTCATAAAAGGATGTCCTTGGAAATTCTCCCGTCATCCATTCGCCTGACGTGGTCGAGCCACCGCAGACGGCGCCAGGTCAGGAGTGCAAACATGCTGGAGATGCCTGCCTGGTCAGGGATTTTCTTGTTTGGTACACGGTCTTGCCACGTGATGCCCCGAATTCTCCTGTGGTTGCGCAGGTGAAAGGAGTTGAGTCTGCGTTCTTGGCGAGAGTAGGGAGTCCATGTCTCGCTGCCGTAGAGCAGAGTGCTGAGCACACAGGCTTGGTACACCTGCATCTTGGTGCTGATGGTCAGCATGGGATTGTCCCAGACCCTCTGTGCCAGGCGGGCCATGGCTGTAGCTGCTTTGCCAAACCGCTTGTTGACTTCGGCGTCCAGGGAGAGTCTACTGCAGGAGGTGGATTCGAGGTAAGTGAAGTCCTCGACTTTTTCACCAAGATATCTTGGGGTGCTGCTCACGTCCTGGCCCATGATGTTAGTCTTGTTAGGCTAATAATCAAGCCAAACTCTCTGCTTGCTTGGGCGAAGCGGTTGATGAGTCGCTGGAGTGCCTCCTCAAAGTGAGTTGTCAGAGTTGTGTGCTGGCCCTAACACTCTTCGGCATCTTCTTCTCACTACTGCTGTCCTATGCCTATGTCGGAGAACGGAGTGTATCACACACCAGAAGCGAGGGCAGTCTCTTCAACCTGGCCCGCCTTCGCGCTAAAACCAAGGTGCGACAGGTTCTCATTCGCGGGGTGCTTTTCGCAGACGATGCAGATCTGACAAATCCTACCATCTAACCCCGTCCAAATCACGTGTTTTAGTTGGGGACTAAATGGAACATGATTTTGCTTTGAATCAGCATACTGTTTTAAGTAACAAAAGTCATTTTCATTGGTCCTGTCGTTAGATATGATTTTATCAGCAGTGCTTGCAAAAGTGATTGTTTAACTGATCTGCTGTGACATCAATGAGAAATCATTGACTTTTCGACACATGTAAATTAGTAAACATGTTAATGGCTTTCCAAATCTCATGAGAATCTTTTGCAGAAACTAGGATTAAAAAAATAATAACATTTAGAATTACGTTTCATAGCTTTTACTTCAGGCCTTTGTTCCCTAAACCGGTCATGTGTTTTATTTATCTTCAGATAACCTCTAAGATATATTAATATAACTAAGATAGGTGTGTGTGTGTGTGTGTGTGTGTGTGTGTGTGTGTGTGTGTGTGTGTGTGTGTGTGTGTGTGCGATGTTATTTATGAATGTCCAAGGTTAATTCAAGAAATCCATACTCCCCACCAAAGGCGTTGTGCTGGAAAAGAAAGAATGACAGAAAGAAAGAAAAATAGAAAAAAAAGAAGAAAAGAAAGAATGACAGAGAGAAAGAAGGATGACATAAAGAAAGAAGAATAGAAAGAAGGAAAGAAAACAATATAGCGCGAAAAAACACTCCAGTTCGGGGAACGCACTGCCATCCTTAGAGGACTGACATGGCCGCTGGTCCCAAGCTGAAGCAGGACTATTTGTCGTTTCTGATCTTGTGGAAGGTGGTTCAGTGCACTGAATTGCGAGTACCGTTTCCAGTGCTGAAAAAAAAAATGGCATCCATTCCCAATCCGTATTTGTCCAGTTCTGTCTGTCTTGCAGGCTGTGTCATCGTCTGTACAGCACCGTGCCAGAATTATCTTATCTGCTGTGCCTTCAGCATCCCTGGAATGACTGCAGTCTTACCTGCATGGTACACAAGAGCTCGGCCAGGTTTGGTACAGCTACACAGTCCAGGGTAAAATTATTCATCAGATGGAGACAGATTCAGTCTATACATATAACTTACAATTGT
This sequence comes from Babylonia areolata, assembly GCF_041734735.1. Classification (NCBI taxonomy): domain Eukaryota; kingdom Metazoa; phylum Mollusca; class Gastropoda; order Neogastropoda; family Buccinidae; genus Babylonia; species Babylonia areolata. The sequence continues at coordinate 48,522,048 of NC_134899.1, read as the reverse complement.
TGCTGCAAAATCTTTACCAATGGATAACATGAAAAAAATAGAGAGTATGAACCAGTTAAGGGAAAGTAAGCAAAACAAACCAAAAACGTTCTAGTCGATTTAGCGGACGTGATCATCTGTTTTTCACACTCAAACACACACACACACACACACACACACACACACACACACACACACATTGTTAGTAATCACTCCCTTCATCTGTGACCCGGAACCACTTTGTCTCACAATGGCTTGACCGTGAGGAAGCCGCCAATAGTTTCAAGGCAAAGTTGCCATGGTGAGAACTGATCAAATATCTGCACGCAAGAGGCACACAAGTCTCAATAGCGTACTTTGTCTCCGGCATGGTGGCCAGGTATCATGGGTTCATCGGAGGGACAAGCAGATTCTAGACAAGTTAAACGGCAAGAAAACTTCCCCGGCCTTTCACACAAACTCTGCGTCTCCTTTTCACTCTCTTCGCCGCTGTATGTTGATTGCAATGAGGTGGCAAGGACGCGCGCGTGCGTGCGTGTATGTATGCTAGTGTGTGTGTGTGTGTGTGTGTGTGTGTGTGTGTGTGTGTGTTCGTGCTGGTCTGTACAGAACTGTTCTCGAAACAGCTTTAATCTTGAGCAACAAGAACCGTGATGACGACGATCAACAGCGAAAAGAAAAAGAAAGATAATAAGAATGATAGCAACAGCGGGAGCAGCAGTAGCAGCAGTAGTAGTTCTTGATGTATGAATATTGACAGTAATAACAACATAAACAATGATGATAATGAAGACAACAACAACAACATCAACAATAACAACAATAATGATGATTAAAAATAAAATGATAATATTAACATCTGTCTGTGTGTATTTCATCGCATGCGTTCATAACAGCGCGCGCGCGCGCGCGAGAGAGAGAGAGAGAGAGAGAGAGAGTGGGCGGGGGTAAGCAGACGAAAGACGGAGAACACGAAAATATGTGCGTTCGTATGGACTTATTGCTTTCATACTTCAGGTTTGTTTTCTTGTGCCCGATTGCTTCTCTGTTGATCTAAATATGTGTAGTATGTTATTCATATGCTATGATTTCCTCTTTTCCAACCTATTGCTTGCAATACATAATACTTCATCCAGAAAATTCCTTGTTCCTAATGAGACGTTCAGTGAGAATCCTTACATCCGAACTGTAATTTTCAGTTACTAACTGGCGCTCACATTGCTTTCACTCAATGATTAAAAAAAAGGGGGTGGTGGTGGGGAGGGACAACTTACTGATGCAGTGAGTGACCGTTGAAGGTTTAATCCAATCACAGTCTCACATATTACTGTGGGAATTTTTCATTGGTGACCGGCACACAAAGACTGCACCTCGCATTTGCCTCTTACAATGTCTGAATATTTCTGGAAGAGTATTGTTGATCAGTACTGTCCCTGTTTGTTACTCCCCCGGGGCTAGATATGTCAAAACAATAAACGTTAGTTACAACCCTATCATGGAAATTTCCAAAGAAACTACGTCATCAAAGCATTATTGTTACCATCTTCGCATTCATCGAAGGTAAGAATATCTGTAAGGAGTTCAATGGTAGTCTTCTTTTCTCCAAAAGGGGAGATGGCAGCTGTCTAGCTCTGTGAAGAACTAACCTGACTTGCTCCTGGTTCCGGGATGTCCACTGATGGGCAGATGCGTCATCATGAATCGAAAATGCAACGCCCCATAAACAGCATGTGCATCACGAAAACGCGCGCCCCAACGACTCATGTGATCACCCAGTGAAACCTTCAGACAAAACTCTGTCAGAAAACGAAAAAAGTGGGTACATATAAGACACAGCCTATTTTTTTTTTCGACCTTTCAACCTAGTGTAAACAATTAGGAAGGAAAAAAAACACGATAAACTTGATAATAAATACGGTTAACTTACAAACAGACATTTGACACAGTTCGAACACTTTGGGTTCTGCAGGATTTTACTCAATGATCGTAGCATCGAAGCAAGAAAGCTTCCCTATTCGTAAAGTAATGGGTTAGGCCTGGCCGCTATTTCCTATCGTTGAAGTTTGACACTCCATTTCAGGAGTGTCTGTCTTTTGGTGGTCAGTTCTGGCGGTCACCGGTGTTAACCGCTGAATTGTCGCCTCTGCTGAATTGTCGCTGGCGACAATTTGGCGGAGCTCAGTTTACCGTTGATTTGTCGCCAGCGGCATATGACTGGAGCAGCGACAAATAAACGTTTAACAGACCTGTCACGACAATTCAGCGGACCGGCGACAAATCAGCTGGTCAGAGAACCGCCACAGCGACATTTCAGCGGACTGGCGATATTTCAGCGGCTACTTAGTAGCCGCTGATTTGTCGTCGCTGTTTCCTTCACTGGTGATTCATGACTTTAAAAGTTCGTTTTGCTTTGGGTGAACGGGGTGGGGTTATTCTGTGTATTTGCGTGCTAAGCTCGGGAACATGTCTATGTTCCCCCAGGACTATATTCCCCCCGGTCTATGTTCTCCAAGGTCTAAAATCGATCGACGACAATTCAGCGGTTAACTGAACTCCGCCAATTTGTCGCCGGCGACAATTCAGCAGTTAACAGCGGGCAGTGAACCCTGGCAGAGAGGATAGCTCACGTCACTGTGAATGGTTCGTGATGCGCACTGGTGGGGCACTGGAAAGTCTTGTACGTACCTGTCTTCAACAGTCAGCACAGCCAGATTTTCCTCATCTTGGATATCTTTACCATCAGAGAGGCTACGGGGGACACCCAGTGTATTCCATGTCCTTTGTGTGTGTGTGTGTGTGTGTGTGTGAGTGTGTGTGTGTGTGTGTGTGTGTGAGAGAGAGAGAGAGAGAGAGAGAGAGATTTTCCCATGACATTTTTTTCCATGTAAAGCCGAGGATCAACGAGATACAATCAACACAGTTCATCGCAGGTTTTGTCTTTACAATAGAAATGTAACTTCAGCTGAAGAGGAAAAATCTTTGTTTGTTTCGTCTTTCCATATTTACCCAGACATTTAGTTTGCATTTCTTAAGACATTGGATTCTTTGTGACAAAAGCGCCCAACTAAAAATTTTAGGAGATAACAAAACAAAGACGGGTGTTTTTAGATAACAAAAAGATTCAAATGCACTCAAAACGCAGGTGATCGGTACACTAAATTAGATCAGCCTGTTATAGGATCCTTGTGAGCTTACAGCTGTAATCTTGTTATTTGATTTCGTTGTGGGGCTGCTCTAGATTAGCTTTTAAAGACGCCAACAATTGTTCTGGTGTCCCAAAAAGCGTTCATCAAATGGCTTGGCTAGCAATGGGCCTTGCAGGTTTGATGGGGTATTTCAGGATTAAAGAAGAAGAAGAATAAAAGAAAGAAAAAGAAATAAAACTTTGGCGAGGGGAATGATAGATGAGGATGTAATGTGGGACAAAGGAAAAAACAGCTTCACGTCGTGAAGAGTGTGTGCGTCCTCAAGGTAAAGAACATTGTTCCGAGTTTTCTTTGCGTTTGCTTTCTCAGTCACTGTGATCATTTCTCAAGGGCGTGATTTTAATTCTCTCTCTCTCTCTCTCTCTCTCTCTCTCTCTCTCTCTCTCTCTCTCTCTCTCTCTCTCTCTCTCTCTGTGTGTGTGTGTGTGTGTGTGTGTGTGTGTGTGTGTGTGTGTTGCTGTTATTGTTGTTATTAGATGCATTATGCTACTTTGTTTCTATTAAAATTCCGTGTTACACCACATATTACATTGTATTTATATGGCTTACGTTAAAAATATATCCTATGTGTTTTTTTTATTGTTGTTGTTTGTTTTTTTATCTACGATTTATTTCCTTTATTAGTTTTAGTTTGATCAGTATTTCATTCAAGAACATCTAAAGAGGAAAACAGTCAAAAGAAAACGCCCTCTCAAATGCCTGCGGAAAAGAAAAAAAGTGGCAAAAACATTTTCTGTGGAAATAGGAGAGCAACAATTAGCACAGAAATGAAAGAAATGCTGATATTTTTGTTACCATCCAAATATGCACGTATTGTTAGCTTGGCTACTGCGGCATGATGAGTTTTGACTTGGTTGGAGGAAATGTCAAGTTCCAAATAGTTACAAAGTCCAAAGCACGGAAACACACACACACACACACACGCACACGCACACACACACACACACACTCCCCTCCCCTCTTTCTCTCTCTCTGTGTCTGTCTCTCTCTGTCTGTCTGTCTGTCTGTCTGTCTGTCTCTCTCCAACAAAACACGCATAGACGGGCCACACAGAGTCATTCCCCCCCCCCCCCCCCCCAGCAGAAAAAAAACATATCACGGCAAGACAAAAAACGACAAGAAAAGATGCTGGAGCGCAAAGAATGTTTTACTAGTTGACTTGAAAGCATCCTTGGAAACTGAGTGTCTGGGAGTCTGGCGTAATGAGTAAGATCATCCCAGACAGTGGGATCCTGAAAAGCGAAAGATCTTTCACATTGTGGATTTAGTTCTTCTGTAGTGGTACATGCTACTATCAGTAGATGAACGAAGCTGGCTGATGAGCGCGTACGTGTAGTGTATATTAAATAAGTATTCAGAACATGTTCCAGTTGCAGAAGGAAAGCAGATTTGGTGAAATTTGTTGGATATTCTGGACTAAATAGGCAGCCAATACAAAATCTAGCGTCCACAAAACTTCAAGAAGATGGACATGACACAGCCTAGACGGCCATCACCACAACCAGATTGGTTACATCCTGGTCCCCCAAAGCTTTCGATCAGCAGCCACAGCACACGCACCTACACTTTCTCCTGGGTAGACAATGGAAGTGATCTGGTGATAATGACAATCAGAATGCGACTACAGAAGGTAAACAAGCCAAAGTATACAAGACTGCAGTTCCACTTGGACAAATTGAAGGACACCACAGTAAAGGAAGAGTTCTAAGCAATGATCGAAGGGAAGTTTCCACCTTTGACAACTCTAGATGAGAACAGCATAGACCTGGAGTCTGCAGTCAACACGTTCAACACAGCAGTACTTGAAACAGCCAATGCAGTCTTAGTAAATGTCATCACCCCAAAAAGCCCTGGGTCACAACACATATCCTACAGCTGTGTGACAAGAAGCGAGAAGTGAGGGATGGGAAAGGAGCTCAAAGTATAAAGAAGCAACCATCCAAGTCAGGAACGAGATGAAGAAGGAAAAAGAAACCTGGCCAGAGCACTAGTGTACAGAAACTGAAGAAAGCCTGCAAAAAAAGCAAACTAAGTGGTCAAAGATCTCAACACGGAGAAACGTGGAAGACCTTCAAGTTTCCAGAGCAAGCCAGGGAAGTGCCTTAGACAGTCGGACAGGATATTGATGATAATAGTAATAATGATAATGATGATGATGATGATAGTGACAATAATGTGCGTTTGTATAGCGCTTACCCTGCGGCTCCAAACGCTTTTAACAATACACCTATCATAGATAAGAAACAGGAATAGAATGAAATAAGATAAAATAAAAATGAAATAAAAAGATTAGATGCTACTCTCTAGCCAGTAAAAACAGTGCAACATCACTCACGATTCACACAGCTCTTTCAAGAAAATAGTAAAATGTTAAGATACAAAGCTCACAAAAATCGTGACTCACACAGCTCTTTCATCTCACCCACATAGAATATCAAGATACAAATTCGTAAAAAAAAAAAAAAAATATCAACAAGTGTAACAACGCTTACGACTCAAACAAACCTCCCACCTCACCCCGGCACCCCAACCTTCACGTAAGCACATTGACGCACATACATAAAAACGGTTTGGGGAGACCATGGTCTAAAGTATTGTTTGAAAAAGTATGTTTTAAGATACCAAGGGCCAGAGTATGTAAATGTTCGGAAACCATGGACATGTTTCTGTAACGGTCAGATGAGCAGCTGGGTTTTGGACTTTCTGTACAGGTTCTGTGACAGAAGAAGGCAAACCTGATGATAACGAATTACAGTAGTATAATCTGGAAAGAACATACGAGGTTACTAGTGTTGTTGTGGGGTGTTTTTTGTTTTCGGTTTTGTTTGTTTGTTTGTTTGGTTTGGTTTTTGTTTGCATCATCTGTACTGTATCTTCGGATTGAACTAATTCGTTTGAGGTCATAAAAGGCAGTTTGACAGACTTTTGTCACGTGATCTTTCATACTAAATTTAGAATCAATGATGAATCCTAAGTTTCTTGCATTACTTGTGACTGCTATATCATGGGAGCCTAGCTTAATGGAGGACGGAAGAGTACAAGAATGACACAAGGCTAGGAATCGAAAAGACAATTGACTCTGTTTTATCATTATTAAGTTTTTGTTTGTTATCGTTCATCCAGCAGCATTTTATATAACGGGTGCATTTTTCCAGAACCTGGAGAAGTGCTTATGCCTTCTCTGTTGGGACTGATTTTCCCTGTCACCAATCATCACTATGCCCAAGGCAGGAAATCCTCAGTTGTGCAGGAACCATCGCACCATCAGCTTGGTAAGCCAACTATGCAAAGTTAGACTGAAAATCTAATGAACAGACTGAAACCTCAAGCAGAGACCATTACTGCTAAGAGCAAGCAGGTTTAAGGACATGGGGGAGCATCATCGAACAGATACTCAACTTGACAGTAATCTACGAAAAGTGCCTCCAGCACCAAAAAAACGTCTATCACGTATTTGTTGACTTTAAGAAGGCCTTCGACAGGATATGGCATGCTGCTTTGTGGTCTACCATGAGAATATGCAACATCAATACCAAAATTGTCCGAGAGATCGGACAACTGTACAGGACCACAGGTACTGTACTCCTGAATGGCAACAAGAGACGCTGGTTCCACATTACAGTTGGAGTGTGTCATGGATGCCTACTGTCGCCCACTCTCTCCAGTGTCTTTCTGAAGATGATTATGGAAAATACCATGGAATATCATGAAGGTACATGTTCCATTTGGGAACGAACCATCACCAATCTGCGTTTTCGAATGATATCGATGGTCTTGCAGGGGAGTGAAGATGCATAGTCTAGCTTGGTGGAACATCTAGACAAAGCGGCCTCTGCAATTAGAATGGAAATCAGCATCGAAAAGACTAAACTCTTGACCGACAGCACCGTAGGTATCACTTCAGATATCAAAGTCATCTGGGCAAGTTTTGAAAAAGTGAATACTGGATGAAGTCTCAAAAACTTCAAATCGTGGAAAGGGTTTCACAAATAGCAGCTGTGATTAGCAAGACTCCAAACAATCTGGAAGGACAAGAACATCCATCTGCGCGCCAAAATCCACCTGTTGCGTTCCCTTGCCTCGTCAGTCTTCCTCTGTGCCTTCCAAACGTGGACACTCCCACCAAACATGCAAGAAAAGATCCTGGCAACTGAAATGAGATGCTACAGTAAGATTTTCGGCATCACACAGATCGTGTGACGAACGAAGTGGTCCGCAGCAATAGGATCTCATGATGACCTCTTCATAGTTGTCAGTTCATGCATGTGTGTTGTGTTGTTGTAAATACAGACCGATCCGCACACAAATCATATGCACCATGAGCGTGCTTGACAAGGTACATCTGTTAGTAAATGTTTTGTGGCAGTGACGTCTTTATAGCAGGATCATAAATGATTAAACGACAAAAAGATGCAAAATGTTGTCAACATTTGGAATACACGATCAACATTGGGAAAATATTTTTTATTGATAAAGGCATTATCAAAACACTCAAAGAAAATACATATTTGCAGATATTAAATTGCATTTTGTTTCTTCCAAAATTGGTTCATTTTGACTTTTTTTATATACGGGGAACAAGGAAAGAAATACCTAGCTAGACAAAACAGGCTAATATTAACAATTTACAGCTTCCAATTTTGAGTGCAGGAGTGTCACAGGAAGGCAAGGGAAGGAAATCGTGTCAAAACGTGCATGGAGGGAGAAATGCCAAACCAATAAACAGCCCACAACCTGCTGAACACCACTCCATTTAAAACGGACCACAAGAGCTCGCTAGATGGAAGCCAACAAATCCAATAAAATCTTTTCAACATGTCACTTTTAAATGCTACCCGTCCATCCGTCCATGTCCATGAAAGGTCTGGGAGACACTTCAGTTCTGCTTTCTCTTTTTTCCCACGTCGTCGTTTCTATCGGAAAGCTAATGTGTTGAATCGTAAATATCTCGCTTTTACCTCATAGTGTACATCCTTGATCGGAGAATGTTCGCAAATCGTCTTTCAGAGCAGCAGAATCTAGAGTTTTTCATTCCCGTGGGGGGTGATTGGCCAGTGAACAGTTTTCTTGCCCAGCGAGTGAACACACACACACACACACAGACACACACACACACACACACACACACACACAGATCACTTGACATGTGTTTGAATTCAGTCTGTGACGCAAACAAGTGAAATGGAGAGAGAAACAGACAGACAGACAGAGACAGAGACAAAGAGAGAGAGACAGACAGTGAGAGAGAGAGGAAACCGACGAAGTTTCATGTATCCAGTTTTACGAGGGACTCAACTGACATGCGTTATTTCATCCAACACACACCAACACACACACACACACAGAGAGAGAGAGAGAGAGAGAGAGAGAGAGAGAGAGAGAGAGAACTCGAGCTCGAATATTTTATGAAGGGCAAAAAATAAAGCTACAAACTTCTTTTCCCCTTGCCCTCACAACAAAATAATATATTTCAAACCACACAAAAAATGAATCAGGAGAAAAAATGAAAAAAGGAGAAGGAAGAGGAAAAAGACAACAATACTAAAAGAATAAGTGGAAAAAGAAAAGAAGATTGAAAGAAAGAAAAACACCATCAGTTGAGGGTTTTTTTCATAATCCTGACTTATCGAGTGGTCATTTCTAAAGAACAATTTAGTCTTTTTTTCCAAAACGTTATTGACTTTCAAATCTTTATATCATGTCTTTAAAAACAATAATAAATGAAAAGCGAAACCAAAATATATAAACCTCAAATAGTTAGGAAAGGCTAATTGAAAAATGATTAAAAAGCAAAACAGACAGATACAGAGACAGATTCAGAGATAGAGAAAGAAAGGCTGAGCGGCAGACAGACAGAAAGACACCAGGGTTAATACTAAGTGTGTGTGTGTGTGTGTGTGTGTGTGTGTGTGTGTGTGTGTGTGTGTGTGTGTGAGAGAGAGAGAGAGAGAGAGAGAGAGAGAACCTCAGTAAATTTCCATTCAAGGATATTCATAATTAGCAGTTGGGTTTAAACAAAGTAGATTCAATTGCTCACTAGCTTTGTTTCAGATTATTTAATCCCAAGCTGATCGGCCATGCTGAGCACGCAGTATTTTCTGTCGTCTGTGAATTCAGAGTGTGTGTTGATAGATGTCACTTTTTAATGTACACATATCACATTACTCATTGCAAGCTCGGCCACATTTATTGCTGAAGCCATGCATGAGGAGTCTGGTGTGTTTGTGTAACATGGAGAAACAGCAACAAAGGGAAAGAACGCTGAAGACCGCTGATGCCGAACACAAGTCAAAGGGCCAGACGATGAAGACGGGTCTGCAGGGAGGAGTGTACTGGCAATAAAGGAAGAAAAGCACTCCTATCAAACCGCAACACTGGCTCCCATCAACGGCACTGGCAGATCCTTTAACCTTCTGAACAGGATGCTTTCCATTGCTGTCGTGCCGAGAGGTCCCGGGGACACTGGTGTTTTATCGTTTGCATTGGCTGGCTCTTTTTACGGGGCAGCCAGAGCTCTAAAAGTATCCTCTCTCTCTCTCTCTCTCTCTCTCTCTCTCTGTGTGTGTGTGTGTGTGTGTGTGTGTGTGTGTCTGTCTGTCTGTCTGTCTGTCTGTGTGACACTAACAGTAACTCGTTGGTCGGTTTGCGCTTTCTGATCTGTTTTCCGCATTGATCGAAAAGGAGCTGCATTCTATAAACATACGTTAGCATTAGTTATCATATGTTGCTTCGAATTGCTACACATTTTGAGCAACAAAATGAATAGTGAAAATTTTCACACCCACTTCCCTTTTCCCTTTATCGTGAAAAGACGGTAAGTCAAAGAAGGAACACACACACACACACACACAAACACACACACACACACACACGTTGACGGAATGACGATTCTGTAACCCGCAGGAAGACGTCATGATAAGCTTAAGAGAGGTAACCGTGCACAGTGAACAGCCCTTCCCTCGTGATAGTCAGCCTGCAGTACCCAGCAGTCCTGCATCTTGCTGCAGCACTTTCACTTGCAACAGCCAGTGGTGCCGCAAAACGGAAAACTCACTACGTGCTTCCTGAAACTTAGAACGGCAAATGTTTAATGCGTCTGCTGATTCCTCCATTCGGGATGAAAAATGCGTCCTTGCTATGACTGCCAGCCAATTTAATTTACACCATAGTTTCCGCAGCTGGGAAGAATTTGTGTCTGGAAATAATATTTATGGAAAGAGAGAGAGGGGAGAGAGAGAGAGAGATATGCGTAAACAGTAAATATTTGAAATGTGTAGTTGGCTCAGAACCCAGGTTTTTATAAAAACAAAAGAGGACGTAAACAGCAAACTAGACGAAGAGGGCCGTCCTCAATGATACAGTGAAGAAAACATGGCGCCAAAGACAGAGGGCCGTCCTCAATGATTCAGTGAAGAAAACATGGCGCCAAAGACAGAGGGCCGTCCTCAATGATTCAGTGAAGAAAACATGGCGCCAAAGACAGAGGGCCGTCCTCAATGATTCAGTGAAGAAAACATGGCGCCAAAGACAGAGGGCCGTCCTCAATGATTCAGTGAAGAAAACATGGCGCCAAAGACAGAGGGCCGTCCTCAATGATTCAGTGAAGAAAACATGGCGCCAAAGACAGAGGGCCGTCCTCAATGATTCAGTGAAGAAAACATGGCGCCAAAGACAGAGGGGAAGGAAACGATCAGGCGTCATTGTTTCTCTTGGCAACGCTCTGCTACATGGGCAAGATATCTCTACGTTTGCTTTGTTGTAGTAATGACCTCTTCACAGATATATTGTGAAGACAATCGTTCAGTGGGCCTTTGATCGATCCATTTACCGTGTCTTTAACATCATCATCATCATCAGCAGCAGCAACATATTATTATTATTATCATTGTCATTATCATCATCATCATCGTCATCATCATCATCATCATCAGTAGTAGTAGTATTAGTATTAGTATCATTATTGTTGTTGTCGCTGGGTTTATTGCTAATTATAATAACATTGACCGTATCTTTAGATTGTTTGCATTGGTACAGAGTATCTGTCCAGCAATACATAGTTTACTATCCATTTACCGTGTCTTCAACATCATCATCATCAGCAGCAGCAGCAGCATATTATTATTATTATCATTATCATCATCATCATCGTCATCATCATCATCATCATCAGTAGTAGTAGTAGTAGTAGTAGTATCATTATTGTTGTTGTTGTTGACCATATCTTTAGATTGTTTCCATTTGTACAGAGTATCTGTCCAGCAATACATAGTTTACTTTGTTGACTTTAAAAACCCTTTCATTCTGTTAACCGTAATAGAATGTGGAATGTTCATCGAAAAAAAAAAAAAAAAATCGGTGCTTGCATGTGTGCATATAGTGACTTTTTTTCATGTCTTCGTGGAGTAAAGCAAGGATGTTTTTTGAGCCCAAATATGTTTTCATTTTTATATAATGAATTAGTAATTGAGGTATCAAGGAAAAGTTAGACATGGTCTTCAACCGACTCCAAATGCTGTCGAAATATTTTATGATTATTTGTTGATGATGTGATTCTTTTGTCTGGAGCAATTTGGGGACTTCTTGATATGCTATATGATATTTGGGGACTGTTTGATATGTTTAAACAAAATTGGCATTCAGACATAGAAAGTAAGGATAAGTACAGCTGGTTCCATTCATTTGAAAATACATTCCAAGCTGAAAAAATTCCTAACTGCTACTAAGAATAAATGGCATTGTATGATGCTTGCACGATTTAAATCAATAACTCCTGGCTTCGTGTCAGATACGTCCTCAATATTCTCCATGTCTTTTGTGTAACTCCACAAATGATCGTGAAATTCATTTTGTGTTTGGTTGAACATCTATGATTTGAGAAGGCGTTTTGTTTTGTTTTGTTCTTTTTGCTTGTTTGTTCGTTTGTTTGTTTGTTTGTTTTTGTTTGGTTGGTTGGTTGTTGTTTTTTTTAGTTTGTTTATTTCTTTGTTTGTTTTGTTTTGTTTGTTTTTTTGGCTTTTTTTTTAAGAATTCGCAAAACGAAAATAGCATGTTAACATTAGAAGATCACGAGGTGATAATCTTGATGGCAACATTTATATCAGAAGCTACAAACAGATACAAACTGCGTGGTCAGACACGTTTGATATTTTCTACTATAGCCAGTGTTGCAATCTGTTGCATTGACAGATGAATGAACAAAGTTATTATGTGCTGGGTGGCCTGTTGGTTGCTACCTTTTTTCTTCAAGGAATGAACTTTGGTTTGTTTCAACACGTGCGTGTGTGTGTGTGTGAGTTTATTTGTACACCCACACACACCCACACACCCACACACCCCACCACTCCCCTACCCCACCCCTCTCCCCTCCATATATATATATATATATATATATATATATATATATATATATATATATATATATATATACGCTGCTGGTCAGACATCTGTTTTGGAGATGTGGTGTAGTGCATGTGATGGATTTGTCCGGACGCCTTTTTGAGAAACTGAACGTATATACTGTTTCGTAATCGTCTTCTTTGTTTTTCTTTCCGGACTAAACTTATTCTTCATCTTTTCTTTGTTGTTGTTGTTGTTGTATTTTTCAAAATATAGTCCTTTACGATAATGGTCCGAATTAATAGTGTCAAGGATTAATGTTTGACGATAATGGTCCGAATTAACAGTGTCAAGGATTAATGTTTGACGATAATGGTCCGAATTAATAGTGTCAAGGATTAATGTTTGACGATAATGGTCCGAATTAATAGTGTCAAGGATTAATGTTTGACGATAATGGTCCGAATTAATAGTTCAGTTGCCCCATGCCGGTTGCCGTTGGGGCGCTACAGATGACCTGTCAACCAGTCCTCTCCATCCATCCCTGTCTTTCGCACATTTGACCGCCTCGCTCAGCTTCAATCCTGTCCATTCTGTGATGTTGTCTTCCCATCTCTTCCTCTGTCTTCCTCTCTTCCTTCCTCCTCTGACTGTTCCCTGGAGCACTGTCTTGGCAAGCCCCTCTCTTGTTACGTGGCCAAACCATTTTAATTTGCGCCTCTTGATGGTGGTGAGAAGATCTTCATAGGGACCAATGGCTTGCCTTATTCTGTTTTTGACTTCCTCATTGGTTATGTGGTCTTTGTAAGAGATGCCAAGCAGTCTTCTGAAGCATCTCATTTCTGAGGCCTGAATCCTCTTCTCTAATTCTGCTGAAAGGGTCCATGTTTCACAAGCATACAGGAGAACTGAGTAGATAAGGGAACGCATGAGTCTTATCTTTGAGCTGAGCTTGACTGCCTTGTCCTTCCAAATGGTGTTCAACTTGGCTAGTGTTGCAGCTGTCATTGCAATTCTGGCTAATACTTCAGGCTTGGACCCCTCATCTGAAACTATTGCTCCAAGGTATTTGAAATTCTTCACGGTTTCAAGCTTTTCTCCGTTGGCAGTGATGTCAGTTTGGATGCCATTGTCATTGTTTGTCATCAGTTTTGTTTTGTTTGCACTGATTTCCATGCCGTAAGCTGTGGCGGATCTGTCTAGTTGCCTGACCAGGTTCTCCAGTTCTTGTTCTGAGCCTGCGAGTCCGTCTATATCATCAGCAAAACGCAGGTTTGTGATTGTTCTGCCACCAATGCTGACTGTTCCTTGGTGGTCTTCAAGTGCATCTGTCATAATTCTTTCAAGGAAAACATTGAAGAGTGTCGGCGAGAGCAAACATCCTTGTCTCACTCCAACTGTGGTTCGGAACCAGTCTCCAATGTCCCCGTTGAGGTAAACTGCACTGCTGGCATTCTCGTATAGGTTCTGTATGGCGCGGATGAGGTTTGCGTTGATGTTGTAGTAGTTCATGGTCGCCCAGAGTGCCGCATGCCACACTCTGTCGAATGCTTTCTTGAAGTCTATGAATACGTGGTAGAGTTCTAGGCCTGGAGAGGGATGGGCTCCGCCAGGCGTCATTGCCTAAGATTCGCTACATGATGAATTAATAGTGTCAAGGATTAATGCTTGACGATAACGGTCCGAATTAATAGTGTCAAGGATTAATGTTTGACGATAAAGGTCAGAATTAATAGTGTCAAGGATTAATGTTTGACGATAATGGCCCGAATTAATAGTGTCAAGGACTAATGCTTGACGATAACGGTCCGAATTAATAGTGTCAAGGATTAATGCTTGACGATAACGGTCCGAATTAATAGTGTCAAGGATTAATGTTTGACGATAAAGGTCAGAATTAATAGTGTCAAGGATTAATGTTTGACGATAATGGTCCGAATTAATAGTGTCGAGGATTAATGTTTGACGATAATGGTCCGAATTAATAGTGTCAAGGATTAATGTTTGACGATAATGGTCCGAATTAATAGTGTCAAAGATTAATGTTTGACGATAATGGTCCGAATTAATAGTGTCAAAGATTAATGTTTGACGATAATGGTCCGAATTAATAGTGTCAAGAATCAATGTTTGACGATAATGGTCCGAATTAATAGTGTCAAGGATCAATGTTTGCAGCTTTGTCGTGCTTCCTCATGTTGCTGGCGTGCTCCTGCTTGTGTTTGAATGTGTGATTGCCTCTGTGTGTGTGTGTGTGTGTGTGTGTGTGTGTGTGTGTGTGTGTGTGTGTGCCACTAACAGTGTACAGTATATAAGCAGGTTGGGTGCAAATTTCAGTTCATGTATGTCTCTACTTTTGCAGCCTGTCCGACTGTCTGTTTGTATGTATGTTTCTCTTTCTCTTTTTTCTGTTCGTCTGGCTTTGTCTCTTGAGTGCCCTCCCTGTTTGAGCTAATGTCAGTTGATGGTGACAGCCATCTTTGCAGGAGTGCGCCCAGCTCACATGACCTCACGCTAATTTTTATACCACAGTGTTCACAGCTGCTGCTCAGGCTGTGTGCGTATCTTTGTATTGTATTGTATTGTATTGTATTGTATTACTCTTTTGTCACAGCAGATTTCTCTGTATGAAATTCGGTCTGCTCTCCCAAGGAAGACCGCGTCGCTGCAATGAGAGCGCACGTGTCCTCGGTTTATCGTCTCATCCGATTGACTAGCGTCTAGACCACCAATCAAAGTCTAGTGGAAAGGGACAAAGTACTGGCATGTGTGGAGATTGAACCAGTGCGCTTAGATTATCTCGCTTCCATGCCGGACACGTTACCACTTGGCCAACACTCTACTTGCAGCCGTTCTTTGTCTTCATTCAGGGGTTTGGGGGTGGGGTGTGAAAAGGGACTGGAGAGGGACCAGGGATATGGGAATGTACGTGTGCCCGACGTACATTTCTAAACGTGTCCCTTTGATCAGGTGAATCAACGACTGGCCGGTGTAGTTCAACAGGTGATCAAACCAATGGAGTGACGAAAACTATAGTTAAAACGTCATAGGTTCACCTGATAACCACTCCTTTCTCTGTCACTAACCCATGTTGCTGTGTCCAGTTCTTCTGTTTCATCCAACACATTTCAATAAAGATTCTCAAGACTGTGTCACATACACATCTTTCAGTCTTTCACAGCCATCGTCAGGATTACGCGAATCATGCAATGAACAGAGAAGACAAGTGTTGATGGCAGGACCCCCTCCCCCCCCCCCCCCCCCACCATCGGAGGACAATGCTATTGGAACATGCCTCTGTCAGTCAGTATGTCTACATCTTTTTTTCTTCTTTTTCTTAATTCCATCTTTGGGCAATTTTAAACAGTGTCACCAGTCTGTCTAGATCTTTGTCTGCCTGTCTGAATGTTTGTTTGTTTGTGTGGTTTTTTGTTTGTTTGTTTGTTTTTTATTTTTGTTTTTTATTTTGTTTTGCTTTGTTTTGTTTTGTTTTTAATCTCAGTTTGAATCTACAGGAACTTCAAAGTAACAGAACTTGATTAGAACTGGATCTTCCAGGCTCCCATATCTCTCTCTCTCCCTCCCTCTGTGTGTGTGTGTGTGTGTGTGTGTGTGTGTGTGTGTGTGTGTGTGTGTTTGAGCGTGTGTATTCTGTCTGAATGTATCGTACGTTTTTTTTTTAATGTATAATTACTTGTGAGTTATGGTCAAATCAGAAGGTTCATCCAGATGACTCAGCTAAGACAGACACTTGTAACCCTATTTTTGCTTGGTGGCTTGTTATGAAAGCAGCTGCGCTTTTCATATTATCAGTTACAAGAACATGTTTTCTTCTGTGTTCGTGGGCTGCAACTCCTACGTTCACTCGTATGTACACTTCTTCTTCTTCTTCTTCTTCTTTGCGTTCGACAGCTACGCAGTCAGGGTCGAAGTCCGAGGGATGCCACAAACTCGGACGTCCGGTGAAGATCGGCTGCCGTCCCCCAGAGCTTGGTGTTGAGGTCAACACCCCCAGGCTAGGACTGCTGCCGCATCTTCTCATACAGGGGGCAGTCTTGGAGAATATGGGATGGGGTCTGGTCAGCCTGGCCGCAATCACATAGGGATGTGGCTGCCACTCCAATCCTCTTCAGGTGTGCTCGGAGGCCGCAGTGTCCTGTGCGAAGGCGGTAGATGGTAGTCTGGTCTCTTCTCTCAGTGTCCTGATGGGATCTTGGTGTGCCTGGTAGCCTCCGTTCAGGGTGACCCAGCCTCTTCGGAATCTGCTGCGGAGGAGAGATTTTGCTTCCTCATATGTGGCAGGAATGGTTGGCTGTGTGAGCTGTCTTCCTTCCTTAGCGAGGTGGTCTGCACGCTCGTTGCCTGGGAGGCCATGTGCAGGCACCCACTGGAGGGTCGTTGGGGCTGTTTGGGTAAGGGTTGTGAGGGAGGCCTTAAGGGACTGGATCAGTGGACCAGGATCAGGGGAGTCAAGGGCCTGGAGTGTGGACATGGAGTGTGAAGATGGAGATGATGCCAAAGGGCTTTCCACAGGAGGAGAGGAATTCTGCTGCTGTTTTAATGGCCAGGACTTCAGCTCTGAAATTGGAACAGAGCTTTCCTCCAGGGAGTGCGATGCTGCTGTGCTCTCCATCGGGAAATCTGACGTAGACACCACTGCCTCCGTTGTGTGTGGCTTCCTCCGCTGATCCGTCCGTGTATACATGGGTCGAGGAGCTGGCTGGGTAGGACTCCTCTATCATGGCCAGAGTCAGGATCTTGAGAGTAGCTGGTTGCTGGTCTTTGGTGGTGATGCCAGGAACTCTGAGGCTGATGGTGGCCTCTATCTCTTGGTCAAGCCTCCAGTCAGGCAAGGCAAGGTCAGTGCAAGACTCCCCTTTTGCCGCCAGAACATCGCTGTGCTGTGTTGTAAGTGCTTTATACTGGTGGTTGAGGCTCTGACGTTTGAGACGGTTCTTGGTGGGCTGCTCCAGTCTGTGGTGTAGGTGATGTGAGGGCAGTCTTCTGAGCTTCTCTCCCTGCATCAGGACTTTCAGGTTGCGTCTTCTCTCCAGGTGCTCAACGTTAGCAGTTTTCTCCATGTCATGGATCGGCGTGGACCTCATGGCTCCAAGTATGAGGCGTAGTCCCATATTTTGGACTTTGTCGAGCCGGCTCTTGTTGGTCTTGGAGGCTGTGCCCCACGGGGTTGAGGCGTACTCCATGGTGGGTCTGACCGCTCCCGTGTAGACCCTGGCGAGAAGCCTGCTGTCTGCTCCCCAAGTCGTCCCGGCCAGCTTCTTCAGCAGGGCTAGCTTGCGGATGCCTCTCCTCTCCATCTCCTCAATCTGGAGCCTCCAGGTCAGGCGGGTGTCCAACCTGACACCAAGGGATGTTGGTATATTCGTCTGGGGCAAGACCTGTCCCTGGAGCTTCAGCTTGACTTGCTCGTTGGCGGTGGAGAGACAGAAAAGTGTTGCGTTGGTTTTCGTATGTACACGAGTGGGCTTTTACGTGTATGATCGTTTTTACCCCGCCATGTTGGCAGCCATCTTCTGTTTTCGGGGGTGTGCATGCTGGGTATGTTCT
>NC_134899.1:48473959-48498959 GCF_041734735.1 Babylonia areolata | reverse complement strand
GAGAAATTGACAAGAAAAGAAAAGAGGCAAGCCAACGATATAATGTAAAGGTGAGAACGCCTTCCTGTCAGTGTAACGCGGACTGAATCCAGGCGGCATCAGGCGGAGGACAGAAATCAATACGTGTTGTTCGTTTCAACAGCTCCTGGCCCGTAGCGCCACCCCCGTTCTGCCCACCTCACGGCCTGTGAGACACATACATCACCAACACCAGCACATGAAGACACTGACCTTGGACATGTTGTTCATATAATTTACAGCGTTTCGGAAACTCTCTCTCTCTCTCTCTCTCTCTCTCTCTCTCTGTATATGTGTGTTCGCGCGCTCAAGTGTGTTTGTGCGTGCTTGCGTAAGTGTGTGTGTGTGTGTGTGTGTGTGTGTGTGTGTGTGTTCAATTTCATTTAATGTCTATCCACATTAATTGATATTAGACATAGTGTGTGTATGCGTGCGTGCGTGCGTGCGTGTGTGTATGTGTGTGTGTGTGTGTGTGTGTGTTTGTGTCTGTTTGTGTATGTGTGTGTGTGTTGTTGTTGCTGTGTGTGTGTGTGTGGTGTGTACTCCCATAAACAAATAAACAATGAGGCAAATAAACACATCACAGTAATCCCATTAATGAATAAACAGCGAGGCAAATAAACAATTTATAATAATGTCATAAACAAATTATCAAAAAGGCAAACACAATAACCCACAAATGATACGATAATAATGATAATAACTATAATAATGATGATACTGGATACTCATATAGCAAATTATCCAGGAATGTGCTTTACGTGCTTTACAAAAATATTTTTGTTTACCTAATACATTACGTCAATGTAACGTACACACACGAAAATGTGACTGACAAACAAAACAGAGAGAGAGAAGCATTTTAACATATATACATAACATAGCAGCTACCCTCCACACATAGGCACACATAGGCACGCACAAACAGACAGACAAACGCACACACACACACACACACACACACACACACACACAAGATCCCATAAACATGAGACAAATAAACAAACCACAACAATCACGCATTACCATAAAAAAGCAAAACAAAAGAAAACAAGCAGCAACAAAAAAGCCAAGTAATCAACCATGCAGTGACAAGCCGAATACACACACACAGTATTACCACCTTATAACAATACCGTCAAAAATTATATTCTATGATAAACCAAGGAATGTCTTTCTATAACAAACCAAAGATTAGCATTCTATAAGCCAAGTATTGTCCTACAACAAGCCAAGTATTATCCTACAACAAGCCAAGTATTGTCCTACAACAAGCCAAGTACTGTCATACAACAAGCCAGGTATTGTCGTAGAACAAGCCAAGTATTGTCCTACAAGCCAAGTATTGTCCTACAACAAGCCAAGTATTTTCCTACAAGCCAAGTATTGTCCTACAACAAGCCAAGTATTTTCCTACAAGCCAAGTATTGTCCTACAACAAGCCAAGTATTTTCCTACAAGCCAAGTATTGTCCTACAACAAGCCAAGTATTGTCCTACAACAAGCCAAGTACTGTCATACAACAAGCCAAGTATTTTCCTACAAGCCAAGTATTGTCCTACAACAAGCCAAGTATTTTCCTACAAGCCAAGTATTGTCCTACAACAAGCCAAGTATTTTCCTACAAGCCAAGTATTGTCCTACAACAAGCCAAGTATTTTCCTACAAGCCAAGTATTGTCCTACAACAAGCCAAGTATTGTCCTACAACAAGCCAAGTACTGTCATACAACAAGCCAGGTATTGTCGTAGAACAAGCCAAGTATTTTCCTACAAGCCAAGTATTGTCCTACAACAAGCCAAGTATTTTCCTACAACAAGCTAAGTATCATGATTCTAAAAGTTACGTAGTGACAAACCGAACACACACAAAGTATTACCCCATAAAAGTATTACCTCAAAAAAAGGCAGTCAAGAATTATATTCTGTGATAAACCAAGAAATATCATTTTATAACAAACCAAAGGCTATCATTCTGTAAGCCAAGAACTATGTACAAAAAGCCAGGCATTATGATTCTAAGTCACGAAATATTATTCCATTACAAATTATTATTCTGTAAGCGAAGAACTAGTGTTCTGTAACAAATTAAGTGTAGCCAAGTGCGTTTGGCATACACAGTATCATTTGTGCTTACAGCAGGCGAAAGTTTAAAGGCAAGAGCAAGAACTTAATTTCACATGTGACCTGGGTGCATTGAAACAGTACACAGTTCCGTCTTTTACACACTCCATATAAATAACAAGAGAGGCAAGGCCTTCAAGACTCACTTGTGATACACTGAAAAAAAAATCCAAGCTTTTTATGTATTGTGTATAATTTCAAAATGTAATGTTGAAGATGAGAAAGATCAGTTTAAAGCGAATTATGTCCCCTAGCATTAATTACAGATTAATTTCCCTTTTTTACTATCTGCACCAAAACGTTTGCAAAATAAATAAAACTTCCATGCTTAGCAAAAGAAGTTCCTGTTTGAACAAAAAATGATAATAATGACTGCTCTTGTTGTTGGGTCAGAATATCAGATCAAAGTGCCAAGTTTAGAGAATACAAAAAATATAAATATGACAGTAAATGCAGTTTGCATAAAATTAGGCTTCATTTTTTTTTTTTTTTTTTTGTGCCCATCCCAGAGGTGCAATATTGTTTTAAACAAGATGACTAGAAAGAACTGAATTTTTCCTATTTTTATGCCTAATTTGGTGTCAACTGACAAAGTATTTACAGAGAAAATGTCAATGTTAAAGTTTACCACGGACACACAGACACAGACACAGACACACACACACACACACACACACACACACACACACACACACAGACAACCGAACACCGGGTTAAAACATAGACTCACTTGTGAGTCAAAAAGTGATGTCGAAAACAAACACAAAGGCTAACTTTAGTAAACAAGCAAATGCAAATCAACAAGTCAATTTTCCATAGTGACTAATACACAAACATCCATATGCAAATCAACACTAGAACACGTGAATTTTCCATAGTACTTCTATATCAATGGACAAAATTATATTGAAAAGAAATAGGGTAGGTATGGTTAACTGCGAACAGTGTGTAATTGCGAACGATTCGTATACCGCCCCACTTTGGAGCGTTCTTAACGGTTGCATTTCACAATTTAACGTCTGCTTCGACCTTTTCTTAATACCTTAATGACTATCCATTTCAAAGAACCAGTCAAACATCGGCTATTTCCGTGCTATTTCTTCTCGTCGCGCACCACTGCCGACCAAGAGTTACAAACGTACTCTCAAAATCCTAAAATCAAGGGAAGCAAGTTGTAGGACTTGAACTTCGACACAGTTTAAAATAGTTTTATTTGATCAGATATGGTGAATGAACATTATCAGTGCTGGGAGAATTTAAGAAAGTATATTGGTGACAAATCAGAACGTCAGTTTTTACAAGAATCTGCTAAATATTTTCGTTTGCAACTAGACCTTAGGATATTTTGACGTGAGTCTATTTGCGAACGATGCTGTACAGTTATTGAGCACTCTCAAAAGAGTGTGTCTGTGTGCGATGTGGGGTGTGTGTGTTTAAGCGTCTGTTTGTGTGTTTGTGAGCATGTGTGATCAAAACCAACAATACAACAGTCTAGTGGGATGTATAATAATGGTATGTGTAATTAGTTAAAGACCTGCTTCTGTTTTAATTGTCCACATGTACCCAAAGCCATCGTTTGCAGTTACACTTGCCCGTTCGCATTTACCCTCAGGCACCCTTGCTATTTCCAACGTCGACAAAACGTTGAAAAGAATGAGCAGACGAACCTTTCCTTGTGCAACCAGTCGGAGAAAGACTTAAAAAAAAAAACAACTACGTTTGACTATCGTACGACATGTTATCTGTACAGTACACACGTTGAGCTTGTCGCTTCGACTGGATCGTTTCCTATTACCCATACCTACCCAACGTATGGAAGAGACAAAGGGTTTCAGTTGTAACAGTACTCGTGGTTTTTATTTCAGTCCGCCCCTCCCCCATCCCCCCCTCTCCCCCGCTCCCCTCCCTTCCCCCTCCCAAGAAAACAGTAATTTGGCGTGACTGTGAAAAAGAAAAAAAAAAGGAAAAAGAAAAAAGAAAATAAGAGCAGCTGTATGAAAATAGGGATTATCATAAAAAATGTGTTCTGTGGCAAACGAATCTGAAAAAGGTATAGGTGTGGGCTTGAATCCCGTGTGTAAAACACTGGGGAAAATTGCCATAGAACCAAAACGCATTTCGTTTGACGTCTCCTAAGTTAATGTTTAGCACGGTAAGTGATAACGCACAATGTTGTCTTCATGTATCGTTAGCAGGCGCGAGATAAAAGATAGTCCGTTTTTCAAAGACATGTATCTCGCGTTTCGTACATATTTCAACATTTTTATAGGAAATTGATGTGATTTATTGTTCTAATCATTATATTACATTTTATTCCTTTTGCATTTTCCCCTTTGGCTTTCTTCATCTACTGGAATACAATGTACCAAATCAGAGCACCGTGGATTTACATACACTCAGCCAGACAAGCACACAGAGGACCTTACCCCCTCAGTCTTTGGAACCTTTATCACAATGAAACTTGTTGATGGTGTTTGTTTCCGCGTTCGTCGACCAGACTTGAACGGCCGTGAAATTCAGTGGTGTCTTTCTGCTGGACGATGAGGCCGGACTGACCACACAGCCAGGTTAGATCGCAGGAGTGGCCTCTGAGAGAGTTTTCCTCACTAACATCTCACTAGGGGGCGACAGCGTGCCGCATCAAGTCAAGAGCCCGTATGTATTGTCATTAGGGCAGGCGGTCGGGTCAGTGCCTCCCTATTTTCACTTCCATCTGACTTTCTCCGCAATTACTGGTGTGGACTGAGACACGGGAAGAGAGGGAAAGTTCCGGAATTGAGACCGAGGACGGGACAGATGGATGAACCGTTAACCAGACAAAGGAGAAATAAAATAAGGCCAGAGAGAGCGAGAGCGAAGGAGAGAGAGAGGGGGAGAGACAAACAGACAGACGGAACTCAGAAGAGACAGAGAGTGGGTGTGAGAGTGTAGTTTGTTATTAGCACCCATGGACTGTGTCCGGATTGTTGTTTTTTTTTTTCACTTCGAAAATTAAAGGCATATTAGACAAGATTATTCAAAATTCTGATCCTGTGCCAGTGATTTTTTTTTCCTGATTTTTTTTTTACGTACAAAAAGGGAGTTCCCTGTCGAATTGTAGAGAGGGTTGTGGAAAGGACAGCTGTTGCTGTCTGGTTAAACGAGAAACTGTTCCAGTGCCAACAGTACACATTTTCAAGGTCAGACTGCTGCAAGGACTGCCTACCAGAGGAGACCCTGCACGGTGGAAGTTAGGTCGGTGGTGTTCAATGTTGACACATACTGTCAGTCCTACAGGCTAAACTGCTGACGGACAATACATTTCAACAGTGTATCTCCATCCAATTCCTTTGCTAAACTCGGCTCTTATTGGATTCACGTGAGAAATACTAATCCAGTCGGGGAGAGGGAACTGAGCGCGAGTGCATCGTGTGTGCGTTTGTGGGGGTGGAGGGGGGGGAAGACGGTGGTATTCTATTCAATTCTATTCACATAAATACACTTTCAAACGCATAGAAACTGTATCATAGCACTATCACACAGTGTT
Source organism: Babylonia areolata (assembly GCF_041734735.1). Classification (NCBI taxonomy): domain Eukaryota; kingdom Metazoa; phylum Mollusca; class Gastropoda; order Neogastropoda; family Buccinidae; genus Babylonia; species Babylonia areolata. The sequence goes on along the minus strand of NC_134899.1, from coordinate 48,493,292 downwards.
GAGGGGCATAACACGATGTACAAGTTAGCGGACGGTGTTGAGGGGCACAACACGATGTACAAGTTAGCGGACGGTGTTGATGGGCACAACACGATGTACAAGTTAGTGGACAGTGTTGATGGGCACAACACGATGTACAAGTTAGCGGACGGTGTTGAGGGGCACAACACGATGTACAAGTTAGTGGACAGTGTTGATGGGCACAACACGATGTACAAGTTAGTGGACAGTGTTGAGGGGCACAACACGATGTACAAGTTAGTGGACAGTGTTGATGGGCACAACACGATGTACAAGTTAGTGGACAGTGTTGAGGGGCACAACACGATGTACAAGTTAGTGGACAGTGTTGAGGGGCACAACACGATGTACAAGTTAGTGGACAGTGTTGATGGGCACAACACGATGTACAAGTTAGTGGACAGTGTTGATGGGCACAACACGATGTACAAGTTAGTGGACAGTATTGATGGGCACAACACGATGTACGAATTAGTTGACAGTGTTGAGGGGCACAACACGATGTACGAATTAGTTGACAGTGTTGAGGGGCACAACACGATGTACGAATTAGTTGACAGTGTTGAGGGGCACAACACGATGTACAAGTTAGCGGACGGTGTTGAGGGGCACAACACGATGTACAAGTTATCAGAGAGTGTTGAGGGGCACAACACGATGTACAAATTAGCGGACCATGAGAGAGCTCTCCCATGGTGTTTTCCTGTCAGTCAGCAATAAGTTCTCTGCGCTTTATTGAGTTTCTCTTATAAACTACAGTCAACCGTAAATATTATTTTGTGTCTTGACATTAGAAATTACGAATATTTTCTTTGATTTGATTTCAGAATCATGTGTTGTTTTATTTGATACCGTGTTTCAGAAACGAAAAGATTGAGAAACACACACACACACACACACACACACACACACACACACACACACACAAAGGACATGGAATACACTGGGTGTGCCCCCGTAGCCTCACTGTAACGTCAAGTTCATACTGGTAATTTACGAGTGCAAAGCTGCCATAAAGGTTCCTTGCATCATCACTTTCCTTGGGTAATCCCCAGAGACAGTCCACATGACGATGTCTTCACGACCAAGAAGGAATCCTGTGGTCCCATTTGGGATATCCCAGCATAGCTTGTCAAGCATTCAGAACGGCTAAGGAGTTTTAGAGTGTAGGTGATTCTTTTCCACATCTGTCTGACATCATGGACATGCTTGGATGATGTTGAAGTTTAATTGGTGTAGTTTGTACACCAGTCCTTGTTAGAACAAGGCGTCTTTTTTTTCTTTTTAACCGTCAGAAATACCGAATGATTTTGCCTTTTGCTGTCACTGTTTACTCGTTCCCATCTTTCCTGTGAGTCCCAGAAGGCCGTCAGATGAGGACGAGAAAGAGGAGGAAGAACACACACACACACACACACACACACACACACACACACACACACACACACACACATAACACACACACACACACACACAGACGTGGGTCGGGGGGGGGGGGGGGGGGGGGGGGCTTCGACACTTTAATGTCATTGGCTATGACATGGGTTAATGCGTCAACGTACTTTCCTTGCATAATAAAACAATAAAATAAACGATTGAAAATGGTGAAAGCAAATACTGAAACAAAACAAAGTTCTTTTCTTGAAGAAACATGATAGCAACCAACAACACACTCTGTTCATTCATCTATCAATGCAACATGCTCCAATACTGTTTATAGAAGAAAATGTCAAACCTATCTGACCACGCAGTTTGTATGTGTTTGTAGTTTTTTTTGCCTAATCTTCAAAGTTTCTGATATAAATCTTGCCATCGAGATTTGGGAAACAATGTTAAAAGATTACTCATGTCATCTCTAAATATTTATTAAAGTGTATATATCTTAAGGGAGCACTCTAAACCTCTTGTGTTGTGTATTGAAAAGCAATATGAGAAAGAAACCCACCCCTTTTCATCAAAACTGCTCAAGTCAGAGGAAAAGGGGGAAAAGCGTGATTTTCTGGACAGTTGGGAGGGGAAAGGGGGCCACCAGCCAACTAGTCAACAGTTTACTGTCCAACCCACCTGGCGACAAGCCTGACCATTTTTCCTTGTCTGTGGCAGGCATCATCTTGGACAAAGCTTCACAGGACGTGGAGAATCTGCTGGTTCGGATGGTGGAAGCCAACAACCGCAACAACAGTGATTCCCGCATCGTCCTGGATCACGTCAGCAGCATCATAGACCTCCACGACAGCTACAAGCTGAGCACTGCCAGTCAGTCGTACAGTCCGTTCTCTTTATTCTGGTCCGTTGTGTTGTGTTGTGCCTGTTGGATTGACCACCCTGACTAGTAACACCGTAATGGGCTGTCTTAGTGTGTACCAGTGTCATTGTTGTTTTGTTGCTCTTGCAGCTGTTGCTGCAGTGAGTGGTTTTATTCCTATTCGCCTTGTTGGTGTGCTGTTTGTGTTGTCACTGTTGTCGCTGTTGTGGTATTGTTCAACATGCGGGTCAACCTCCACGGCAGTTATAAACTTAGTTGTAATCTTTGCTGTTTTTGCTGTTGGCTTGTTTGTTTGTTTTGTTATTGTTTCTTTTCTTCTTCTTCTTCTTTTCTTTTCTTATTCTGTTGGGTTTTTCTTATTGTTTTTGTGTTGTTGATGATGATGATGTTGTGCTGCTAGTAAAGCTGTAACACATGTACATTTGTTTGTATACTTATTTCGTTGTTTTATTTTCCATCAAGGCCTGACTAAGCGCGCTGAGTTACACTGCTGGTTAGACATCTGCTTAGCAGATGTGGTGTAGCGTATATGGATTTGTCCGAACGCAATTGCGCTTCCTTGAGCAACTGAACTGAACTGAACTGTGAGAAGGTAGTGTTTTCTGTTTAGAACTGACGGTGCACATACATTGGATACCAGAAGATCATCATCACCCATGAATAATACACCGGACGATTACTGCATGATCATAAAAGGATTTAAGTAGTGTGGGTAACATTTGCATACTTAAATCTTTGTTATTTTCACGACAAGTTTGACTATTGCAAGCACTCAGCTCACCAGCAGATCTTTTAAAGAAAATCAATACTACTTTTTTTAAAAATTGTATGGAAGGAAGTAGACTCTAATATTGAATCGTTTGAAAAAGTGGGGGGACGGGGGGGAACCATTACATACAAGACAAGTATGAAAGGGGATTTTTTATTTATTGATAATACATATATGCAGAATCATTCATCATTTCTTCGGCTTCGAAACCGCAAAATGAGCATGGTTAAAACTGGATGTACCGTAAATCATATGACATAAACTATGCTGTTTTAATTCAAACGCGAAATTGGATGCCTTCAAAGGTTTTGGCTTATTACCACATGTATTCTGGAAGAATGTTTCAAAATTATGGTCAGACAACACTTACAGCGAAAACTCAAACTATCTAAAACACGTTTTTTCATATCATTGTTTACGAAACAACACAAACATGTGTAAAGCCCAGACACTTTTCATAAAAGACTGGATCCAATCCGGATTTACCCATGTTTCAGATGTGGTGTTCAATGGCAATGTAAAACTTCTTGCCGTAATATGTGATAACCGACAAGTTTTAATACAGGACAGTTCATACCATGACAGAGGCTTGTGAGACGAACTCAAACAGAACTCAAACAACTGAAGCAGAGATACGATATGATTTAGATTCTTTAATCAGACCTCATCAGTCCCTTCTGTCCTGGTCGATAAAAACCCTATCCAATCCCTTGCAACCAAAAATATGTGCAAACTTAGGTTAGAAACTCAGCCCAAAGCATGGCTCATAGCAAATTCTTGCACCACTGAAGCCAGAGTACGTCTGCTTCATTGGAAAGCACTCCACAATATTTACCCAACTAATATTTTGGTATTTAAACAAAGCTAAGTATTGCAAACAATAAGAAATACACTTTTGCGCAACGGAAATGTATTATATAGAAATATATTATAATTATGAGCACTTTATTTATCATTAAAATTTTCATAAAAAGAAGAAACACTTTGATCACAAGATACTGAATGCAATGCAATTATGAAACTATCAATGCAAGACGTATTATTAGGTTTTGATGGAAACAATAGAGCGTATAAGAAACTCTCATTATATATGAATCATGATCTTGACCGAAACAAGTGTATCGGATTTGTTAGGTGCAACACCCTCACAGAAATCAGGGATATCTTTGACCGTGAACTTCGTTACAGAAAATGAAAATAGCTGCATGAGTATCGGAAATGTGAACAAATTCATCTATTCATGAACACATGCAGGCACACACACGTACACATATACACACACGCAGAGACACAGAGAGAGAGACAGAGAGACAGAGACAGACAGACAGACAGAGAGAGAGAGAGAGAGAGAGACGAGACGAAACGAAACGAAACGAAACGAAATTTTTCCAGGGAAACGAGATAAGCAATTAATATGCTTTTTTTCCACCCAGCCCTGGGGCAAAACAACAATAACAACAACAAACAAACAAACATTAACACAAGATAAATGTCAAATTCAGCACACACAAAATTAAAAAAAAATCAATAATCCATAAGCACAATCACACGGACACACGGACACACACACACACGCGCACACACACACACACACACACACACACACACACACACACACACACACACACACACACAACCAATGTTTGAGGAATACATGGGGGAAAAAATGAAGCATCACACGTTACCCACATGATCAGAGATTGAGATATTAACAGGAAAGCACACACCATCCGAGAAAAGCCGCATATATATAATACATCCGTCAGCTGGCGTAACGCGTTACCTGAGGATTTATTTGAAGTTCTCGAAAGGGAACATGTTGTAAGCTGTTTTAAAAGATATGATACTGGTTTTTTGTTTTGTTTTTTTGGCAAAATGTTTCAAAGTGCCCCCCCCCCCCTCCCCCCCCACCCCCACCCCCCTCACACGAGTATGCCAGACTAGTGTTAAAAAGATGTATTCTTGGTTTTCTGATAACTTTTTTTTCTTTTATATCTGGACCGATTCAAGGGAAATCGCGCATTTAGTAAAGAAGGAGTGTCTCCATTAAGTATTCGTTATATCATGGTTGCTTTGTATATTACAGCTTGTACGTTTGGGAAAGAATAGTCTTCAGGTGTCAGTGTAGAAGATTTGTAGATTCTGGTCAAAGGCTTCGAAGTATTGGCACTACAAAGGTAAAACAGAGCAGAAGCACAATCAACAGATAATTGAATGTGTGCGTGGTAAAATAAAAAAAAAGTTTTCGTGATTTAAGATCGATAGAGAGAGAGGAAAGAATAGATTTGCATGAACACAGCACACTACGCACTACATACTTTGACGTCTATGTTTGGCCGCTATCCCTGTCACATGCTATTGATTTGTCGTGTCATCTCGCCACCCTTTGGCTTCCTTCAGTTTGGGCAGGGCAAGGCGGGTCGGTGAAATGTTAATGGCGTACCAGTCATCATTGTCCATGTTTTCTTGGACGTTCCGCCCCTTCTACACATATGCTTTGGCCTTGGATTTTTTTAATCCATTCCTTACACTTTCATCAAATTGAAAGCTTTCAGTTCTGTGTTTTTGCCCACCTGTTCGACCGTCTCCTTTTATGGACACCTGTCTGTTGCATCAACATCTGTTACATCCAGTAAGTAAATATGAAACCTGTCTGTCATTACCAGTACAAGAGAGAGAGAGAGAGAGAGAGAGAGAGAGAGAGAGAGAGAGAGAAGAGAGGCTGTTTCCTTAGTTTTTGACTTTCACTTTTTTCAAGTACAAATCTCTCTCTCTCTCTCTCTCTCTCTCTCTCTCTCTCTCTCTCTCTCTCTCTGTGTGTGTGTGTGTGTGTGTGTGTGTGTGTGTGTGCAGTGTGCAATCAGCTGGGGAAGGGTGTGTTCCTATTGCTTGGGGCCAGTGCCCCCCAGTCGTTCAACGTGATCCAGTCGTACAGCCAGGCCCTGCACGTTCCCTACGTCAGCTACACCACCAACAGGAACCAGCGAGCCGACGGCTATAGCTATGACTTCAGCGTCAGTCCATCCTACATCGACGCTGTCATCGACATCATCAAGTTCTTCAGATGGGAGAAAGTTTACTACCTCTTTGATTCTGATGATGGTAAGGTGTTTGTTAAGAAAGAGAGAGAGAGAGAGAGAGAGAGAGAGAGAGAGAGAGAGAGAGAGAGAATGGATGAACAAATGCTTATTTTCCAACGGTGTAGATGTTAGCACACTGGCCGACTTACATATCTGCCGTTGTACGAAGAGACACATGTATCAGAGAGAGAGAGAGAGAGAGAGAGAGAGAGAGAGCGAAAGAAACGGAGTGTTTATATATATATATATATATATATATATATATATATATATATATATATATATATATATATATATATGAGTGTATGTGGGGGGCTGGAGGGGGGGGGGGCTTTTAGATGCACTATTTACGTGTCTATGTTAGATGCTGTGTTCTGTGCAAATGGGGTAATGACCTCACCTGTTTACACGAACAGGTAGTCAATAGTACTCATTTACTGGTCAAATCCGGTCAAAAAGTCGACATACTGCATTCCCGTCACAAAGTAATGCAGTTTGAACGCCGAGTGATTAAAGCGTTGGACTTTTAGTTTGAGCGTCCCGGGTTCGAATCTCGACGACGGCGCCTGGTGTGTGAAGGGTGGAGATTTTTCCGATCTCCCAGGTCAACATATTATGTGCAGACCTGCTTGTGCCTGAACCCCCTTCGTGTGTATATGCAAGCAGAAGATCAAATACGCATGTTAAAAATCCTGTAATCCATGTCAGCGTTCCGTGGGTTATGGAAACAAGAACATACCCAGCATGCACACCCCCGAAAATGGAGTATGGCTGCCTACATGGTGTGGTAAAAACGGTCATACACGCAAAAGCCCACTTGTGTTCATACGAGTGAACGTGGGAGTTGCAGCCAATGAACGAATAAGAAGAACGCTGGTAGAAATCAGCAATGATCAGGTATCAGTCAAAAACTTGCCAAGACATCATAACACTTCTAGGAAATGGTCAGCAGTAGTCAGCACAGTTGTGGTCAGTAGTGAAAACCTATAATCTGACGCACAGATGTCGAAATATGCAAGGAATATATATATATATATATATATATATATATATATATATGACATAAAAACAGCATCGTATACATGTGTGCGATTGGGGATGGAAGACATTTTTGGACAGATTTTCAAATTATGTCAGTGGGGGGCTGCATGTCCCTCGAGGGACGGTTTAGGACACTGACTAGTCCCCCAGGGGACGATTAAGGACACTGATACGGAAGGGGGCAGGGGGGGGGGCGGTCCCTTGAGGGACCTACGGAAGGGGGGTCGATTTGGGACGTTTTGCCGATAACGCGCAGTATGGTTGCCCACAGATTTTACTCGTATTTCCGGACATGGGCTGTTAGCCCACGATTTCTCCGAATCCCGCGATTTCTCTCACTTTCTCTCACTCGTCACCAGCCATGATTTCTCACTTTCTCTCACTCGTCACCAGCCATGATTTCTCACTTTCTCTCACTCGTCACCAGCCATGATTTCTCACTTTCTCTCACTCGTCACCAGCCATGATCTCTCTCACTTTGAGAGAAATCGTGGAAATGCGAGAAAGTGTGATCGTTCCCCTCCCGCGTTTTCTCTCAGTGTGTGTGTGTGTGTGTGACTGGCCGTGACCAGCCACAGTCCCAAGCAGTGTAATGACGTCAGTTACGGGGTGTTGCAGGCCTGTGGCAGCTCCAGCAGCTGTACGAGTCCTTCCCGGACCCCGATGCCCCCCTCGTGGTGGATGCCCGGCGGGTCAGGGACACGGAACATGCACACGACCTTCTGCGGCGACTGGACCGGGTCAGCCGTGCTGAGCGTAAGCGGATCATCCTGAACTTTTCTTCCGAGCAAGTGTACCAGAACATGCTAAACCAGGTAATCTTCTCTCTTTCTCTGTCTGTTTTCTGTTTGGCTTCAGAGATATCTTCACAAACGAAGACTTGTTTGTACTACTGCCCTGTATCGTTACATTTTATTTCCAAAGCACACAGTTTGATGATCGTTAGCCAATGCACAGATGTGCTTGAGACTGTATGTGGCAGGGTCTATTTCTTAATTATGCATACCATGAGTGGTCTCTGCTTCATTCAACAGAAAACAAATTAATACACGTGTGTGTGTGTGTGTGTGTGTGTGTGTGTGTGTGTGTGAGAGAGAGAGAGAGAGAGAGAGAGAGAGAGACTGTTACTTGTTAAATCTTTCTGCACACACCATGCCGTATTACTGGGGTTTTTTGTTTGTTTGGTTTTTGTTGGGTGGTGTTTTTGCTGGTGGTGTTTTTTCAAATTACTTTTTGAAGTTAATTTAAAGCACCTCGAGCGTTGGAAGGTGCTAAATAAATGTTTAGTATTATCATTAGTAGTAGTAGTAGTCGTCGTACCCAAATATAAATTAAGATAGACAAGAGGGACAAGGCCTTCAAGAGTCACTTGTGATAGACACTTTAAAAAAATATGAATAATGATGATGATGATGATGATGATAAATGGTATTTATATATCGCTGAATCTTGTGCAGAGACAAATCAAAGCGCTTTCGCACCAGTCATTCACACGCATGCGTAACTCTGAAACTGGAGAAACTGAAGACGAGGAAGAGGCAGGGAAGAGAGGCTATTTTGGGAAGAGGTGGGTTTTAAGGCCAGACTTGAAAGAGCTGTGAGTGGAGACTTGACAAAACGAAAGAGGAAGTTCATTCCAGTTGCAAGGTCCAGAGACAGAGAAAGAACGGCGGCCAACAGTCGAGTATTTGAATCTGGATGTGCGTATACAGAGTGGATCCGAAGCCGATCGTAGTGAGCGAGATGGAGTGTAGAGGTGAAGGCAGCCAGAGATAGGAAGGGGCAGATTTGTGAATAGATTTATAACACAGAGTGCTGATCTTGTACTTTATTCTGTGTGAGACAGGGAGCCAGTAGAGATGCTGCAAAAGGGGAGTGATGTGCTCAGATCTTTTCTTTCTGAGGGCGAGTCGGGCAGTTCACAGTATATATATATATATATATATATTAGACGGGGAAAAAACGTAGGGGTAGGGGTTGTGGGAGGGGGGTTGTGGGAAAAAAATGTGTGCATGTGTGGATGGTGAGTAGTTAGAGACAACGCTTGGGAAAATGGAAACGTTATAAACGCCAACATCAAACAACTATAACAAATGTCCTATTGGACTACGCAGCAAACCTTCTGCAACAACAAATAACATATTGGGATTGTTAATATCACATTCAAAAGACCTTTTGGTGAAGTGTGGTAAAAAAAAAAACAACGACAAAAAAAACAACAATCTAGATTCTGACATTCGAATATTATATGGTTGCTAGATATATGTTCTCCACATATGCATCTGACATCTTTGCTGAACTTAGTTTTAAAGCGTTCAGTTTTATCCTGTTTGATAAGGTATGAATCTGCCTTAATCTTATTGAATTACTGTATGTATTTGACTGATTGATAGTTCCCGGTTGTTGAAGATCAATTACACTATGGTTTAAAGTTTTGCCGTTTTCCTAGTATAATTCTTTGACTTTGTTCCACGATGTTTTTTCTAGTATTCGATAACCCTCTTGTACAGACAGAGGCACATAAAGTTATATGGTTCCCTGTTGGTTTTTTGCACCTTTTCTTGCAGCCCTGTCAGCCCATTCATTGTAGAAAATACCAAGATGTGAAGGAACCCAGCAAAACGTGTTCCTTTCAAGCTTAAAAAAATGTCAAATGTGGCTGATTTCTATAATGATTTTGGATTTGCTCTTACAATTTGATGAGTTTAAAGCACATAATACAGATTTTGAATCAACGCAAAACAAGACTCGTAGAAGGCAAATTGGAAGATCAAGAATATGATTTAGAGCCATAAGAACAGCAATAAGTTCAGCAGTGAATATTGAACGATTTTTACCAATATAGTATGATCTTTCCGTTTTCAGTTTTGGTATAACGAAAGCTGAACCTGCTTGGCCAGTGTCTAATAGTGAGTCGTCTGTGTCGATCTGTAAATGATCACAGTATCTATTTTGAAGGTGTACTCGGACTTCCGTTGCCATGATATACGAATTTTCATTCTTTTTCATGTCAGTGTGATTAACATCAAAATGTGCTTTATTCATCACGCAGATGGGGTATGGACTTACGGTCTGCTGTGTGTCTACGTCATCTGAATTAATTTAAGACTTTTCGAACAGGTTTGACACAAACGTGCCAGTGGGTGTTAAATATGATATGCTTTTAGCTCTTTTGGGGAAGTTGTTTTCGGATGTAATTTTTACTTCCTCTGATGTATAATTTTCAGTTGTTGAGCTTCTCAATACGTATTTAGCACATACGAGATTTCGGTATTCATCTGAAGGTAGTAGTACTATTTCTTTGTATGTTCCGAGTGTCGATGGATGGAAAGGTACACCAAGGGCAAGTCTGTATGCTTTACAGTGTGTGGGTGGGTGTGTGATTTTTTTTAATGCAGTAATTAAAATGTGTTCTTTATTTGATATTATAAAGCTTTGGGTAAAACAAAAATTACGAAAAAGTATGAAAGCAGAATCGAACCTAGCATGTTCGCGCGATAGATATCAGTCTTACCCACAGCGGTAATCTGGATCTACAAATGGCATTCAAAAATTAATGTCGACATGTTTTTAAGCGTGATAAATCGGTTGGGTAGTCGAGGTGATAATGCCATTTTAATCATGTTATTTCGGTAAATTTCGGGCATTTTTGACTCACTTGTGTAAACAAAGTGAGTCTATGCTTTAACTCAGTGTTCGGTTGTCTGTGTGTGTGTCTGTGTGTCCGTGGTAAACTTTAACATTGACATTTTCTCTGTAAATACTTTATCAGTTGACACCAGATTAGGCATAAAAATAGGAAAAATTCAGTTCTTTCCAGTCATCTTGTTTAAAACAATATTGCACTTCTGGGATGGGCACAAAAAATTAAAAAAATGAAGCCTAATTATATGCAAACTGCATTTACTGTTGTTTTGTTGTTGTTTTTTTGTGTTGTTTTTTTGTTTTTTTGTATTCTCTAAACTTGGCACTTTGACCTGATATTCTGACACAACAACAAGAGCAGCCATTATTATCATTTTTTGTTCAAACAGGAACTTCTTTTGCTAGCATGGAAGTTTTATTTATTTTGAAAACGTTTTGGTGCAGATAGTAAAAAAGGGAAATTTCTCTGTGAGTAATGCTAGGGGACTTAATTTGCTTCAATCTGATCTTTCTCATCTTAAACATTACATTTTGAAATTATACTCAATACATAAAAAGCTTGTGTGGTTTACTCTCAGTGTACAGGGCTTTCACTATGTTCATTCGCCCAAGTGGTCTTTTTCGGAAAATACTAAAATCAATACGACGTGTGGACTTTACAGATCTGTTGGCTGAGCCCTGAAGGTCATGGGCAAAAATCAATTGCGTACACATATTTATACACATTCAAAGCGCGTGCTTATATTTTTCGCGAACGCGAACGACGCCATTTTGTTTCAAGTTGTTGACCTGCCCATTCAATCCTATATTCAATGGACAATACACGATAACATGTGATGGAAAGTTGGAGAAGGAGACCGTTAAATATTTATTCAGAGAAAGATTTGTGAACGCCTCATCACTTACTGGATTATGCCCCAAACTGCCATAAAAAATATCCACAGAATCAGTCGGAATTCACAGTTAAAAATTGTAAATCATGCGAGTTAATACCCTTGAACTGATCACGATGAAACGAAAAAATTTCCAGTCTTGACTTTTCTCAAAATGAAGTCCTTTTCACTTCTTACGACGTTTAGAAGTACTTGTACTTGGCTCTACATGTTATTAGTTTAACAAAATACTAAATTTTCATATCAACTTTAAAACTATAAAACTAGAATGAACATATAAGACAAATTGAATCGACCGTGTCGTACTACATTCCCGGCGGGTGTAACTAAACTTGTACATCTATCTAGATCTAGTGAAAACGGCTAAATGTTGCAGTGTGACTGCGGCGATAGCCATTAAAAAGATTTTTTTTATTGCCCTTAAAGATTTTTTGAATGCCCAAGATACACCAGAATAATATGATTTAAACAGCGTTCTCACTGCGAATACCGCAATTGATTTATCGCCCTTTAAAAAAGTATGTTCAAATGTTAAATTTTAGAACGTCAGTTAAGGAGTCACGATAGTGTCATGGATAAGGCAGTTTCTTCTCACCCGAATACGCGGGGTTTGAATCTGGTTAGGACTTTTTTTTCTTTTTATTTTTTTTAAACGCGAAGCTTAAAATAACAAATACAGAACACATTTTAACGATTAGATTTTTTTTTTAAAGTGTATCACAAGTGAGTCTTGAAGGCCTTGCCTCTCTTGTTTTAATGTGGAATACAAGTCATAGAAACAACCCAGCAGTATAAATATCTGGGAATAATATTCCATAAATCAGGCTACTTTGAAAAGGCTACAGAACACCTTGCAAACAAGATAATAAAGCATCTCATAGTCTTAAAATAACTTCGAAAAATGAAAACATAGCATACTTAAATATATTTTTTTAAGAACTGATAGTCTTGTTTTACGTATATAAACATATGGAGCAGAAATATGGTTCGCAGCTTGTGAAAAAGTAAACAAAATTTTACTTCAGACAATCTGTATAATCATTGTCTCATTAACAGATTCAAGCTTCTTTTAAACAAGCATTGAGATCCACAAAAAGCCACAAATTTAGCAATACACAGTGAAGTAGGTAAGTACCCATTAACTTTAAAAGTGATTAGTCAAATAATAGAATTTTGGTTTCACATAACACAGGCTGGAGCACATTCATATATTAAACATGTGCATGACGATATGTTTACAGAGTGGACAAAACAGCGAACATTGATCAGCTTTGGTTTTGGACACGTTTGATCAGTCCACATTCAATATCCACAGACTTAGTCACGCTGTTATGAATAAACTATTGGGAGAGAAACAAAAATGAAAATGAATCAAATTTACTCTTCTATGATTAAATTACACATGAATACAGAACCAAACCTTATTTACTTGAATGATGTCTTAATTAAGATAATAATTAAAAAAAATAATAAAAAAAATAAAAAAATTTAAAAAAAATCATTGTGGAAATTATGAATATCCTGTCATAATCTCGCAATGGAAAGGGGTGGATGTTTTAATATCCCCAAAATAGTTCTATATTTTGTTTCATTTTATTGTTAAACTACTTTTTGTGTATGGTATTTGTGACAGTACGTGTGTGTTACGGTTTAATTGACTAAAATTTATTCTGATTCTGGTTCTGATTCTTTGACTGGTTTATCAACAGAGGAGGGATTTCAGTTGTTTACCCAGTGTACTGAAGAGGAAGTGCTTTATTACTGTCCAGCGTATTCAGATATAAGACCAAAAGATTCATTTTTAACATGATCTCCACCGACCCAACAATAAACGATGTAAAAGCTCTCCCGTCAAATTGAAACAACAATTATTGGCCTTTCTAAGTATTTAGTTGAAGCAATGAATGTGGAAAACAGTACACTTGAACTTAATGAAGCAAATATAGGAAGAGACGTGTGGCGCTTACTTTGCTGAAGGCAATAACAATGCCGCGTCGTGTCTTGTTCGTCAGTCTGTCTCCCTGACTCTTTGTCTGTCTGTCTCTCTCTCTCTGATTTTTTTTTCTGTCTCTTATCTCTGTTTCCGTGTGTCTGTGTCACACACACACACACACACACACACACACACACACACACACACACACACACACACACACACACACGCGCGCGCGCGCGCGCGCGCGCGCGCGCGCGCGTAATCTTGTTTGAAGCTAACTGAATCTCTTTATTTCAGATCGTAGACGTTGGCATGAATCGTGAGAACTACCACTACGTCTTGGCCGGACCTGTGAGTAATGACAGCCTTCCTGCCTCTGCCCCCAACCCCCACCCCCTAACCTGATCCCATCCATTCCCTTTCTCTTCATCTCTCTCTGTCTCTGTCTCTCTAAATATATATATATATATATATATATATATATATATATATATATATATATATATATATATATGAAACTATAAATAATTTTGGTAAAACATTGTTAGACATGTGTTTTCAGTTTGGTATGATTGTCTTGAATGCTTTTCGAGTTTTTCTAGAGTGATAAAGAGGGAGAATATACTTTTGTGTCTCATGACGGAAGTAGTGTATTGATTTTTTTTTTCTGGTTTCTGTTGATTTGTAATCGAACTGTTGGTGACTGCGCAGATTCATGGCATTTGCCAGTAGAGGCAACTTGGAAAAAATACCCCTCATAATTACAGCACGAATATAATGCATCGGGGTGAAGAAAAAATTGTATGGTTTAATGATAGTGCTGATTTATAAAAAAAAAAAAAAAAAAAAACGAGCTCGACAGTGATGATTCTATAATGGTATTCAGAAAGCATTTCAGTTATTAGATACTAACTTAAATGATAGCCTAAACCAATTTGTTACTGCCTTGTGTAGAGCTGCTGCATGCATGGTCTGAACAGTAGGAAAAGGAAGCAGGATATGTAATGATTGGTTTGATAATACATGTAAGTGTAAGAAATAAGAAGTTAAAAGGTTACTAAAAAGATTTCAGAGGTGTAAAACACAAGTGGACAAAACAGATAAAAGACAACCATTAATTTATGCTACAGCCCGAAAAGAGTATGTAAAAGTAAGAAACTCAAAAGAGCAAGAGTTTGAAAAGAATATATTAAAATATTAAGAGATACAAATAGTGACTCTAAGACATTTTGGTCAGTGATAAAATCTTTCAACAGAAAGAAGTTTGTATATAATAATAATAATAATAATAATAATAATAATAATGATGATGATGATGATGATGATAATAATAATAATGTATATTCATATGGCGCCCTTTCTTTCTAAGAGCTCAGGCGCTTTACATGAAAGAACAATATTACAAATTACAAATCATTCATGACCACTCTTTCTCAAACCCCCACCACCTCTCCTCCTCCTCCCCCCGCCCCCCACCCCCGCCCCCTCCAGACCCCCCCTGATACTGATACGGTCAGAAAGATATGTAGGTCCTGCGGAGTGGAAAGCAGAATAGCAGAGACACACAACTTCGTATTTAATTCTCGCTTCGATGGGGAGCTAATATAAATTGCGGAGGTGGGTAGAAATGTGACCAGTATGTGGGACTCTGAAAGTCAGACGGACAGCATTGTTTCGAAGTTTTTGAATTCGCTGAAGAAAATTATGTGGACAGCATATGAGAAGAGAATTACAGTAGTCGATTCGTGACAGCACAAAAGCAGAAATATCATTTCTCGGCACCAGTGGCAGGATTATTTTTTTTTTTTTTTAGAGTCTTTAATGACTTTGATAATGACTTAACGCAAGAAGGCAATCTAGTGGAGACAGACGAAGAGTTTGGGCCGTTGTTTAGCGACCCTATAACTAAGGCCGTTGTTTAGCGACCCTATAACTAAGAAATATATCATAATTATCTAGTATTAGACACATTAGTCATGAAAAAGTGCAAGTCCAGACAATATTATTGGAGAAATGCTGGAGCATGCAAATTCCCTCATAACTGATTTCCTTGGAACAATTGTTTAACCAGATGTTAGAAAACGGTACATTTTTACTAGAATGAGTAAAATCAATAATTATTTCTATACATAAAAAAGTGATGTTAACAACCCCGATTACTATCATGGAGCATCGCTCACAAGCTTTTTAAGCAAAGTTTACATCCACATCTTGAATAGCAGACAAACTAAATTGGCTGAGAGGGAGGAAGAAAAATATTCAAGAGCAGGCAGGTTATGGAGCAACTTATAGTACTCTAGATCATATATTTACATTGTATTCAATGGTGCAAAAATATCCGCTTTGTTACGCAGAACTTTATCTTGCTTTTGTTGATTTCAGGAAGGCTTTCGATTCTGTGGATCGTAATACCGTATGAAATGTTCCGCGTAAAAGTGGTGTGAATGGAAAATTGTATATGGCGCTTAGAGGTGTTTATAACTCAGTGCTTGCATGTGTGCGTGAAAAGGTGTTTACTCAAATTATTTTGAATGTTAAGCTGGTGTCTTTTAAGCCCACATTTGTTTTCCTTTTTTATAAATGAATTAGCTGTGAAACTTTATAAAAGAGGTCGGCATGGTATTCAGCTAATACCAGGAGCTATTGAGATATTTCTATCACTTTTTGCCTATTGTCAGGGACTACTGTAAAAGGTTTGCAAGATCAGTTAAATGTCTTAAAAGAATAAGCCGATCGCTTTGGTTTCACTGTGAATCTTGATAAAATTAATATTATGGGTTTTAGAATGGGTAGACATCTATCAGTGCATGAAAAATAGTTAAACGGAAATACTGAAGTTAGAGTTGTTAATTCATAAAAATAATTGGGGATGATTTATACAACAAAATTAAGTTTGAATAATGCATGGGAAGAATTTTGCAGAAAAGGTTGAAAAAAGGTGTCATTTACATTTTGAAAGTACTTAGAAAACTGAACTCGGTTGATTTTTGGAAAATGATCGATGTAAAAATATAACCTTCACTTACATGTGCAGCTGAAATTTGGGGACTAACGGTTATTCACACATTGAGAGAATACATACTTATGCAACTAAACGTTTTCTAAATGTTCCAATTTATTCATCCAATACGGTTCTTTATGGGGAAACCTGAAGATACCCTATGTATAAAATAATTTTTGTCAAATGTACTGTGTATTGGTTAAAATTGTTCAAGCTACCACAAACACGTCCAAGCAAACAGGCCTATGATATGACGCTTTTGCAAATGGAGTTAAGAAAAGAAAACTGGTGTTATAGAATGAAGAACGTTCTAACTGAACATGGTTTTGGAATTGAGTGGTTGTCCCAGGGTGTAGGAAACGAACAGCAGTTTATTGCAGAATTCAGAGACAGACTCATTTGTTCCTTTAAACAAAACTGGCATTCTGACATGAAAAGTAAAGAAAAATATAGTCGGTTCTTTTCTTTTAGAAGTATATTTCAACCTGAAACATATTTCAGTATCATTAGACAAATGGCACAGAATGAAATATCAGAGATGTAGGTTAAGAGCTCTGGGGCTTAATGCAAACAGGAGATGGTTTGAACCTAGGGCTTTCCTACAACCATCATGTCCTGTCTGTGGATACCAGGTGGATGACGAAACACATTTTCTTTTTCAGTGTGAAGTTTATACTACTCTGCGAGAAAAATGTATATTCTTTAAAACAGATAGGGCTAAAAGCCATGATGTTGTTACTGTTTTATCATCTGATAATGAAATCATGATTAGATCGACTGCGAATATCACGTATTGTTGAGGCAGTCTGTATTGGTTTGATATATTTTCGAGTGGATGGTCGAGTCAGTCCCCATTCATTTTGCCATCATCACCTTTTTGTTTTTCTTTACTTCCATTTCGTTGAATTTTTGTTAGTATGTGTTTCCAAGTATGCCTATTTTCTTGGTTTAAACTGACTGAATGATTGAGAGAACGAATATAGTCTTTGTTATTTGGAAGCTAAAATATATCAATTTATGTTGTTGCCCCCTTGTCAAACGACCTTTCTTGGCAATGACAATAGATAATTCCAGTGTCCAGTCTCTCTCTCACTCTTTGATAGGAAGACATGGCGTATTAAAGTGTTCTTTTTACGTGCTTTTCGCTTCCTTTTGTGTTACATGTTTTTGTTTTGCTCTGTACTGAAAAGGGATGGTGGTGGAATAGGAAAGGGGATATATATATATATATATATATATATATATATATATATATATATATGGCATGTAGCACTGACAACACACACACACAGAAAGGTGTATCTCTCTCTCTCTCTCTCTCTCTCTCTCTCTCTCTCTCTCTCTATATATATATATATATATATATATATATATATATGTGTGTGTGTGTGTGTGTGTGTATGTATGTATGTGTGTATGTATTATCTTGGTCAATCCCAAGTTCTTGTTTTTTAAACTGGACACCACACCATGACCTGTTGGGCTCACTGGATGAAGCATGTTATGCGATTATAGAATAAATATTAAATCCAGGCCCAGATGTCTTTGCATTATTATAATGGAATGTAGCTCACATCAAAAAACAGTTTTGGTTAATTCTTTAACCTTTAAAACTGTATATTTGTTTTTGGAGAGGGTAGTTGTTTAAAAAGCTCTCATTTCCTCATGTTTGCCCTAAGTACCTCCAAACGGAAAGTTGATTTGTACAGCAAGCAACAGCTGTTTCGCACTTGGGAGCGCTCATCAGGCTTTATACCCACTCTTAACTGCGAATCAGAGAGAAACCACTACTCAAGCAAGGAGAAATTACGAATTACTCGGCAGTGACTTAAAAAAATAAAAAAAATAAAAAAAAGAAGAGAAAATGTCTCTCAATAACCAACATGAACAGAACATGGCAAGACAAGAGAGGAAGGCCTTCAAGACTCACTTGTGATACACTTAAAAAAAACAAATCTAATCGTTAAAATGTGTTCTGTATTTGTTATTATAAAGCTTCGGGTTAAAAAAAAAAAAAAAAAAAGGAAAAAAAAAAGTCCTATCCAGATTCGAACCCCGCGTGTTCGGGTGAGAAGAAACTGCCTTATCCATTACACTATCGTGGCTACTTAACTGACGTTCAAAAATATAGTATTTAAACATGCTTTTTTAAAGGGCGATAAATCGATTGCGGTATTCGCGGTGAGAACGCTGCTTAAATCATATTATTCTGGTGTATCTCTTGGGCATTCAAAAAATCTTTAAGGGCAATTAAAAAGTCTTTTTAGGTCCGCGGTAAAGGAGACGTTGCTATCGCCGCAATCACACAGCAACATTTAGCCGTTTTCACTTGATCTAGATAGATGTACAAGTTTCAGTTAGTTAGACCTGGTTGACACGGTCAATTCAATTTCTCTTTTGTGTTCATTCTAGCTTTATAGTTTTAAAGTTGATATGAAAAATTAGTATTTTGTTAAACTAATAACACGTAGAGCCAAGTACAAGTACTTCTAAACGTCTTATGAAGTGAAAAGGACTTCATTTTGAGAAAAGTCAAGACTGGAAATTTTTACGTTTCATCAATTCAAGGGTATTAACTCACATGGTTTATTATTTTAAACTGTGAATTCCGCCTGATTCTGTGGATATTTTTATGGCAGTTTGGGGCATAATCCAGTAAGTGATGAGGCGTTCACAAATCT
>NC_134899.1:48431459-48466459 GCF_041734735.1 Babylonia areolata | reverse complement strand
AGCCAAATTATACGCAAACTGCATTTACTGTTATATTTACATTTTTTGTATTCTCTAAACTTGGCACTTTGATCTGATATTCTGACACAACAACAAGAGCAGTCATTATTATCATTTTTGTTCAAACAGGAACTTCTTTTGCTAAGCAGATAGTAAAAAGGGAAATTAATCTGTAATTAATGCTAGGGGACTTAATTTGCTTTCAACTGATCTTTCTCATCTTTAACATTACATTTTAAAATTATACTCAATACATAAAAAGCTTGTGTGTTTTACTCTCAGTGTACAGGGCTTTCACTATGTTCATTCGCCCAAGTGGTCTTTTTCGGAAAATACTAAAATCAATACGACGAGTGGACTTTACAAATCTATTGGCTGAGCCCTGAAGGTCATGGGCAAAAATCAACTGCGTACACATATTTATACATATTCAAAGCGCGTGCTCATATTCTTCGCGAACGCGAACGACGCCATTTTGTTTCAAGTTGTTGTTGACCTGCCCGTTCAATCCTATATTCAATGGACAATACACGGTAACATGTGATGGAAAGTTGGAGAAGGATACCGTTAAATATTTATTCAGAGAAAGATTTGTGAACGTCTCATCACTTACTGGATTATGCCCCAAACTGCCATAAAAATATCCACAGATTCAGTCGGAATTCAGTTAAAAATTGTAAACCATGCGAGTTAATACTATTGAACTGATCACGATGAAACAAAAAAAATTTCCAGTCTTGACTTTTCTCAAAATGAAGTCCTTTTCACTTCTTACGACGTTTAGAAGTACTTGTACTTGGCTCTACATGTTATTAGTTTAACAAAATACTAAATTTTCATATCAACTTTAAAACTGTAAAACTAGAATGAACATAAAAGAGAAACTGAATCGACCGTGTCGTACTACATTCCCGGCGGGTGTAACTAAACTTGTACATCTATCTAGATCTAGAGAAAACGGCTAAATGTTGCAGTGTGATTGCGGCGATAGCCACGTCTCCTTTACCGCGGACTTCAAAAGAATTTTTAATTGCCCTTAAAGATTTTTTGAATGCCCAAGATACACCAGAATAATATGATTTAAATAGCATTCTCACTGCGAATACCGCAATTGATTTATCGCCCGTTAAAAAAGTATGTTAAAATGTTAAATTTTAGAACGTCAGTTAAGGAGCCAGGATAGTGTAATGGGTAAGACAGTTTCTTCTCACCCGAACACGTGGGGTTCGAATCTGGTTAGGACTTTTTTTCTTCTTTTTTTTTGATTTTTTTTTTTTTAACCCGAAGCTTTATAATAACAAATACAGAACACATTTTAATTAGATTAGATTTTTTTTAAAGTGTATCACAAGTGAGTCTTGAAGGCCTTGCCTCTCTTGTTCTTTCTTTCTTTCTTTTTTCTTTGTTTGTTTTTCCTTCTTCCATGCGTGGTTTCTTTTGATTTTTTTTTCTTTCTGGATGTCTTTATTCCACTTATGTTTATTTGTTAATCTACATCTTATACATTGATATCAATCGTCATCACCACCATCAACATCATTCAAAATTTCATACTTTAATCACCATCAACGTCATGACAATAGTACGTGGTTTGCAGGTGGGCAATTGGTCAGAGAAGTCAGGTGTCATCATGACAGGAGGCAGACAGTCCCAGACACAGCTGCCCGCCAACCGTACCCGTGTGGTCACCACTATTCTGGTCAGTGTCACGCTCCAACCATTTGTCAATGTCTGTTGTTAGTGGTCAGTCATCTATCTGTCCATCAGTGTCTCCACACGTGACCTCCCCCGCTCCTTCCTACCCCACCCCCCACCCCCCCTCACCTCCCCCCTCTCTCTCTCTCTCTCTCTCTCTCTCTCTCTTTCTTTCTCTCTCGTTTCGTATATTCGAATACGCTTTAAAAATATTACGCTTGGCTTTATATTTCTTCATATTATTCTTCATTTTTTTGACTCACTTGTGTAAACAAAGTGAGTCTATGTTGTAACCCTCTCTTTGGTTGCCAGTGTGTGTGTG
Organism: Babylonia areolata; assembly: GCF_041734735.1. NCBI lineage: Eukaryota > Metazoa > Mollusca > Gastropoda > Neogastropoda > Buccinidae > Babylonia > Babylonia areolata. Next base: position 48,464,442 of record NC_134899.1, on the reverse strand, counting down.
TCTGTGAGTCCGTGGTAAACTTTAACATTGCCATTCTCTCTGGAAATATTTTGTCTGCCAATACCAAAGTTGGCTTAGACATAGTTTGATAAAAATATTCACAGTCATACAAATAATAGGTTGTGTGTATTTCGAATTAAGCCGTATTTCCAAATCATTAACGGTTTATTTCGTTGAGATTCGTTCCGAAATCCGAAAATTCTAAAAACCGCTTCCCACTTTGCTAGGCCTACTAGAAGGTAGGTTTTGTTCGAAGACGACTTGACCTCGTTTTTCTTGTTCACAATCGAAAGGAACTAAATACAAATTCTGGACAGAACACCTACCGTGATACTAACTACACCATCGATGTGTTTACTGCATAGACATATTATAAAGTGGGCACTGAATTGACTGGAATGAACATAAAAGAAAAAAAAAGAAATGATTCAATCGTTTCTTTCATGCCGTTCTAGACTGGTTTGTGCTGATCTAGAGATCTACCACGTGTGTTTGGTGTGCTTGAAGGGATGGCAACGTCTCCTTAACCGCCGAAATAAAAGAATAATGGATATATTATAAAACACAAAAAAAACTTGATTTAAACGGCGTTATTACGTCCACTGCAATCACATCTATTTATCGCATGAAGAAGAAATGACGTCAGATGCGCTGCAGCAGTGGAGATTAGTCTGCTTCAGAAATGAACATGCATGGTTTGATCCCGATCGTATGCCTTTATATATATTGTTTGTTTTGTTGTTGGTGTTGTTGTTGTTATTTTGTGTGGTTTTTTTTTTTTTTTTTTTTTTTTTTTTTTTTGTTGTTGTTGTTGTTTTTGTTTTGTTTGTTTGTTTTGATTTTTTTGTGTTTTATTTTGTTTTTGTTTTTTTTGTGTGTTTTTTATTTTGTTTGTTTGTTTGTTTCTCCCAAGCTCATTTTCTATATCATATTCAATACAGAGCACTTTCAACGATTTTTTTTTTTTAATTTCTTTTTTTTTCTTCTCGTGATTCCTTTATTGGATAAAGCGCAAAGCACAGGTGAGTCTTGAAGGCTTTGCCTCTTGTTTGTGTGTGTGTGCGTGAATGTGTGTGTGCCCATGATAAACTTAAACATCGTCATTTTCTCTGGACATACTTTGACACCAAATTTGGTATAAAAATAAGAACCAATCAGTTCTTTCCAGTCATTCTGTTTATAATGACAATGCACCTCTGAGATGGGCACACAAAAAATAATAAGAAATAAACCAAAATATTTGCAAATAAATCTGTTACATTTTTTTTTTTTTTATTCACAAAATTGGCACTTTGATTTGATATACTGACTGACTGATTGATACTGGAATAATCTGCCTTCCTTTTTAAAACAGATGAAAAGTAGTGTTAAATTCAGAAGCTCTTCAACAAAACTATTTGTCTGATAAAATGGAAAGTATGTAAATGATGTAAGTCAACCTTAATGACAATTCCACTCATTTTTTTTTTGTGTTTGCACATTTCTTCTGTCTTTGCTGCTGTGTGCACATGTCAGATGATCGGTATAAGGACAGGCCCGGCGCTTCCTTTTTTGAGGAAATGTCTGGGTTGTTCCAGTGTACATTTTTTTTTTTTTTTACCTGTGTGCTAGCAGAATCGGTAGCGTGAGCAGCACTGACGTGAAGTTGTGTACCTTGTGAATGGAGAGATATACCACTCTTTACTATTTGTTAGTCATTTCATCTCCTGGCCTCATTGTTTGTTAATTTCCAGTTGAAAAACCACCGAGGGAACCATGTGTTTGTTCTGTATTGTCCATGTGTCCTGTGTGGCTTGTTCAGGATTAAAGAGGCTATGCCAGTCTTGAATAAAAGCTTGTTTGTGTTTGCATATTCCTTCTGTCTTTGCTGCTGTGTGCACATGTCAAATGATCGGTATAAGGACAGGACCAGCGCTTCCTTTTTCGAGGAAGTGTCTTGGTTTGTTCTAATGTACCTTTTATTTCCCTGTGTGCTAGCTGAATCGGTAGCGTGAGCAGGACTGACTTGAAGTTGTGTACCATGTGAATGGAGAGAGTTACCACTATTTGTTAATCAATGCCATTCTACTTAACAGGAAATGTCAGATAAAACGCCATGCACTCTTATTGTTTTTGTTGTTTTTATTATTATTATTATTATTATTATTATTATTATTATTATTATTTACTATTGTTGTTGTTGACATGTTATTTCCATTATCATAGTTGTTGTTGTTTTGGGGCTGGTGCATATGCAGGTGTATTTGTTTGCATGTGTGGTGAGACCGTTTTATTATTTGTATTTGTCTCTCTTGCTATAACATAATTTTGTTCTTTCTCTCTTCTTTTCTATTTGTTTTATTCATTCTCTTAGTAGTAGCAGTGGAAATGGTAGTAGTGGTAGTAGTGATAGTTGTATTGGTAGTAATAGCTTCATTGTTTTGTTTTGGTTTTTTGTTTGGTTGTTTGTTTTGCTGCTGTTTTGTTGCTGTTGGTGGTGGTGGATTGTTTTGTTTTGTTTTGTTTTTTGTTTGGTTGTTTGTTTTTGTTTTTTGTTATTTTTTGTGTGTTTTTTTAGCTTGTTGAATTTCTTTGCCCTGAGGGCCGGATTTAATAAGCATGTCCTTGCCTTTTCCACTTCCCTCATTAAAGAAAATTCATTCATTCATTCATTCATTCATTCATTCATAGCAGTTATTTGTTCAAATGGGAACTTGTTTTGTTTTTGGAGCAGCTAACTAAATTGCTGATCACTGACCACTACAGACCAATCATGACCGCTGACCACTGATTTCCGCTCACCACTGGTCACATCTGACCGCCACTGACCACCGCTGAAACTGACCGATTCTGAGCACTGACCACCAATGACCACTACTGACCACTGACCACTACTGACTGCTGACTACAACTGACCACTGACCGCTACTGATGGCTACTGACTGCTGACCACCAAAGACCACTAAACACGACCACTTCTGACCACTGATCACCGATGAACATTTGGCCACTGACCACTATTGACCACCACTGATCACTGACCATGGCTGACCTGGGGCACATAGACATGCTCCAGAGCTTAGTTAGCATGCACATACACATAATACGCCCCCCACCAACCCCAAAGCAAAACGAACTGTTCAAGTAATAAACTGCCAGTGAAGGCAATAACGAAGACAAATCAGCGGTTACAAATTTCATTTAAGATATTAAAAACGTTACTGTATAAAATATTTTGTTCGAATAAAATGCCGAATGGTCTATTCCTTTCGTTTTCTTGAAGGTTTGTTGAAGGTAGGGGCGGGAAACGTCGAGGAAAGAGACAGGGCTGGGTACGAGTTGAGTATAGTTACCATCCATATCCCATAGTTATTTTGTCGAATTTTATCAGAAATGTACTTTGTTTGCACATACCACGATACCCTAAGTCATTAAAATCATTCAGTGTTCAGTGCTCAGTGTTCTCTCTCTCTCTCTCTCTCTCTCTCTCTCTCTCTCTCTCTCTCTCTCTCTCTCTCTCTCTCTGTGTGTGTGTGTGTGTGTGTGTGGTCATAATGTGGCCTTTTACACACATGAAGCACTGAGGAAACTACTGATTGTTACTTCGTAATTATTGTTGAATACCGTATTGGCAATGTTTGCTTTGTTTGTATTGTCGATTTGTTATGACAGGATTATTTGTCTTTGTTCTGTCTGTCTGTCTGTCTCTCTGTCTCTCTCTCTCTCTCTCTCTCTCTCTCTCTCTCTCTCTCTCTCCCCACCCTATATCAGTGCCAGACAGGCTACATGACAGGCCATGCCTTACAGGAGAACCCCTTTCTGATGCTGGCCAAGCACACTGACGGCACCATCCCGACAGGCAACAACCGTTACGAGGGTTACTGTGCTGACCTCATCGCCAAGATCGCCCACAACGTGCAGTTTCAGTACGTACTGAAGGAGGTGAAGGACCAGTCCTATGGCTCCATGCAGCGCGACGGGTCCTGGAATGGCATGATAGGAGAACTGATTGGAAAGGTGTGTGTGTGTGTGTGTGTGTGTGTGTGTGTGTGTGTGTGTGTTCAGTTTCAGTTACTGGTATAGTGTAAATACTATGTCAAAACCCACATAGTTAAGTAGACTACTATCTGCTTCGAGGGAAAGAATACACAAGCAGCAATAACGCACTTATAGACAGTAAGTAATACGTACACGTTTACAGTTGTCTAATTTGAATTTATTGGTGGCGCTGATTTTCTGATATGTTCAATATGTTGTTGTTGTTGTTGTTTTTCATTACCAAAGACAATGCATAACACATTGGTAGCCTCACTTCCTACATTTGTTCAATAGCGGAATGAGAAAGTATCAGTTAGCTACTTCACCCTCAGTGCACCTTCTGCTTTGGCAGGAGGCAGACATAGCAGTGGCTGCTCTGTCCATCACGGAGGTGAGGGAGAGGATTGTGGACTTCTCCAAGCCCTTCATGGACACGGGCACCTCCATCATGATCAAGAAGCCGGACAAACAGCACGGCGGGATCTTCTCCTTTAAGAGCCCCCTGTCTGACGGCGTCTGGCTGTCCATCGCCTTTGGCTTCGTGGCCGTCAGCATCGTGCTCTTCTTGGTGGGCAGGTGAGCGGCGTCTTTGGCCTTCCGGGTGACTGGGAGAATCATGGTAATGATATATACATATGTGTGTGTGTGTGTGTGTGTGTGTGTGTGTGTGTGTGTGTGTGTGTATACGAGACACATCATCATCATCATCATCATTACAATCATAATCAAAATATATAATAATTATCATCATGATGATGACAATCGGTGGTGATAATCACATATAGCATCCTCAGTGCGGCTGTAGTAAAGAAAACATCAGCACTGTCCAGAAACGTATATGAATAGAGAGCAGCATCTCCATGAAATACAAATCAGACCCCTGCGTGCACGCGTATTCTATCTTCCTACATGCATACCACATGGACCCTCACGGCGTATTTGGAAATATGAAATCAAGCCATTGGAATGGGGCGTTATCGCTACATACTGAACATCAAGCCATTGAAATGAGGCGTTATCACTACATACTGAACATCAAGCCATTGAAATGAGGCGTTATCACTACATACTGAACATCAAGCCATTGAAATGAGGCGTTATCACTACATACTGAACATCAAGCCATTGGAATGGGGCGTTATCACTACATACTGAACATCAAGCCATTGGAATGGGGCGTTATCGCTACATACTGAACATCAAGCCATTGAAATGAGGCGTTATCACTACATACTGAACATCAAGCCATTGAAATGAGGCGTTATCACTACATACTGAACATCAAGCCATTGGAATGAGGCGTTATCACTACATACTGAACATCAAGCCATTGGAATGGGGCGTTATCACTACATACTGAACATCAAGCCATTGGAATGGGGCGTTATCACTACATACTGAACATCAAGCCATTGGAATGGGGCGTTATCACTACATACTGAACATCAAGCCATTGGAATGGGGCGTTATCACTACATACTGAACATCAAGCCATTGGAATGGGGCGTTATCACTACATACTGAACATCAAGCCATTGGAATGGGGCGTTATCACTACATACTGAACATCAAGCCATTGGAATGGGGCGTTATCGCTACATACTGAACATCAAGCCATTGGAATGGGGCGTTATCGCTACATACTGAACATCAAGCCATTGGAATGGGGCGTTATCACTACATACTGAACATCAAGCCATTGGAATGGGGCGTTATCACTACATACTGAACATCAAGCCATTGGAATGGGGCGTTATCACTACATACTGAACATCAAGCCATTGAAATGAGGCGTTATCACTACATACTGAACATCAAGCCATTGGAATGGGGCGTTATCACTACATACTGAACATCAAGCCATTGGAATGGGGCGTTATCACTACATACTGAACATCAAGCCATTGGAATGGGGCGTTATCACTACATACTGAACATCAAGCCATTGGAATGGGGCGTTATCACTACATACTGAACATCAAGCCATTGGAATGGGGCGTTATCGCTACATACTGAACATCAAGCCATTGGAATGGGGCGTTATCGCTACATACTGAACATCAAGCCATTGGAATGGGGCGTTATCACTACATACTGAACATCAAGCCATTGAAATGGGGCGTTATCACTACATACTGAACATCAAGCCATTGAAATGAGGCGTTATCACTACATACTGAACATCAAGCCATTGGAATGGGGCGTTATCACTACATACTGAACATCAAGCCATTGGAATGGGGCGTTATCACTACATACTGAACATCAAGCCATTGGAATGGGGCGTTATCACTACATACTGAACATCAAGCCATTGAAATGAGGCGTTATCACTACATACTGAACATCAAGCCATTGAAATGAGGCGTTATCGCTACATACTGAACATCAAGCCATTGGAATGAGGCGTTATCACTACATACTGAACAACAGATGCACTGATCACGTCACCTATGAGCAAGTACATCAAACCATCGAGCAGCACATTGGACCTCGAAGCTGAGGGAGAAGAATACTGTGACTGTTGTGTTCGTTTGCTAGTTTGGCATGTTGGCTTGCAGATTCACTCTTCACTTTTGTTATTCTGTTGTTTCAGCTTGTATCCCTGTACCACATCGATACGCATGCGTGTGGACGGCTGATATGTACAGTCTATCCGATTGTGACCAATATGCAAGCGCTTTAACTTTTGTATAAATGCACTATATTTAACATTTCTTCTTCTGCTTCTTCTTCTTCCTCTTCGTCCTCTTTATTTTCACCACCACCACCACCATCGTCATTATCATCATTACCGTCATCATTGTCGTTTGCTTCTTCTTCTGCAGTCAGTGGCCGTGTGTGCAGGTTCAGCCCGTACGAGTGGACCCCGGAGTCACGGGGTGAGGTGCCTGAAGGAGAGCAGATGTTCGTGACGGGGGAGGGGCAGTTGGTGGACCCGGGGGCCACCAACCCCTTCACCCTGGACAACACGCTCTGGTTTGCCCTTGGGGCTCTAATGCAGCAGGGCTCCGACATCTCTCCCAGGTCAGAGCCGTGTGTGCTGTGCTGTGCTGTGCCGTGCTGTGTTGCGCGCGCGCGTGTGTGTGTATACGTGCGTATGTGTGTTTCTCTGTGTGTGTGTGTTTGTGTGCGTGTGTCTATTTGCGTATGCACAGAACAATAGAACTTATCACAATATAACAACACAACTCATTGCGACAAACCCCAGGCAGAACGCCAGACGGACTTTTTGTTTGTTGTGGTCAGAAATGAATGTCGCGCAATGAACCTTTATGCAGTATCACGGATTCCAATGTGATGCCAGTACAAGCAGCCCGACACCAAGGCAAGTTGTGTTGTGTGAGGTAGGTGACGCCACAGTCCTCTGATACAGCCACAGCTACCATCACTTCCTCTAACCCGCTTCCTTCTTTTCCTTCCATCAGGCCTTTGTTCTTCAACATAATGAGTTTTCCTTGCTTGTCGACAGATCAATATCGGGCCGTGTGGTGGGGGCGGCGTGGTGGTTCTTCACGCTGATCATCATCTCCTCCTACACGGCCAACCTGGCCGCCTTCCTCACCATAGAGCGCATGGACATGCCCATCAACTCCGCTGATGACCTGGTCAAGCAGCGGGAGATACGTTACGGCACTGTGAAGAACGGCGCCACGTATCAGTTCTTCAATGTGTGTCATATTGTTTGTTTTCCTGTCTCTGCGTCTGTCTGTTTTTATCACCAAGTGTACCTGTTTCACAAGGAATATTGGGAGGTGGGGGTGGGGTGGGGGGCTTGGGGGCGGGGGAGGGGTACATTAAAAGGTACACACACATAAATCGAAAACCATACACAAACATATATACGGTAGAATTTAGTGTTCATACATGTGCATTTTCAATATAAGAACACACACACACACACACACACACACACACACACACACACACACACATGTTTGAACATGAGCCGCATATCACATGTGGATGGGGCTGATGACTAGATCTTCAGATAAATGGTTGTTGATTGCACAGTTCTCCTTAATCATACTGGTCTTGTTCAAGAGACAGGGCATTGGCTGCTTTGGGGGAAAAGCTATTTGCGAAGCGATTGGTTTTCGTCCTTATACTTCTGTACCGTCGACCAGAGGGGAGCATCTCGAAAATCCCAAAAGTTGGATGTGATTCGTCCTGGATGATTGATTTTAGAGTAGTATTGTCGGCAAACGTGACCATGGTGTTACAGTCATCATGACTTGCACAGTCATGTGTGAATAGTGAGTACAAAATTAATGTGGGGATAGGACACATCCCCGTGAGGCGCCTATGTTGATAATGCATGAAGAGGAGGTGAGGTCACAACTTTAACAACTTGCGGTCTGCATTTTAGAAAATCTAGAAATCCATGCACACAGTGATTCAAGCAGCGAGAGGTCTTTCAATTTAAACTACAGTTTAGATGGTACTGTTGTGTTGAACGCAGAGCTGTAGTCAATGAAAAGGATCCTAGCACATCTGTTCTGATTTTCGAGATGTCTGAAGACGTGGTAGAGACCTATGATAATGGCATCTTCAACTCTGTTAGCTCTAAAGGTGAACTGAAAGGGGTAAAAAGACGGAGGAATGCAGCTTTATAGGAATTGCAGCGTTCAAATGTTTTCATGTTTTCACACACACACACACACACACACACACACACACACACACACACACACATACACACACACACACACACACACACACACACACATATATATATATATATATATATATATATATATATATGTATATATATATGTCTCACCAGAGTGACAACACGTTGAGATACGTAGGAAGAATACCGTGCTTTATATCAGGCGCCCATAATTCGTATTGGCAACCATCTGAAAGAACCTGTGCACTTTATACGAGCACCGAATGCTGTTTCTTTTTTCTTTGAAATACGCAAACAATGATGCAGGTCGGCACCTCCATCAACATCGCCTGGTGGGCCCGTAGCCTTCCACTGGCGTTGGGCATTGCTTCCTGTTTTGGAAGACATCATCGCACTCAATTACTGCCGCCAACATCAACAACCTCCTGCCAGTAATGTCCGTTCTGCCGCGCATCACCCGCTTCACTGAATGGGACGAGGATTAGGATCAAACAGGGCCGCAATCAATGTGCTTGGCCAACTTACAGAGAGAGAGGGGGGCAGAGAGAGATAGGAGAGAGAGGGAGAGAGGAGCAAGGACAGGCAGATGACTGTAGTCCATTGGACGAGGAAGTCCAGGCAGCACCAATGAGATGTGAAGTGGGGAGGAGACGATGGTGCAGCACTGGCTGTACGGGGAAGACGGCCTCGCAGAGGACAGCTGTAGTTGGGTCTCTGCACTCACAAGGATGCACGACGTGGTTTTCTTCCAAAGAGAAAGCTATTTCTGTGCAAAGCACTGAGACAACACCAGATGCCAAAAAATAGAATACGGTATGTCTGTAGAACATGTTCAATGCATATGGCAAACCTTGTTACCATAGCTGCCTGTTATAATTATCACTGTGGAATGTGTTGTTATTGTTATTATTATTATTATTATTTTACAGTCGTGGCGCTAGGTGGGAGGCACACCTGCCTGTTTTCTTACTGATCTGGTTACCTCCACAGTCAGCCATGTGTTCAACCTCGAAGGTGTCTTTCATAACTATGAATGTGACAGCTCGGAATCTCCAGATAAATGTCACTGAATGCCAGCTCGGAATAATTATGAGCATTAACGAAAACTTACTGTTTTGCGGTGTTTCGAGTAGTTACAATAAAACGAGAGTTTTTACACATGATTGTCCATATAACTAAACATATGCATTACCAATACGTGCTGGGAATGAATCAAAATGTAAATGCGACAAACCTCTCTCTCTCTCTCTCTCTCTCTCTCTCTCTCTCTCTCTCTCTAACACACACACACACACACACACACACACACACACACACACACACAGTGCCAGGTAGGCCTATATTTTCCCGTAAATTTACATAAATCAGTAAATCCTGAGATTCATGTCAATCCGTTGAGAAAACCAAGGGGTATATTTATGTGTAATAGGTTCGTTTTCCGTTGATGACTCGCGCGTGGATCCGTATTCCCACACAGTTTGGATTCTCTGTGGCTACAGATAGCCTATCATGATCGGCATTTTGACAACTGCGGACTTGACTTAATCAACCGCCTCGATTCGAAACGTGTCCGAATGAGGCGTCTTTACAAGTCACTCTCTTTTCAAAGCCTCTTTACTACAGGATCTATAAACAGAAAATACGGACTGAAGAAATTTTCCGTTTTTGAGTGTATTTGATTTAGATTCAGATTCAGTTCCAAGCGCGCAACAAGGAGAAAAGTACGGCGCTGAGTGACAGTTCGCTGCATCTTGAATCAAGTAAGAATCTCGAATGGCTGCATTCACTATTGCGTTAAGTCACTCCACCCATTGTGTGTGTGTGTGTGTGTGTGTGTGCGCGCGCGCGCGCGCGCGCGTGTAGTAGTAGTCTTCAGTTTAACGTCTTCCACTTTAAGTGATATTAGACGGAAAAAAGGGGGTGGTGGGTGTGGGTTGGGGGAGAGGGGTGGGCGGGGCGTGGTGTTGGGAACGGTATTGGGCAGAGGGTGAAGAATGGTGTGTGTGTGTGTGTGTGTGTGTGCGCGCGCGCGCGCGCGCGCGTGTGTGTGCGCATGTGTGTGTGTGGTGGGGAAAGATACAGAGCATTGGAAAAAATAAAACATTAAAAGGGAAGACATAGGCAAAATATAGAAGGTAACGCTTACAACAAACAACTGCAACAACTATAATAAATGTCCAATTGGACTATGCAGCAAACCTGCAATAGCAGATAACATCTTGAAATTGTCAAAAATACATTCAAAAGAATTTTCCGAGAAGTTTCAGACTCTGACATTCAAAGAGTATGTGTTTGCTAGAAATAGATTGTCCACATATGCATTTAACATCTCTGCTGAACTTTGTTATAAAAGCGTTCAGATTTATCCTGTTTGATAATGCCCGAATTTGCCTTAATCTGAATAAATTACTGAATGTATTTGATTGAATGAATGATTCCGGTTGTTGAATATTATTTATACTTTTTTATTTTAATTTGCCATTTTGCTGGTATACTTCCCTGACTTTGCTCCATGATGCTTTTTTTCTAGTAAGCGGTACCCCTCTTGTACAGACAAAGGCACATAAACTTATGTGGTTCCCTGTTGGTGATTTGCACCTTTTCTTGCAGCCCTGTCAGCCCATTCATTATATAGGAAACCAAGGTGAGAAGGAACCCAACAAAATGTTATATGTGTTCCTCCCAAATTCAAAAGATGTACAATGTGACTTATTTCTATTATTATTTTGGACTTGTTCTTACAATTTGATGACTTTAAAGCATATAATACTGATTTTGAATCAACACAAAATAAGACTTGTAGCAGGCAAACTGGAAGATCAAGAATATAATTTAAAGCTATAAGAACAGCAATAAGTTCAGCTGTGAATATTGATCGATCTTTACCAATATGGTATGATCGTTCAGTTTTCAGTTTTGGTATAACGAAAGCTGAACCTGCTTGCCCGTTGTCTAGGAGTGAGCCGTCTGTGTAAATATGCAAGTGGTCACGGTATATATTCTGAAGGTGTACTTGGACTTCTGTTGCCATGATATTTGGATTTTCTTCTTTTGCAATGTCAGTGTGATTGATATCAAACTGTGCTTTACTCATCTCCCAAATGGGGCATGGACTTACTGTTTTCTGCGTGTCTACATTAGCTGGATTAATTTCGGACTTTTGGAAAAGGTTTGACACAAACGTGCCAATTGGTGTTAGATAAGATATTGTTTTAGCTCTTTTTTGGGAAGTTGTTTTCAGATGTAATTTTTACTTCCTCTGATGTAAAATTTTCAGTTGTTGAGCTTCTAAATACGTATTTAGCACATGCCAGGTTTCGGTGTTCATCCAAAGGTAATTCTCCTATTTCTTTAAATGTTCCGAGGGTTGATGCGTAGAAAGGTACGCCAAGGGCAAATCTTTATGCTTTACAGTCAATGCTTTGAAGTTTCTTTAGCAAATAATTTAGAGCATTGAAAAAAAACTTCTTGTCCATACGATAGTTTGGATCGAATAAGTGATGATGATAAATGTTTCAATATCGTTGTGTCTTGTCCCCAGTACTGTTTACTTATAACTTTGAGCAAGTTTTAACATTTTCTTGCTTCTGTTGTTATATATTCAATATTGGCATTCCAAGCTAGTTTTGAAGTAAGCATTAAACCTAAAAAATTTATCATATCTCTGTACTGAATGGGCTCATTTTCAATTTAGAATGTTGGTAACTCTTCTGGATTATTACCATTGTTAAAAAGCATAATGTGAGTTTTTCCTGCTGATAATGTAAGACCATTGTCGACAATATACTTATTCAATTTATCTATTTCTCTTTGGTATGTTTTCTTAATATAGTTTAATGCCCTTTTTGATGTATTTCTTTTCATAGTTACATTCATCCACATACATATATCATCTGCGTATTGCACTAGGATCACGTCTTTTGATAAATTTGGGGGTAACTCGTTCAGCAAGATGTTAAATAGAACAGGGGCAATAACAGAACCTTGGGCTAATCCCATGGGAAGAGTCTTAGGATTTGAGTACGTATTTCCGACTCATACTTGTCTTTTAGTCAGGAAATCTTTGATATAATTATAGAGACGCCCTGAAAAGCCAACGGATTTCAGTTTAAAGAGTAACTTTGCATGCCGAACTTGATCATAGGCTTTCTTTATATCAAAGAAAGTTGCCAGGACGTTTTTTTTTTTTTTTTTTTTTTTTTTTCTTCTAGCAAATTATTGTTTTATATGTGTTGTAAGTTTAACCAAATTATCAATTGTAGATCTGCCTCTCTGAAAGCCCGCTTGATTAATTGGAATAATTCTATTTTTATGGCAATAGTACATCAGTCTTCTCAAAATTATTCTTTCCATCAGCTTACCAGTATGTGATGTTAACGCAATTGGCCTGTAGCTGTTCTTATCTGTTTTACATTTTCCTTGTTTATGAACTGGTATTACAATAGACTGTTTCCACTGTGATGGCATTAAACCATCAATCCACCACTTTTGAAAAAGCTTATTAATAACAAAACAACAAAATTTTCTGGTAAGTGTCTAAGCATCTCATTTGATACCGCGTCAAGTCCTGCAGATGTTTTCTTTTTTACGGAAGGATAGTAATGCGTCTTTAACCTCACTGAGTGTGAGTAGAGCATTGATGCATTGACTGTTATCGGGACTTGGATCTGTATAATCACTTTTGCTCTCTTCTTCGGTTCTGTGTTTACTCTTTTTAGGCGATAGACCTTCCAGTCGCATAGACTCTGGGAACATTTTTTCAAATGTTTCTGCTTTCTCTGCGCTGGACAGAAATTTTTTGTCTTCTATCTCAATTGGGGAAGATGGCAAACTTATACCTTCTTTCATTTCATTGAATTTTTTCCAAACCTTTTTAGTATCTTTATGATTGGATATCTCATTATTACAGAATGAGGACCAATATTGTCTTTTAGCCTGTGCAGTGACCATGTTACTATAGTGGTTTGCCCATTTCTTTTCAATAAGTTTTTCTTGTGACTTGTTTTTCATATAAATTATAAAACTTCATTTTTTTTATCATTTACTGCTGCTTCACAGGCTGGCGTCCACCAAATATTTCCTAAATGCTTGTTTGATTTAAGCGAATTACATTTTGGGATTGATATATCGGCGGCGTGTAATATGGTGTCAGTAAAGAAGGAATATAAATTATCTATATCACCAGTGTTTACAGACTCCGTGTTTTTGCTAGCAAGTATACTTTCGAATTTCTCCCAGTCAGCATCTTTATAGTTATACTTTGGGACTTTGTCTTTTTGAAATTCCGTATATCTTTCAGTTTCATTAAAAGTCATGATGATCAGTAGATGATCACTTCCCAGTGTATCTTTATGTGTTGTCCATTTACATTCTGGATACACCGTAGCAGATATGAAAGAGAGATCTATAGCAGATGCCCTGTGAGTTATAATATCAGGGATTCTGGTAACGCTGCCATTATTTAAAAGGCTTAATGAAGAATCAACAACATTTTCTACAAAGCGGTTACAAGTAACTGATAACAATCCTTGTCCCAAAAAGGAGAATGGGCGTTAAAATCTCCTCCTATCAACCATTTTTCATTATCTTGAACATTATGTAACCATTCCGTATTAAGTTCGTTTGGTCCTCTAGGTAAGTACACAGAGATGACACGAAGAGTAAGGTAGAATTAGGTGCTGGTGGAGAGCATACACTGTACTCTGTCCTTTCTTGGATATATATGGCTGCACTGATTTTTGTGGCAGTATCAACCTGCTGGTGCACAGGTGGATAATAATAACCTGGAAGCTTGGGTAAGTTATTCTTCTTCACATTTAGGGATTGTAATATAAGCGTTTGGTAATTATAGTTTGCCAAGTGTTGGATGAGATATGGCAAATTTGTGGAAATAGATCTAGCGTTCCACTGCATGATCTGTATTTCACGTTTGCGAACGGGGGCCATTGTTAAGGATGGTATATGTATTGGAAAAAAGTAGATGAAAATAAAATTTATAATGTCTTATGGTACACGCAAAACAACAACAACAACAACTACTACCATAAAAGTAATAGAGTCAACTACTTATACGAATGTTCACAGTTATAAACCGATTTTTAAACAAGAATAAAGAAAGACTAGGAACCAACTAGGAACTAAGAAACGAACAGATAAAATGTTTAACATCAAACGATATAAGGGAAAACGTTAATGATTGTAACGGCGAAGTGTAGAAAAAGTACTCATTGGAGATGATGGTCTTCTGTGGTGCTGGTGACTGAAACAGTCAACTCTGGTTGTGGCGATAACAGCTGACGCATGTGTCAGAACATAGGCCAGTCTGTTAGCATGTCGTATCTGTTGTACCACTCGTGGCGAGGATGGACGGAGTAGTGCTGATGTTGAATAGATCTGTTGGGGCGTGCTGGACGTCTTGGCGCCTCCCACAGTAGATATCGGACATGACGACCAACGTTGCCGGCAAGTAGACTGGTCCCCCTCCTGTTCAGGTGGACACCGTCCCGGGGAAAGTATGTTGTCAGGTTGGTATTTTCCGTGAAGGAGATCTTGGCTTCATCATAAAGTTCTGAAGTGCTGAATGGCGTTAAACAGCTGCCTTTTATTATCTGTTTTCTTATCTTTCACGGGGGTTATTTTGCTTATGACGAACTTTGTGTGTGGATTTTTCTGCGCAAAACATTTCACTGCGGATATAAATAATTTACGTTCGTTGGATCTGAGGTAATTTATTCCACAGTGGATGACCACAACATCTTGTTTTTTTCTGAAGATGAAGAGTACTCGTGCAGGGACTTCCGTATGTCGTTCAAGGTGTGGCTCCGTTATTTGTAGCTTGGAAGCTGTACGACCTTCCAAGTCTTTTTCCTGCCACGCCTTTCATAACGGAATCGTGCAGGATAAACACTTTTTTCCGGGCTCGATGGATTCAGTTTTGTTGCTTCAGCGTATGTGAGTTTTGTTGTGGGGCTGGATTCAGTCTGAGTTTCTTTGGTTTCCATAGAAATAGTTCTATGTACACGTGCGCGCGTGTGTTTGTGTGTGTGTACGCGCGCGTGTTTTCATAATCATGAGTTGAAAGAATGGGACACACACACACACACACGCACGCACACACACACACACACACACACACACACACACACATGCATTGAAAACAATACTTACACACTCTCTTTCTCTCTTAGTTTAGAGGATTTATTTTGTATTATTCCAGATATGTTTGTGGTTTTATATTTGTTTATATAAGCAATCTAGTGATTTACCATGCACTTTCAAATACTGTTTTTTAGATGACATTTCCTGGTTGTTGTTTTGTTTTTGTGTTTTTTTTTGTGTGGTTTTTTTGTTTGTTTTGTTTTGTTTGTTTGTTTGTTTTGTTGTTGTTGTTATTGTTGTTGTTGTTTTTGTTTGTTTGTTTTTTTGCGGTTTTTTTTCATTTTGTTTTATTCATCATCAAAACGTACCCCACCATTTAAACACACGTTCCACACACTGTTCTTTCAAAAGGTCTCCAGTTCAATGCAGCTTCGACCTGTGCGCAGGGTAGTTGAGGAAATCAAGCAATATGTCTTTTTGAAAATACCTTTGCAAAGGTGCTCATATATATATTTTTTTAAATCTTATGTTTGCTTACGTTTTGTAGAATGACCTAGATACCGAAATCCCCCCACCCCCCTCCTTCCTCCCCTCCCTGCCTGTCTGGCAATTTGAGCCAACAAACCACCAACACTTTGCTGTCAGGCTGAACCTTTCAGACATGCTCCATGTTCTACATCTCCAGCCTGACACCTGAAAATGAACAGACAGTGGACGACTAGATTCTGAGAGAAGTGTCTGATAGGACAGCTTTGTTGGTTGTGAAAGAAATGAGGCGGTGTTAAAGCCTGGATGGTAAAACTTCTCTCTTGGTGACAAGACCCTCGACCACTGCTACACCTCGATCCGCCGTGCACCTTTGGGACAGTCTGACCACAGCATGATGTTTCTGGTGCCGGTCTACAAACAAAAACTGAAAGCTGAAAAACCAGTCATGAAAACTGTGAAACAATGGTCGGCCCCTGCCTTAGAAACCTTGCAGGACTGTTTCGAATGTACATACTGGAATGTTTTTAAAGACTCTGCCGGGGACTTAAATGAATATACCGACACAGTGTGTGATTATATTTCATTCTGTTAAAGTATGTGCATTCCAACCAAAAAATATCAAACTATTTTCAAACGACAAAATTCGTTGTAACGGGGCTGTTAGGCAAAAACTAAAGGAAAAAGAGAGAGCGTTTCGTGAAACTGATGATAGAATAGTCCACAATAAGGCAAAAAGAAATGTTGAAAAATGCATTAAGAAGGCAAAGTTTTTATATCGGTAAAAAAAAAATAGAAGAAAACCTGTCTGCAAAGAACTCTAGGAATGTATGGACCGGACTGCATAACATCACTGATTACAAAATGACCCACCAGACAGTCACCAGCACTGACATAACTCTTCCAGACAAACTCAACACACTCTACTCCAGATTCGACAAACCATTGTCTACGTCTGACGTGGCTGCACGCAAAGTCACCCCCACTCCCCCTTTCATAGTCCAAGAGAATGAAGTCAGACGCCACTTCAGTCGTCTGAAAATGAGAAAAGCCGCTGGCCCTGACAACATATCACCAGGCCTTTTGAGGAAGTGTGCAGTCCAACTATATAGTGTCTTCACTGACATATTTAACATGTCCCTTCAGTCTTGTGTGGTGCTTCACTGCTTTAAGAAATCAACAACCATTCCTGTCCCAAAAAAGTACAGCCAATTGTCTTAATGATTATCGTCCCGTAGCCTTAACATCAGTCGTCATGAAAACATTTGAACAATTGCTTCTACAATTCCTAAAAACCTACATTCCTCCATCTTTTGTTCCCTTTCAGTTCGCCAACAGAGCTAACAGATCAGTTGAAGATGCCATTAGCATAGGTCTCTACCACGTCCTCAGACATCTCGAAAATCCTAACAGCTATGCCAGGATCCCTTTCATTGAGTACAGCTCTGCGTTCAACACAACAGTGCCATAAAAACTATATTTTAAACTGAAAGACCTCTCGCTGCCTGACTCAAAAAAGCAAAATCAATCAGCCAGGACGAATCACATCCAGCTTTTGGGATTTTCGAGATGCTCCCTTCTGGTCGACGGTACAGAAGTATAAGGGCGAAAACCAATCGCTTCGCCAATAGCTTCTTCCCCAAAGCAGTTAATGCCCTGTCTCTCAAACAAATCCAGTGTAATAAATAGAATTGTGCAACCAACAACCATCTACCGAACGATCTAGTCATCAGTCCCATCCACATGTAATATGCGGCTTTTGTTCAAACGTGTGTGTATGTGTGGGTGTGTGTGTGTGTGTGCAATGCGTGCATGTGCGAGTATGCACAAGTTTTTATATTGATAAACACTTGTATGTATCCTAATTTCTACTGTATCTGTGTTTGTGTATGATTTTCGATTTATGTTCGTATCTTGTTATGTACTATCCCCCCCATACCCTAGTATTCCTTGTGACCCCGGTACACTTGGTAATAAAGACATATTCTCTTCTCTCTCTCTCTCTCTCTCTCTCTCTCTTTATATATATATATATATATATATATATATATATATATATATATATATATATAAAACTGTCTATGCTCCTAGTTATCCTTCTAGACACTAATCCTAGTTCCCATAGGTGGACACATTTGTAGTATCTGTTGGAGTAAACACTTTTTAATGAGTAAGAAAGAAGGAAAGACAGGATTAAGGGAGAAAAAAAAGACGAGACAGATGAGAAAAGGAGAAGAAAAACAAAGAAGGGAACACATTGAAAGACATGCACTGAGGCTGGGAAGAAAATAGGTAATGGCCTTTCTTTTAATTGTAATGACGTTTCAAAGGACGCTGGTGTGTGAACTGTATCAGAGAAACAACAACCGCTGAGAGCAGAATGATACTTATGACAACCATGATCACAACCATGAAGATATCCATTAACTCCCCATAGACGCCAGCGACAATGACAATGACGAAAATCACAGCCGCGAACGTAACACCAAGAACCCACACGGACTAGCCCCCTGAAAAAACAACAACCAATCACTGTGTCTGAAGCAGGAGTCGGAGGTGACGGTGTACAAGCACATGATGAACTTCATGCGGGAGGCAGAGCCCAGCGTGTTCACCAGGTCTGTGGAGGAGGGGGTGAAGCGGGTGAGAGAGAGCAAGGGCAAGTACGCCTTCCTGCTGGACGCTGCTATGAACGAGTACCACAACCAGCGCAAGCCCTGCAACACATTGAAGGCAGGTCGCAACCTGGACGACAAAGGATACGGGGTGGCCACCCCTCA
This sequence comes from Babylonia areolata, assembly GCF_041734735.1. NCBI lineage: Eukaryota > Metazoa > Mollusca > Gastropoda > Neogastropoda > Buccinidae > Babylonia > Babylonia areolata. The sequence goes on along the minus strand of NC_134899.1, from coordinate 48,445,428 downwards.
GTTTTCAGATCTCAGGTTAGTGATGGTTTAGAATGGTGAGTGGTAGTCACGGTATGTGTGTGTGTGTGTGTGTGTGTTATGTCGTGATATTTGAAGTCAGACTGATGAGGTTACTTTAACCTGTGCCGTTCCTGTGCCGACAGGGCGGCCATTAACATTGCCGTGCTGGAGCTGCGGGAGGTGGGGGAGCTGCACAAACTGGAGAGGAAGTGGTGGTACGACAAAGGGGAATGTGCCAAGAACATCAAGGTACACAGGGTCATCACAGTCAGGGATCAGACACAGGGCAGTAACGTGTTCATGGCAAACCCTTGGTTCATACTGATGGGGCAAACAGAAGTAATAACTGAACTTAAAAGAAGGAACGGTTATTCATGTTTCACGGGAGCGCTGCTTCTCGTGTACCTCTTAAACACATTTAATTTTTGCTAAATGATTTTGTGAGGTGTTATTATTTTTTTTTTACAAATTCATTCTGAAACAAAAATTAGAAAGGGTAAAAAGGACAAATATATATATATATATAAAATATATATATATATACGAGAGAGAGACAGACAGAAACAGACAGAGACAGACAGAGAGAGAGACTAGAAGGGATAAAAAGGACAATAACATATGCATGTATGTAATATATATATATATATATATAATATATATATATATATATATATATAGAGAGAGAGAGAGAGAGAGAGAGAGAGCTTATTTGTATGCAAAATGATAAATAATATGTCATTTTGGTGGAACCCGATTGTGTATTTTTGCGATTTTGATGACTATGTGGAATTTGATTACATTTGCTTTCTTGACAAATATAACATTCACTACAAGGGCAAATGTGTTAGAGAAACGACGCAGACGTAATGTATTCATTCACGTTTGGCTGAATGGTTTTATAACAGTCATGTCTTCTACAAAACAATGACACATACTGTGCAAACATATTATAAAGGCTACAGGATCAAGTTTAGTGAGTAACACGTGCGGCATGTGTCGATAGATATATAGATAGATAGGGAATGCATGTGACGAAAATAATGATAGCGAGCAGGAGAAATGGGGTAATCTATTTGTTACTATGCTTCCTTCTAAACATACATAGTGGTGATAATCATTTATAAACTTTGTCGTTGATATATGCATGTGTCACTTCGTGTATTCAAAATAGAACTTGTTTTGGTATGGTTGTCAATGTATTTTACTCTTTTACAGGAGAGCAAGACAAGTTCGCTCACCCTATCGAACGTTTCCGGAATATTCCACATTCTTATTGGTGGCCTCGTTTTAGCCATGTTCGTGGCTCTCTTAGATTACTGCATCAAATCGAGACTGAAGACAAAGAAATTCAATGTTCGTGCTGTAAGTACTTATAATTGCCTGAGATAAGCATGCTATATTATTTGTGAATGTAAAATAATATTTCTTTTATCAAGTATAACTTCATTAGTTCAAAGACTACAAAATGCACATAGATTACGTGAATGATAGAGACAGGACTGGGTCACACACACACACACACACACACACACACAGAGCGAGAGAGAGAGAGAGTGTGTGTGTCCTTGCTGTGTGTTCCTGAGTAGACTACGTCTATGCGTAATGTTGTTGCTGCTAACAATAGTTATGATGTTGATGATGATGATGATGATGATTATCATTACTGTTGTTAGCTGGAGACATGTAAATCAGAATATTGCTTTCTGCATGAATTAATTTTGCACTTGTTCATTCCTTTCTGTCCTTTTTTCTTGCAATGATTTTTAAGTCGACTGATGGAATACAAGATTGATTGTTAACAGACGCAATAGGGTGGACTCCGTCTGTGCCTGTCTGTATGACACATGCTCTCTCTCTCTCTCTCTCTCTCTCTCTCTGCCTCCCTATCTCCCTCTCCCTCTCCTTACCTCACTCCTTCTCCTTCTCTCTCGTTCACAATTGGCAGTCTTTCAGCGGACACGAAGCTATGGGTGATTGCAGGTGAGGTCACAGCTGCACAGGATGGCACGGGGAAGAAGTCGTGAGAAGAGACGAACACCCCCACTGCCTGATATTCCACCCCCTCTACCCCCCGCTCCTGTGGCATCGGGCAAGAACGGCGATGTGAGTGTGCCCGGAAACATCCGTTATAACACCCACCCTACTAATCTCACCCTAATCTGTTCTTCGGAAGCAAGCAAGCGCGAGTGTGTTTTGTTTAGTTTAGCGTCTTTTCTCTGTCTAGTGGTATAGAAAGGTACAAGAAAAAAGAAAAAAAGAAGAAAAAGTATGTGCGCATTGGAGATGAGGCGTGGGGTATATGAGAAGAGGTGGTAGGACGACTATGCCCGTGTGTGTGTGTGTGTGTGTGTGTGTGTGTGTGTGTGTGTGTGTGTTCTTTCGTTGCATTTGTTTCTAATACCTCAAATCGACAACGGGTAAAATGATACAAATCTTAAAATTTATTTCTTGCTGCCCGTCTTTCTGACACATAAGAATTTTTTTTTTCACTCCCTGTTGACCCTGTTTCTGTGCGGTTGAAACAAACGCGTTTGCATAAATCAAAACAGCTGTTGCGGTCACCATACACTCTTTTCGTGCAGTATATTTATAGAACCACGGAATCTTGCAGTCTGCCTTTCACTGTGTTTCAATGACATTATGTGTAAGACCCACGGACTTTGATGGACCCAAACCATCCTGTGGCTGATTGTACGATGCTTTGTTGTGAGCGTCCCGCGCGCGTGGCAGCCGTGGTCTGTAATAAGTCCAGTGTGCAAAGAAGCCAGAACAGAATCATGCCGTGTTGTCCTCCAGTGATTGCTCAAGAAAACCTCCAATACACAATGTGATAAGTTGGTGGTTAATCTCAGAAAAAACTGTCCACACCATCTCCACTAAGATAGAACTGTGGTTTTATAACAATACCAGGTACAGGAATACCCATTGACAAACCTCCTCTCTCCAATTCACTCTGACAGCCTATTGGATAATCTGCACCTACGTTGTCTCTCCCAGTTATAACTCTCACTCTGAAGAATTATGTGGGCAGTCTGCAAGATACTCTAACTTTGCACCGAGAGAAAATTACCACTTTGCACTTTTGGGCATTCGGAATTATTTTCTCTGAGATTACCGTGTCATCAGCGTGCAGCAGAACAAATCGTTTAAGTAAACTACAGTCCTGTTCACTCATATTCATCCTCTTAACCACATCATGAACAGTTGTTAGTTCTTCTAGATCATATTCCGAGTGAGATTTCATGTCATTTAAAAACAACGCAAGCATTATCAGAGACAGGTTTTCTCCTTGTCTTGAACTGAAAAAACTGAAATTTTGTCATTGGTCATAACAACATACGTGTTTAAAATTTCTTGCAACATTTTACCATTTATACCACAGCTTAGTAGTTTTTGTCATAAAAATATCATGTTAACCTTGTCAAAAGCTTTCTCACAGTCTAAGAAGGCACAATATAATCTCTCTTTTTTTTCTAAATAACAAAATGTCAGTAATAACGTATAAACAAATGGTCTAACGTTGAAAAATCACTTCTAAATCCAGCATTTTCCTGTCCCACGTAGATCAGTTCAGTGAACACATAGTTTCAGACGCTCATTCAGTATGGTTGTAAACAGGTTACCAAAATAAGACAATATTGTGATCCCGTGATATTTATCTAGGTCATGGGATGAACCTTTCTCCTTTTTTTTTAAATTACCCCTTCAGTCCAGCCAGATTCGAACATTGCCAGTCAACGCCACAAGATTAGAGGATTCAACATAAATGTTATACATCTACCATTTTATCATTTGAGGCTTTAAGAAATTCATTTATGATATTATCCAATCCACTTGCCTAATTGGATGATAACTTCGAAATATTTTTAACGACGTCAGCTTTGATATCAAATCATTGAGAACATGATTTCTTCTGCGAACTTTCTTCTGAAGCAAAATCGGTCACATCGTTTCCACAGCCCTCCAAATGCATGAAAAATAATTTAGTCAGGCAATTTTACATCCATTTTTTTTCTTCTTATTTCTATTACACAAACTCCAGTACGCTTTTGGATATTTCGACTGCACAACATGGAGTTTTGTAGCTAAGTCTAAATTAGTGATAAGAAACTCTAGGGAGAGCAGGATAATACAAGGTCTTCAGAGAAGAAGCCTCCTTCAGTCAAGTGTTTCGGCCCTTAACTCCTTACACTCTAAGGGGGCTGGGCCGCACCCAGGTCATGAATCCTTGAGGCTCTTGTATCGCTGCCTTTTTTTCTTTTTTTCCAACAAGCTGGTCCTCAGCAGATTCGAACCCTCGCCTCCAGGATGGTCGCCACTTCCGGACTGAGTCACCTTTCTGGCAGGCGTTTTAACCACTGAGTCATCGTACGCCTAGTTTGAGTGGGGAAATTCCTCCTCGACCAGATCCAGCACGAAATCTTTTCTGCTGCTTCTGCCATTGCCTTGAGAGCCCTTGTCCCCTCTCTTCCAGAAACCTACAGCTGCTTCATGGGGCTGTTGGCAGATGCGCTTACAAACCCTCTTGCACCAATCTCTATGGCGAGGACTTTGGCTTGGAAGCCAGATTCTCTCAGGCTACTGGTTAGACTAGCACTCTTCTCCCAGGCCTGCAAAGATTTCGGTCTGACCATCAGTCTCAAGAAGACAAATGTCCTAGGCCAAGACACGCCATCTCCACCAGCCATCACCATTGATGACTACGAGCTTGAAGCCATCCATCAATTCACTTACCTTGGGTCCACCATCACCGACAACCTCTCCCTTGACACCAAGATCGACAAGAGGATCGGGAAGGCAGTCACAACACTAGCCCGCCTCACACAAAGAGTGTGGACAAATCCCAAGCTGACCACGAAGACAAAGATGGCTGTATACAACGCCTGCGTCCTTGCTGTATGGCAGTGAGGCGTGGACCACACATGCTCGTCAGGTGAAAAGGCTCAATACCTTCCACCTGAGAAGCCTACGGCGCATACTCGTCATCGCCTGGCAATGGCAAGACAAGGTGACAAACACCGAAGTCCTGACTCGCGCTGGCCTCCCGACCATGTATACCATGCTGAGACAGCGTCGGCTGCGCTGGCTGGGCCACGTTCGCCGCATGAAAGATGGTCGCATCCCAAAAGACATCCTTTATGGAGAGCTCGCCACGGGGCCGAGAAGCATCGGCCACCCACAGCTGAGATACAAAGACGTTTGCAAACGTGACATGAAGGCGCTTGAGATCAACACTGAGTCCTGGGAGGACCTTGCAGATGACCGCAACAGATGGAGAAGCACTCTCAAGAATCAGCTACAGATTGGTGAGGACAAACTGTCAGCTGCTGCAGCAGAAAAGCAAGCTCGCAGAAAAGGGACGGCAGCCGACAGACCAACATCAGTTTACACATGTGATCGCTGCGACAGAGACTGTCTCTCTCGCATCGGTCTCTACAGTCACAGGCAATGCTGCTTGGTCCAAGCAGACAGCCCAATTAGACATTAGGTCGGATATACTCTATCCATGGTCAGCCATGACCGAAGGAGGCCTACTATATATGATCATTGTGGAGTAACCCCTCTTAAAACCCGCTTGGTATTCCCATGTCATGTTATTCTTATCAACCCATTCTTGTAACCTATCATAAAACCATCAAGTTTGCTGATAATGTCACACAAAGATATTCCTCTATAATTGTTAGGGTCATTTCGATTACCCTTCTTAAAAAGAGGAACGATGATACTTTCTGACCGGTTATTCGGATATTGACCCATGTCGGAAAAAAAATGGAACAACTTAGCAAAAAAAAGTCAACAACAGGATCACCTGAATATTTTAACATCTCTCCAATATTACAGTCAGGGACCCTAGATTTATCCATTTTCATTTTCCTTATAACGAAAAGTACCTCTTCCCCTGAAACTGGTCTATCAAGAAAACCATCATTGTTACCTAGCACACTATCAGAAAATTCTTCTTGGACCTCATCTTTTTCTCTTTCTAACACACTTTGAAAATGGTGTGACCATTGGTCAATGAATATCATTTTGAGGTTGAAATTTTGATTTGGAAAGTTTTCGCATATTTTGCCAGAACGCCTTTTAATCAGAAATGGATTTTACAAGATTATCAAGCGTTATCATATCAAAATCACCCTTCCTTTTCTTAAGTAAACATATATGTTCTTTTTTGGAGTTACAATAAACTAGGCCATCACCCTTATCTTTAGTTATGCGGCATATTCTCAGTAGTGTTCTGATGTCCCTCTTGGCATTTCGGCACTCAGCGTCGTACTATTCATTCGATTTTCTGGGTTTGTTAACATGTAATCGTTTTTTTGTTGTTGTTTTTTTTTTTTTTTTGGGGGGGGGGGGTGTTTGGGGTTTTTGTTGTTGTTGTTGTTGTTTTCATGTATTCAGGATTTTCTTTTAATAAATCGCTAAATACTCTCAGTGCTTCATTAATATCAACTTCCAGTAAACGTAATCCAAATGTCTCTTTACACTTTTCTGAATGCATCATATTATCAAACTGATATCAAGTATCATAATACCAGTCATATTTTTCTGTGAATACTTCATCAGTTATCATTGTACTTCTGTTGAACAGTTCGTTAGTTTTAAGAAAGAATTCCAGAGGTAGACGACCTGATTAAGTCCTGTCTACAGCCCTCCATGAACCGTACTCCGGAACAAGGGCAAAAAGATCTTCAGAAACAAGGAAATAATCAACCACACTATATCCCGAATTTGATATAAACGTAAAATGGCCTTCCTAGTTGCCATTACAAACTTCATTGGTAATGCATAAACCAAATTCAGAACACATATTTAAAATATGTTTCCCGTAAGAGTTCAATATTTTTTCCACAGGGCACCTTGCAACAGTTTCATCAGATATTTCTGCAAATTGGTCAACCATGCTTTGATTTGCAGAGAAAATGTTGGATGTTCATCCATTCAAGTCACCAGACAGAATTATGTTAACATCATGCAACGGTACAGTAAGAAATTATTCTAGAACAGAAATACCATTTTCAATGTTTAAGTGGGCGCAAACAGGGGAGGTTTCTGGTGGGATATATGCACACACATGAACGGTATCTTTATCAGTTCCGAACACTTGTTTACCCAATATGAATTAAAGAATATTCGTGCAACCGCACTTAATTTCTTTGACAAAAGGAACAAAAACGTTTCTGGTCAGTAAATGCATGTGGGTTTAAATAGTAGACAAATGTTTCCACCAGGCATACACAATCAAAAGATGAAATATAGTGTAAAAAATAAAAACAATTCAGCTTACTAAGCAGGCCACATACTTTCCACTGTAAAAGAACAATTTCCAGAAACCACTCTTTCCGTACAAGCAACTTACATTCATGATCCTCTTCATGTTAATCTACAAGTAAAGAGAGAGAGATTCAGATTCAGATGGTTTAATCGTATTTGGGCCACAGGCCTATGTACAACCAATAAATGAATGAAAGTAAATAATGGCGGGAGGGGCAAGGACAACGGATCCAGATGAATACAGATGCGTACAAAATGTATCAAATATGCACACTACAACTGACACAAGGATAACTACTGAGAGAGGCAGAGAGAAAGAGGGTGGGGGTTTGGGGGTTCAAACTACAATCATACTTCAATATCACTCTCTTCGAAATTATTTTTATACAGAAACCTGCAGGGGTCGTTAAGAAATTATTTTTAGTTAGTTTGAACGAAAGTTTGACCCTTTGGGGAGAAGTACTGGTCGAGTTACGCCTCCTACCCCCAAAATGCAGTTTTGGCCAGGAGTCGCTTTTGAGTCACAAAATTGTTTCTTCATGAAATCCATGTTGTTTCAGAAATTTCCTTGGATAACCAGCTTCCTGTAATATCTTTCCGTTTTCATGGTGGTTTCGTAGTGTTGTTTTGTTTGAGTGCAGTATGTTTGTTGAAAATTTCAGCTAAAGTATTCAACAAGTATTCGATGGCTTGATCAGGATCAGGATCAGGATCGACAATGTTATAAACCAATGGTAGATTTGAATTGCTCAAGCCTGCTGAATAAGTATTTTCATTGAACATAGAGGGAGAGAGAAAGACAGAGAGAAGAAGACGAAGAAGAATGCACACACATGTACAAGTTATTGCACACACACACACACACACACACAACACACACACACACACACAAGCACATAATTACGGCTATGTCACCTCGCGCGGCGAGGATGACTCACATGGTGGCGGGTTTTCTTCAGCTGCACCAGCTTACGTTCGGTCCATATATTCAAGACTGTTGTCAGCCCATACAGACAGTGGCGAAAGTGTGCAAACGGCAACAGTCTGTTGTATTAATTGATACCATACCGCAAGATGTGGTGCAACATGTAATATATGTTGCCCGTAATTGTGCTCAATTTTCAAAGCTTATGAAGACTGTCACGTTGGCGTGTTTCCCAGAAATGAGACTGGAAGTGTTTTTATTACGATTTGATGAACACGTCTCCAGCATACTCTCTCTCTCTCTCTCACTGTCACTCACTCGCATTTTCACGGACACACAGCAGAAACACACACACACACACACACCATAAATGATGATGATGACTAGTACATATGACGTCATTCCTCAGTGCAGGTTTCCTGGTGAGTCGACATGGACCGAAGACCCTTACCAAGCGGCCTTATGACGACATATCTTCACGTGACAATATTACCTGGTCGTGTCACGTCATGTTTTCTGTGACATCATTTCCCTCAGACTGCGCGTCAGGAGAGAGTGTCTGCTGTAATTTGACTTTCCAAGTTTCGTGTGCATCCGGGGCTTGATTAAGTAAACATTTCATGCAAGAAAAATACTGACACACACAAAGAACATTAAGGATACAGAAAACATTGAAGTAGTCGGCATCAGCCTCAAACTTTAAGCATTGGTTTGCCATTGTGTTGTCCTAGCAGCAAACAGTGGATGTTTGGGGATGTCGATGCACTGTTGGATAAATTGATGGTGTATAGATGCGTGATTACCGTGAGCTTGTGTCTGCAATTTCATAACATGAACATGCTAGCGTGGCCAGTGTACATTTTACTTTGTGGATCGTGTGCTGTTAAAAGCGAAATTTCAAGGACGCGGCCATGTATTATGTGTGTTCCAATTTGTAAATCTTCGATTTACTTTGTTTTTGACATCATTTAAATCATTGTATTGTATTACTCCACACCGTGTGGTATTTTTGGTTGAGAAAAATGGATTATGTTATTTGTGTAATTGATATCAAAGCTAAACTTGTGTTCCTGTCCCGTGGTCTCACTGCTAGAAGAACGGCTATCAGGGTGCGCATGTATCAGCTTCCCAAATGGTTTTCAGTTCTTCGTGTTACTGATAACCAGTTAAACAACACATGAAATCAGATGATAATGCATACAATTCATTTAATAAAAATCAAACCATCTTTGACTACAAGGGTCAACTCGACTGAAAAAAAAACACACCCAAAACAACCAACTAAACAGTACCTTCCGGTTCAAAATTGATACGAAAACTGAATACCGAAACAGTAACAAAAACGTGGGCGACGTTATGCCATAACAATTGAAATGCTACAGGGTTCCCGCCAGAACGCCGCAGTGCCAAGGAAATTAAAGAATTATAAGCATTATCTTATAATGTGTTTAGTCTGTTTAGAAAAGAAAAACATATGGGCACAGTTAAGTCATTGAAATGACAAAATCAAAATAGGCCTATGAGCACATCAGGTTCATTTGCATACAAAATCGACAAAGTCTGTAAATTGTTCAATATTTAGTCGGCTTCTGCACTAGTCTGCCTGAGCGTGGAACACCTGGTGTTGCAGAAGTGTCAGAAAGCAATGGATACTCTTGTCGATGCTGAAGTTCATGTTGCGTCTTTGGCACTTGTTGGTCTGTCAGGAGTGTTACACACACTGTTACACGTTGTGATTGCCTGTTGGCTCAGGAACACCAGAACATTGAGGAGTGTCAGACATAACTGATGTTGAAGGATGGATCTCAGAGTGTGATCAGTATCCTGGTTTGTATCTGTCAGTGGAAGCTCGGGTTGGCTTTCCGTTTTTCATGATGTCAAAATACTTCTCCGAGCGGGTTAGAACAGGAGAGGGTCAATCGTAGGGCTTCACCAAAGGTCCTTTGTGGGATTCATGGCGAACGTAGAGTGGGTGGCAAATGCAAATGTCGGGGAACGTATGCAATTGTTGAGCCATGTTGTGCATGAGGTGGAAGAGCTAGCTTCCTAAAGTTCTCTTGGCTCTTCTGGCATAGTCTGTTGAGACAAGCCTTGAGAGCTTCTTCCAGACTGCGGTGGAACCCTTCTACCATTCCTTTGTCCTGTGGATGGTAGGCAGTAGTATTTTTGGCCTCATAAGTACCATGTGGAGGTCACGCCACAGTGCACTGACAAATTGACGGCCTTGGACTGAGGTGATACTGGAACCCCAAAACGTGTAGTTCAAGTGCATAACAGGGCCTTGGCACAGGTAATAGCTTCTGCACTGGGGATGGGAGTGGCCTCAGGTCGTCTTGTAGATCTGTCCACGATGGTAAGCAGATGGTTGAAGCCTTTTGATAGAGGAAGAGGTCCAACAAGATATACATGTATATCACCAAAACGTCTTTCTGGAGGTTCAAAGGAGGACAGTGGTGTGATGGCTAGTTTTGCTTGCTTGGCATAAATGGCAGGGTGTCAAGGTCATCCTTAGGGGTGTGTGCCAATACACGGCGTCCCTCTTGGGGAAGCTGGTTCAGGAAACAGGCCCGAAAAAAGATTATCTGTGTCTGAGTTCTTTTGAAATCGTGTCGCGTCATGCGCATGTAGGAGTGCTGCTTTGAGAGCCTCATACTTCTGAGTAGCAGGGAATGTCAAGTGACCGACTGGACACGCAGGGAAGTAGCTGAATATAAAAGTATAACAACATGATGGAGTTTGGTAAGATCATTTGTAATGGGCGTTATGTAAGTGACAAATAAAGCTTCTAAACGTAAAAAAACAACACGCATACGCATTTGTTGTCCAGAATGGTGGATCTTTGAAAGCAACAGCGGCCACTGTAGGGGATGGGAAATCTTTTTGTGTTTGTGCGAGCGTTTGTTGTCGAATAGCGTCAGTGAATTTACAGATTGCTGCTGCTGAAGCAACACATGAAAGCAGATGATAACGTTCAGGATTCTTTTAATAAGAATCAACCCATCCTTAGCAGCTAGGCACAGCTCAACACACACACACACACACACACACACACACACACACACACACACACACAAACAAACAAACAAACAAACAAATCAACTAAACAATAACTTCCGCTTCAAAACTGCCAAATTTGAATATATAACTCAGTTTGAAAATATTTCTCAGTCGGTAACTTAATCTCTTCTTTCCGAACGGTTTGGTATGCTTGTTGGCCATTCGAAGCAGACATTATCATATGAAATGGAAGACAAGACAGACATGCAGACAGGTGGACACTCAAGAGACAGAGAGAATAGCAAAACATAGGGATGTGGAGAGTCTGAAAGTGAATTTCTTCAAAGCTGTCATAGTTACATGTTCTGAATACTCACGGGTATAATGACCAGCACAAAATAAACACTTTTTTCAACATCTTTGACACAATTTCCTCATGCTGTAGCGTGACTGCCATGAAAGGTCTCAGTGGATATATGTTGTGTGGTCGGATGGACCTGACAAAGATACTGCTATATAGCACACGTCTGCTTTGCGCTTATGGGCCGGTGTAATGTACCAAAATTACTCCTCGTTCCGAAACCACTCACACGGGGGATAATTAACCCCCCTGGGAGTTGTTCTCGAACAGTCTAGAATCACTCCACTCCTGTTCCACAATCACCCCCACACCTGTTCATATAAGAGAGGGGGAGTGATTCTGGTCCTATACCCGTTTAGACCTTCCTCACCATTATTCTAATACTTTGATCAGAAAAGAGGAGGGAGGAAAATCTGGCCTTATACCCATATTCACTGTGCTTCCAATGCTAAGTTCACATAAGGAAAAGAGGGGGGAGTGGGGGGGGGGATACTGACATCAAGTTCACATAAGTGTGGGGGGATTCCGGCCCTATACCCGTTCAGACCCCTACCCAATTCTTCTGATGCAAAGATCCGATAAGAGGAGGAAAATAATTCTGGCTTCATACTTATGTATATTCTCCTCCCAGTGTTACGTTCACGTTAGGGGATGGGGTGGGGGCGGGGGATTCTTATCTTCTGTCCATTTAGATTCCTTCAAGTTCACATAAGGGGTTGAGGGGGTGGTTCTGGCCCTGTACCCCTTTTGATCTCCACCTCCCCTTCTACTATGGGTAAGAGCAGAGAAGAGGAGGGAAGAAGTTCATGCCTTATACCCACATACTCTCCTCCCAATGTTAAGTCCACGATAGGGGGGAGGGGGTGTGATTATAGGCTTGTGTCCGTTATAACCCCCTCACCCCCAAGTTCTCTCAAGACAAGGGGTGGGGGGTGGGGGGGCAGAGTGATTCTGGCCCAACGCCCTTTTCAATCCCCACCCCACACCAGTTTCTTCTATTACTGGGATAAGACATTGGGTGAGAAGGGTCTAAACGGGCATTGGGCCAGAATTACTCCACTCCCCCGCCCCCCACCCCCCTCTTATTTGAACACAGCATTGGGAAGAGAGGGTATCATTATGGGTATACCCGTATAGCCAGGATATCTTCCCATCTCTTTTCTTATCACGGTATCAGAAGAATGGAAGGGGGTCAAAACGGGCATTGGGCCAGTATCACTCACCCCGCCCCACCTCTTATTGAACTAACATTGGAAGAAGAGTTTATGTAAGCATAAGGGCAGAGTTACTTCACTCTTCTTCTCTTCACACACACACACACACAGGCACACACACACAGGCACACACACACACATACACACACACGCATGCACACACACGCATGCACACAGACACATGTATGGTTTATGTGTATTCGTATTGTTATATTCATAAGAAATATGCGTGTTGTAATATAGATAAAGAAATCCTAACTTTTAGTTTGTTGAACCATATTTGACAAAATGATTTTTCCTGACCCCCCCCCCCCCCCCACCCTCTCTCTCTCTCTCTCTCTCTCTCTCTTTCGTTCTTTCTTTCTTACTCTCTCCCTCTCTCCGAAGCGCGAGACTTCTCGCTCTTTCTAACTGTATTATCGTATACATTGCTTGCTGCTTTGATGGATACAATATCGTGCGTTTTCTATTTTTAGGTTAAAATAAAACTGAGTCCCTAATATGTTCATGTTTTGTTGTGAAGGCAGACAACTCAACTTGGTTGACGGTGATCAGCTTTGGTGTGTACGTTTGTGTAGGGGGAGGGGTGGGGTGGGGGGTCATTGGGGTGTGCTTTGTTCTCATATTGTCTATTCTAAGTGAGGGTGGGATGGACCAGCCACACATTCCTTTCATATTCTCTGTATCCACTGCTTCAAGCACCTTTCTCTCTCTCTCTCTCTCCATCTTTGTGTGTGTGTATATATATATATATATATATATATATATATATATATAGATATATATATATATATATATATATATATATATATATCCTTTCCCCACCACCCTTCTCTCCCTTTTCCCATCGTCTGTACATCTATGTGGCACCTCTCTCTCTCTCTCTCTCTCTCTTTCTCAACATTTCTAAATGACTGTATAAGAATTGATTTTGGAACTAGTGACTCAAAAAAACGAGAAGCATTACCAGAATTTGTCGAAATTCATTTTTCTTTTTATGAAATGAACAGAAGGAATCGTTTGACTGATGGCATTTGATATGTTTATGATTCAAAAGTTGCTGCTACGTCCCTCCCATTGCCCGACTCACTAACCCAAAACCCCTCCCTCCCACTGCCCCTCCCTCCCCCCCTTCCACCAACGCCCCCATTGTTTATACGAGGGTCTGTGGCAGATGTACAATAAACAAATGTTCTG